>NC_134208.1:61271818-61574848 GCF_965140235.1 Caretta caretta | reverse complement strand
GCTGGATATGAGTCAACAGTGTGCCCTTGTTGCCAAGAAGGCCAATGGCATTTTGGGATGTATAAGTAGGGGCATTGCCAGCAGATCAAGGGACGTGATCATTCCCCTCTATTCGACATTGATGAGGCCTCATCTGGAGTACTGTGTCCAGTTTTGGGCCCCACACTACAAGAATGATGTGGAAAAATTGGAAAACGTCCAGCAGAGGGCAATAAAAATTATTAGGGGACTGGAACACATGATTTATGAGGAGAGGCTGAGGGAACTGGGATTGTTTAGTCTGCGGAAGAGAAGAATGAGGGGGGATTTGATAGCTGCTTTCAACTACCTGAAAGGGGGTTCCAAAGAGGATGAATCTAGACTGTTCTCAGTGGTAGCAGATGACAGAACAAGGAGTAATGGTCTCAAGTTGCAGTGGGGGAGATTTAGGTTGGATATTAGGAAAAACTTTTTCACTTGGAGGGTGGTGAAGCACTGGAATGGGTTACCTCGGGAGGTGGTGGAATCTCCTTCCTTAGAAGTTTATAAGGTCAGGCTTGACAAAGCCCTGGCTGGCATGATTTAGTTGGGGATTGGTCCTGCGTTGAGCAGGGGGTTGGACTAGAAGACCTCTTGAGGTCCCTTCGAACCCTGATATTCTATGAAACCTAAGGCTGCCTTTGTTACCGTATTCTTAACATGTTAATTTTCAAAATGTTTCTATATTCTTTCTAATCCTAGTTTTATCAAAGTTAGAAGTTTTGTTAACTGACAACTTTTTTCTTTTCCCAATGTTACAGAGATGAGAAAATGAAAAAAGACTTAATTTCTTTTGATATGCTGAAGGCTGTGATACTCTCCTTTCAGTGTACTTAATCAGCTAAAGCAGGTTAGTTTTGATGCATTGTTCTCATAATTTGATGTATCATTGACTTCTTGTTACTGAAGTCTTTGAATTAGAAAACAGATGAATTAAATGTAAATAGCTTAAGATAATCAGTTAAATGGTCCTGTAATTAGCTAAATGTCTACAATTCCAAGGAGGCCTTCTGTCAAGGCAGGTCCTTTCTGGACTTTTCCTCTTTGTTTTTTTGAGCTCTTGCAATCTTGATTTTAGGTTGTGTCATGTGGCCCACTCACCACTAGGGCACCTCCTTCTGGTTTCTTTGGGGATTAGTTCTTCACAGGTTCCATGCCTCCTTCTGTCGGTTCCTCTCCCTGTGATCTCTCCTTTCCTCTGGGAATCAGGGTGCTCTTTCGTGACTCAGCCCTCCAGCCAGGTCACTGTAGTCCTCCCCGTCTGTGGTATCAAAGTCCCTCTATACAAAATGACAGTCTTCCCTTCACTTGGATTAAACTCATCTGTAATTAAGACACTCTTATTCCAGAATAAGAGCATCTGCATATGGAGGTTTAATTGGGAATAGTAAATCTGTTTTAAATTCACAGTTTACCTTATTCCAGATTAACTTTCATGTGTAGAGAAACCCTAAAAATGCTACCCCTCTCTCCTTGCTGATATCTTGCATTCCCATTGTGCCCATGTGTTTGTATTTCTTCAGAGCAGACATATTACACTTTGTAGTAAACTTCTGTTCCACCAACTGACACTGTTGCATGCCCTGCCCAATTATTATTTACTTCACTTTGGATGGGCTATTACCAGCAGGAGAGTGAGTTTGTGGGGGGGGGGGGGGGGGCAGAGGGTGAGAAAACCTGGATTTGTGCTGGAAATGGCCCAACTTGATGATCACTTTAGATAAGCTATTACCAGCAGGAGAGTGGGGTGGGAGGAGGTATTGTTTCATGGTCTCTGTGTATATAATGTCTTCTGCAGTTTCCACGGTATGCATCCGATGAAGTGAGCTGTAGCTCACGAAAGCTCATGCTCAAATAAATTGGTTAGTCTCTAAGGTGCCACAAGTACTCCTTTTCTTTTTGCAAATACAGACTAACACAGCTGTTACTCTGAAACCTTCACAAATGTTGCTTGGATTACTGCTGTTACCCATAAGAAAGATTGTTTTTACAGTGCTGGTGTCAACACACTTCTGCCAAGATTGTCAAAAATGGTTGCCTAAAATTAGTCTCCCAAGTCCATAATTAGGTGCCTAAATGAATGGCCTGATTTTCAAAAGTGCTGAGCACCCAGCAGCTCCTACTGACTTCAGTGTGGCCCACACATAGGCAGACAGAAGAAAGAATGGCTAGACTATGATTGCTGGCAGGAAACTGGAAATCGCTTTCCAGTCACATGAGCAGTGTCAGTGTTCAGAAGGTTAATACTCCATTTATATTAGAGGGTCTTTATCTATTGATTCCATTGGCTACAGTTAAAATGATCACTCACGAGCACTGAAAATGATTCAGGTGTCAACAGAATAATGCAAAGTAAATGGCTTTCTGCAGCAGGAATTCCAACTAAACCAAGAAATAATACTTCTTGCAATCAAAATATCTAAACACAAAAGAGATTTCTCCCTTTGTATACAGTTCCTTAGCTCACTAGCTGGGCCCAGCCCCATTCCTTAATGGCAAGGCTCTTCAATGCCAGACTCCAGTTAACCCTCTGCTCAAAAACTGGAATTTACACACTCCACAGATACAGTCATCACTACTAGCACATGTTGATTTGAATTGCACCCTTTGTGTCAGTGAGTACCCCAGAGAGGGCAGACTTTGTTTGCACTCCCATCGTCTGAGTGATTCTGCCAGTGAAAAGTCTCTTTAAATTTGAATGAGGGTTGCAGAAAAACCCTGCTAGTGGGAGCTGCCCAAAGAAGCACTGTTCTGGTCTCATCCTTGCTGTGCTTTTTTGAGATAACAGTGAGTCCAGTTCTGGACACCTAGCAAAGCAGGAGTTATGGGTGGATTGACCAGCTGCAACCCACCTCTAGGTAAAATTTCTGCCACAGGAATCCTACACCCTGGGTTTCACCAGCAAAAACCGTCTGGAAGTGAACCAAGCCCCTTTTCTGTATACCTTGTCCCACAAGGGCAGCAAATCATCAATGTCTAGTGGGATGGAACAGTTTATCACTTTTTTTTTGTTAGCATATCAGTTTTTATGTCCTATGTTCCAATATTTTTTCTAATTCACTCTAGAGAAATTCTCTCAATGCCTGCAAAATATTTTTTATTAAAAAATAAAAAGTCAAAGATATAGATATGAAATGTTTTGAAAGTCCTGGAAATTCACTTACTTAACACTAATAGGATCTGGCTGGTATTTCCTGCAACAAAGGTAATACATTTTCATGGCAAGCATCTAGGACCCGCTGGTGGTAAGGGATTATTAAATCAGTTGTGTTTTTTCAGTATTTTGACATCTATAAAGGATTTTAATCTAGCTAGCTGGATGATTTTCTGTGTGTTGTGTAGGTTTTAATAGCTATTCTAAGCTAACAAACTTCAACTAAACTTCAGGATAAGCTCAGTATAGATTCTTTGAAGTGCTGATGAGTGGACAAGTATGATCACCCTTCTCTTCCCTTTCTCTTTCTCTGACGGGATGTGATGGGGTGATGCAGAGGTTGCCACGTTTACAAAATCAGCAGCGCTGTCAATTTAAGATGTGATCAAAGGTAGCTTATAAACCATGCAATCATTCAACTCAGTAAATGCATAATATCTAAATAGAAAAATATGGAAAATTTAGAAAATACTGGGATCATAATTTAAATGATAAATGAATTTATCTAATCTCTCTCATTTTCGCTAATCATGGTACTTATCTGCCCCCTCTCACTGTAGTATCAGAGTACCTCTCATGTATTTAAAATGTTGTGTTGCCACTAAATTTTAAATATGACAGGGTGGATTTGATTTAAATCACTAGTTGGGAAGACTTGATTTAATCATGGATTTCTACATAAAAGTGCATTCTTGTTGCTTGTTATAACCTTAATACATATTCTTCACGACTCAGATAGATGTAGGTTTCATTTTTAGAAGGTACACACTATACATTTTTAAAGTGATTTATTTTGAAAACTTTTCAGATTAGTTTTACAGCTATATCAGAAAATGAATGATTGTTTGGTTATTTCATTTACCAAATGTAATTGAAGCAGATATTTATGAAGTCATTGGGAAGTGAACTATCTCCAATTCAACAGGTTAATCATTAATATTTGGAGGATTTTCTTGCCATTCTGTATTAGGAGGAGAACATCACCAGACAGACATTTAAATTGTTTTATTTAACTAAAACAACAACATTACATATTCTGGATTTTTTCTTCAACAGCAAACATATATAATATTTTAACAAAACAAGCATATGAATTTTTGAATTTCATTAAACATTCAAGTTTTTTAAATTCAGATTTGTTTTAGTTAAAATTGTATTTAACTAAAATTAGTTAAATGAAATTGAAAAAACAAACAAACAAACAAACATTAAATCAACTATGTCAGCCAGGTCAACATGAGAAACTTAAATACTGACTTCTGCAGCTAACTCAGTTGTCTTCACCTTCATTTTCCTGTTTTGTTCATAATCTGGAAAAGAAAAACAACCTTTCCTGCTTTTTCAGGTCCCAAACGATTTCTCAATTTGGAATGAATTAGTCCAACAGAAGAAAAATATTCTATCTACACTGGCAGAAGAAGCTACTGCTGTTTAAAGTGAGATTATCACTTCAACAGTCTCTGAATCCAAATGCTTAAGTGACTTCCACCAGTTCACTGGTGTGACTTTCTTTAAAACATCATCAGCAAACGTAGATTTCTTGAATAATTCTTATTCCCAAACTGGGTCTCTTTTACAGCCTGCTGCCATTATAGATTTTTCCCTTCTAGTGAGAGAATGGTATGGTAGATCTCAAATCAATGAAGGCTACACTCAGAAAGACCTCAAGACTTCTGGAATATGCTGCTCAAACAGTTTCACTTTTGTTTCTACTGCCTGTCCCTCCCTTCTCACATTTATCTCCAGACTTTTTCTCCTTGTCCATATGTATTCTGCCCCCAACAATCTTCTATTCATTGAACTTTTTGAAGCTTTCCACTTTTAGAGAGAGGTAAGGGATTGACTCTATGTACACAAATTTGCAGAGGGACAATAGGGTTGACGTCTGTTATTTCTCACCTCTCTATATTATTTATGTTAAAACATTTTTGCTTTTAACAAACAGGTTATCTCTGGAGACACAAATCCACAGTTTGAGAACTGCAAAAGTAAGCATCTCTGATGGTATCTTCTAGACTGAGCACTGAGTCCCATTGGCTAGATAGAAAGATTAACCTAAATAATCTATACAGAAGCCCCTAGAACCCCAAAAGATTGGGTCCCTAATCCATGAACTATTGGAACTCATTTACAAAACTTTTCTTAAACATTACATTAATATATTGTCTCATACTATAGAATTAGAATTTATAATCCCTATTCCATGATGAGATATCTTTGAGCTATAATGTATTTTATAACTATCTATCTAATAATTATCTTATCTTATCTTAAAATTATCTTTAGATAGGTTTTTTCCCCTCAAAAAGCATTTTATCAAAAAATCTAATTTAAATAAAAACCGATTTTTTTGCTTTTTTTTTTTAAAAAAAATCATTGATTTTTATCCACCCTAAAATAGGATAATATTAATTTGTTTGTATTTGTGTTATCTTCAGTGAACACAAGTCTTGTTAGTCTCTGGAAATTAAGGAAGATAGGAAAATGGAAATTTATAAAACCTATAACTGCCATCAGTAAATAACAATAAGCCAATTACCACAAAACAAAGAGGCATAAAAAAAGCAAAGCTATAAACCACCGGACTTGTACAGCAACTACTAGTGTAGTATGAATCTTAAAACATTGTCTTGCATTTTCCCCAAGGCATTATAACAAACTAGTCAGTCTTATATTAAATTATTTGATTAACAATTCTTGTCATTTGTGGTTATTCTGTCACATCCTGTTTTTATGCCAATATTGAGACTGTTTTAAAGTATTTGTTGTTGAATTTTCTTAGCTCAGTGTACTTGAGAAAATAAAATTCCATTTGTATTAATTAACAGAAGGAAATAGAATGAGATAACATAAAATCTCACTTATTAAAAGTCACATGGAAGCTTTTTATGGTTTTGCTAAGGAAACTTGTGCTCTGGTGAGCTCTATGAAGCAAACAGTCTTCCAGTGAGAAGACATAATGACCTCCATTGGTGATGCCAGTTAGTTACCAGCTGGCTGATTTGATAAAACAAATCCACTTTTGCCATCTACAGATCATAAGCTTTTGATTATTGTATTGCACATCCAGATCAATTCAACCAGGGGCGAGGGGAGGGGGAAAGGGGAGTCATAAAGTCATGGAATTTAAGGCCAGGAGGGACCACCAGATCATCTAGGCTGACCCGCTGTATATCACAGGCCAGCAACAGCACCCACACACTAGACCCAGCAACCATATTTTGCTGTTGATTGGACAATGTTAGTTACATAATTCATGACAAAGTGTAGAAACAAGTAAATAAGTGGTCTATAATACCCATAAAACTGTGAAGCAATTCAGATCATCGTGGGCTTCAGGTGCTGGACCCCAGATTGGTGAGTGTATTTTCTTTCTGTATCGTGCTGATTAATTTTAGATGTCTAATCTTTAATTAATAAACCAATTGAGCTTGACCACTTGATGTCTTGTTGATTAATGATTTAAACAAACTCAATATAACACCTGAATAGTATTTAAACAGATTGATTTCCATGTGCCAATTCATCTGCTTAAAATCAAGCACGTGCTTAAGTGCTTGTCTGGATCAGGGCCAGAGCACTAAACATTTTGCAGGATCGATCTCTTAATGAGTAGACGTTGCCAACAAAGAGTTGGCTGCAATCCAAAATGAGACCGCATACAGTGAAATCTTTGTCAGATGATCATTTTTTCCCCTGCAGTGATGATCTCTCAGCATCCGTAGTTATACAGATTTTATCATCATCTCTGGAAACAGTATTGAGTAACCACATGAAAAGGCACAGAATATGGAAATGTTTGACACAGACATCTATTTATTCAAACTTCATCATAATATTGGGAAGAAGAAAATAAAATAAAGACAACAGAAACTCACAGTCAGGTTTGTATCGGATGACATTCGTAGAGGGATATACACATCCTGAGAGCTAATGGAACTCACTCTTGGAAACTGACATGTGCATTACAGAATAATATTTTCAAAGTAGAGTAATGTTAACTGAGGCACTGTTAAGTCCAAGAAGCATTCTCCCAGACACCGCTGGAAGGCATGCCCTGAACATGCTACCTCTCCCTCGCCTGAAAAGGAGGGGGCAAAAGCGGAGCGGTGGCGTGTTCAGGGAAGCAGGCGGAGTGGAGGTGAGCTAGGGCGGGAGGTTGCGGGGGGAAGCCTTAGGAAGCAATAGGGAGGGAGGGAATGCGGCACGCTTGGGGGAGGAGGCGGGGCCAGGGATTTGGGGAAGGGGTTGGGAAGGGGCAGAGCAAGGGGCTGGCATGAAAAGAAGCAGGAGCAGTCAACATTTTTTTTTTGCTTGGGGGCAGCAAAAATCCTAGAGCCAGCGCCTTTGGAGAAGGGGCTCGGGGGGTGCATGGAGCAGCGCCGTTGGGGGGGCATGGGGCTATGGAAGGACTGCAGGCCCCTGTATCCTGTGTTGGGGCAGGGGCCGTGCTGCGGCTGGTACCTGCTCTGCACAGCCATCCGGGCAGCCACTCCAGGGCCCCGCGCACAGAGGCTGATCCGATGCTACCTCACTCAGCAGCCACGGCCGAGCTCCATGCTGCTTCCTGCTCGGCCCAAGAAGCGGGACCGGCTGTGCTGGGCAGGGAGATCAGGCACCATGTGATTGGGCACCACATAGGGCCGGGGAGCCAGGCCCTTGGCAGCAGCAGCCTCCTCTGCCCCAGAAGCTGGGCAGGGCCGGCTGGTGTCATGGCTGGGGGCTGCCTTGGGTGTGCTGGGGCGAGCTCCCCTCAGTCTCTCCCGCTCCTGCGCTGTGGGGCTGTCCGGCAAACACTAGAGAGACAAGGTGAATGAGATATCTTTTATTGAACCAACTTCTGTTGGTGGAGAGATAAGCTTTTGGTCCAGTAAAAGACATTACCTCATCACCTTGTTTCTCTAATATCCTGGGACCAACACAGGTACAACTACCCTGCATACAACACCAAACACTGATATTTAAAAAAAAACACATAAAATATGTTAACAAAAATATCTGAAATTAAATAAACAAACTTTAACTATTACAGCTTTAGGGCTTTTTTTTCACTTCTCAGTTTTTCTTCATTTTCATTGCCAGTTTAATATATTTTCTTCCAAATCTCTTTCTTCCTTCAAAATCCTCCTCAAAACTTTTCTTTTGCCTACAAAAAAAAAAAACTGGTCAAGAGTTAGGCTGCTTGGGTGCTAAGATTACTGCTAACCAATATAGTCTCATTGTTTCCCTTCACTCCCCCACCTGTCTGCGTCCACGTGCTGTCGCTTGACTTATACTTTGTTTGTAAGCACTTTGGACAGGGGCTGTTTTTTGTCCTCTGTTTTGTACAGCACTGAGCACAATTGGATCCTAGCCCATGACTAGACCTTCTAGGTGCTATGGTAAACAAATAATAATAGCAGAGCCATACCTACACATTTTAGTCATTGCTATAATAGGTGTAACACAAGATCCCATTCCCTCCTTCTGAGTTACCAGGCACATATTTCATATGTTGGAGTATAACTTACAGATCTGTTATACCCACTTTTCAGACATTGGTCCTTCACATGCTTCCAATTTCAATGAGCAACAATGAAGCATCTGAAACATTTTATGCATGCAGCTCACATACTATGTTTTGATAATATAGGTCAAAATGTACATCAGGTACAAGAGAGGGATGTTAGAACAGGCTGGTCAACAAAGAGGCGAAGGACAAGCACAGTGACAGCAGCAAAAGGTGTTGACAGCTTTGCTTGACATTTTAAAGGCAAATAAAGACCGAAATACATCAAAAGCATTTTCACTGAGTGAGATGAAGGCAACTCTGTTCCAGCTTTGAGCTTCCACGGTACTTTAATGGGTAGGACTGTGTCTACTGAAAGAAAAACAAAACAAGCATAAAATGAGAAAATATTCTCTTCTAATGCAATAAGGTAATGGAAAAAAGTCACCAGGAACATGTTAACAATTCCTACAGTCCCTGTCATTTATTTTTTTATCTATACTAGGGAATAGTCTATTTCCCAAATTTTCCTTTTTTTTCTTTTTTAAGTGCCTTTTTCTAAATTTTGTGCAAAATAATAATTATAGGAGCACAACATATAAAGCTCATAAAATACGTGCATATAAACCTCATAGTATAAAATTACATGTTGCATGGTGCACATAAGAGAAATAAAATGAAACATTGAACTAATATGTATGGGACTGGGGTGTAGGTCATCTGGCCTAGTGCTCACTGCTGGGCTTGTGTCCACACATCAAGGACAGCCACACGACGGTAGTCTGTGAGCAGATGTCAGAGGAATTGCTAGAGCCTGGTTCAATAAGCAAAAGTCGTGGGTGGAGACTGGCAATCAGAAGACAAGACATTGTGAGGAGTCATAGCAAGCCAGAAGTCTGTGTGATCGCCCAGACAACTTCCTGGGGTACCCTCCAGGGTTAAATAATGTACTTGACCAATCAGAGGGTACTGTCACTTTGAACCCTTTGGGTGGTACTTCCTGTAGTACCCAATCTCCACAGTATTCCCTGGATGTGGTTCTACCTGCCCTTCTGGTGGCAATGTCAGGGGTCCCAAGCTCTGCAAACCTGGGTTCTATATCCAGAGGTCCTGACACAGTATTCTTCTCACCCAGTAATGATGTCACCCACCAATAATGTTAGATTGGCCTCCATTTTATAGATGTTGATGAAATATTCATGATTTCAGTTGGTGGCTTTAATCAGGAAAGCAGATATGAACATTCCCAGTATATATGGGTACTCCTTTATTACAGTGTCCCGTATTGGGACTAGAGTTGTGTGGAAAATGAAAAATCCATTTTGTGGAGGAATTTGAGATTTCAAAATTTGTTTTATTTCGATTTAGAACAGAACCCACAGATTCTGAAATTCTCTGTGAATGAAAATGTCAGAAAAGAAATAATTTCAGATTGTTTTGTTCTGACAAAGGTGAATCATTCTGTTTTACTTTTTACCTTTTTACCTGATGATATAGAATAAAATACTAAATTCAAACAAACCAAAAAGTTACTTCAAAGGGAAAAATCAAAATGTTTAGTTCTGGAAGTGTCAGAATGAGATGTTTTGATTCAGACTTTTTTCATTTTCTCCAACATGAATCTTCTGAAAAATTCATGCTTTTGCAAATTTTGACAATTTTGACAGAACTGAATCTTCCAATGGAAAATGGTTTGTTGCAGTTTTTCTAGTCAGCCCTATTTATTACTTCTTAAAAGGAACTTCATGTTTTTGTAATATGATTTTCCCCCCCAAAAAAGAATCTTAACTGCACAGAGTATTTCTTTTAGTGAGAATTTCCTAAATAAAAGGCCAAATTCTGCTCTCAGTTATTCCTTGTAACCTCAAATGCCCAGATCTCCAATCTACTATAACGAATCTGTTGTTTTCTGAGATTTCATTGTTGTCACTAAACTTCACACCATGAACACTTGGAACTTCGTGGCAACAGGTTTTGAACTCAGATTTTCTTCCTCCAAAAGCACGCAATCTTACCATTTGGGGTAAAGAAGAAACTCTACTAGTTTAGCAGTAACTCTACTGGCAGTACACAATTGAGCAGTTCTGACCTCTTCCAATAGCAGGCAGCTGAGTTCATTACACGACCTGCCTAAAATGATCTTCAATAAAAACTTTTTAAAGCTGCTATAGATTCTGACATATACATATTCCTATAACCCATAAAAATCTATCCAAGTTGGAAAACTGACAATGCTGATACCCTATTAACTACAATAGAGCAGCAACAATAGCAGTGCTGTTTTAAAGGGTGTATTATAGTTTATTTTAAACTCCCATTTTTAAGGCTTAAATTCTTGTTTATACGATATTGCATTTGGATGAAACTCGCTGTAAGCATCTACAATTATTATCATTTAAATAGTGCTGTCACTGTGTATCCTACTGTAATATTATAGATGAGATTTTCTAAACATCTGTTTCAAAGATCTTACCGTCTTAAGGCTTGGAATACAACAACAGCACAATACCTTAACCCAGAGGCTCTCAAACTAGGGGGTGTGGAATATATTCTGGGTGTGTGTGAGAAGCTTTAGGGGGAAAAACATACTGCACACATTTTAATCACAGCAACGAATAACTAGCAAAGCTGATTCCTCCTGACAGATCAGTAGGCGTCTGGCCATTAAGTTCTGAAGGCAGAGTGGAGAGCAAAAGCAGCAGCTGCTGGCCAGGCAGCCATCTCTGAACTCAGCACTGTGGCCAGAAGCAGCAGAGAAGTAAGGGTGGCAATACGTATATATTCTTGGGGGCGTGGGGGAATGCTACAGATGCAAAGAAGGGAGGTGCGATCAAATCAGTTTGAGAACCACTGCCTCTATCAAACACAGAATGCCTAGAGGGCACTTCACACTCACTGAAATGTTTTGCACCTTAAATTATGCCAGTTCCAGTGTGTTATTTTTCAGTCAAAGATAGGAAATTGCACTTTTAGGAGAAGTACAGATGTAAGTTAAAGCAGTTCTAGACTTGTTTGTTTTGCAAATCTCCAGCCAAAATAATTTTTTGTAAAGAAAGATGTTAAAAGAGAAAGTTTATTCGTGTAATTGTACTCCAATAGGATTCAGTCATGCTGATGTTCAGAAGACACTTACTGAGATTGCTTAGTGAAAAAATTGCTGCCTTGGCAATAAGAGGCTAAATTCTCCTCTCAGTTGACTTCAGTGGGATTGCATTGGTGTAGCTAAAAGGGAAATGCGACCATTTCCATAACAATGGTTTGTCATAATACTTAGTTCTGAGACAACGAACTCAAGAGGTCAGGCTTTCTGCGCCAAATTCAAGCTTCACACAATTCCACTGACCTCAATGTTGTTGTGCTCATTTACATCCAGGCAGAACTGGCCCTTTCTTAATAAGGGAAAAATCAAAGGAAATATCAATGAAAATCAAAGGAAATGGTGTCAGTAGTGGCTAAATGATGTTCATATAAACTATTTTATTGCTTTTGATACCAAAAGTATCTATTCTAGACCTCTAGGTGCTTCAACGCGCTTTACAAATAAACCATACAAATTAAGATTATCACAACCCCAATCCACATAACTACCTGATCAACTAACCAGGCAATCAAATACAAGAAGAACTCTCCTGAAGAAATTATCTTGTTTCTCAACCTTGCCTAAACAACCAGGAAAATAGACGAGCCATGGCACATGCCCCGCAGATCAACAAATTCCCAATTTCCACAAGACAAGATGGAGCAGTGTAAAGTATTAAGAATTGCACAGCTACTATATTCCAGGCTGTAATAATCATGTAATCCCCTTTGACCCAAGCAGTTACCAAAATTCAGGGCCTGCGCGTTGTTTTGGTTTTAGGGGGAAAGAGTGATGATCGAGTCAGGTATCTCTGATGCAATCCTGTTTATTTACAAACAGCGTACAAAGTGCTGTTTCCCTGAATACAGGAGGAATGAAATGGGAAATGGTTTCTTTGCTAACACCTCCAAACCCCTTTCAGTCAGCACTCTGTCCAAAAAGTTCCCTCTCTTAGCGTTTTCTCAGGGTCATGCTACAAACGCTTCTCTGGGGCTTCCTATCTGCCTTCCCTGTCTTCTACTGTGGTGTTTCTGCCACTTTTCACTCCCTCACAAACACAGAGCTCCATTAAACAATATCCAGCCCGCCTCAATTTGGATTAAAATCTCAAGGCTCAAGACTCTAGTCTTGCATATGGCCTATTGTTTCAACTTTCTATTCCATAAAGAAGCCTAATTGCTTTTTGCATTTATTCTAAAGGAAGGGCAGCAGTTATGCCCACTATCTTCAAAAGGGTTTCACCCAATCCCCAGCATAACAATACATAGCTAAGCATCTTATGGGAATAATGAGGATCCTAATTAAGCTCTATCACCTTTTCTTCTCTGTATTCTTGAGAATTATCTTTTTAAAGTGTAGAATACGATGGCTAATGCTTAACCTCATATGCAGCCTTGAGTAGGCTCTGCTTACTTGGCCTGGAGCACAAAGGCTTCCAGGGTTACGGCTCTTTAAATGTAGAAGATTACACCAAGTGCCTAACCTTTTTGGTGCCCAGGACTAACCTCCACTTGCATGCAGGCAACCTGTTGTATACTGCATAAAGGCTTACAGGATCAAGTCCTAAAAGATGGTTCCAGTGGTTGAACAAGGAGATTGGGTTTCCATCTTTAAAAGCTACAGACAGATAAAATAAAGATAGCTGAATTTAAAAATCAGGAGAGCTACTAGGTAACTTTTGTATAGTGTTGGTACCAGGGCATCATCACGTTCACAGTGTAGAAGAGCAATATATACTATACAATTGGAAGTCTTCCAGAGTGACAAGGAATCGGATGAGGGAAGCAGCACTAGAGCAGTGACAGAGGATTACTCACAGGATGCTTGCTCTGCAGGACATCTAAAAGAAAGAAGACTGACAAAGTGATAAGGATTTAGAATCAGGGGATGTAACAGAAAGCTGAGCTTGATGGAAGGAGCTAATATTAACAGGCTCAGCAGGCTCCAAATGGTAAGTGCAGGGAAAAACCACTGTTTGAGTTGTGCTGGTCAAAAGTTGAAGGCTGAGTCAAACTGTGGGTACTCACATGAGGAGAGGACTGAAGCAGACAAACCAGACCCTAAAAAAAATAATCGAGCATTTGGAAATGTTTTGTTTTGTCATGTTGTTTTTCAGGAAAAGCTTCTATGAAGGTGCCAGGAGAAGATAAACTGTAGATGAGTGAGTCACACTGGTAAGGTTGCTAGTGTCAATTGGCTCGTTTGACAGTTCTTAGAACATGATAAAAGAGAGATTCCTAATGTCAGACCACAAAATTCAAAAATGATGAAAATCCCCACAAATGTATTTCAGAGCTGGACTCAGCTTTAAAGGCCGCAAAGAAATATGCAAAACTCAGTGGATAAAACGAACAATATTATATGAAAATTCAATTTAATTTTAATTGAATTTCCTTCACTCATGTTCATGGCACTTGCATTCACTTTTCATGAAATATTAGTGCATAGCGGCACAAATGTTCACAGAAACAAAATGTCAACACTAGACCATGAATATTCATAGGTACTGAAGCTTACATTCACATGCATGAGTGTTGGTCATCTAACTGGGGAACAGAAACAAAACCATGTGCCTTGTCTGACCAATCTCTCAAGTAAGCAACACAACTCAAATAGGAAATTTGCAATTAATCCTGTGAGTTAAAAACCTTTACAGAACAATTTGTCAAATGAATACAGGACAAAATCAAAGACGTTTGTGTTTGTGGATATTTTGTGAGCACAAAGAGGCTAAATTTATATGATGAATTTTTCCCATAGCTCCAAGTTTAAGAAATTTCCCAAGACATGGAAGTTTAAGACAGAGCAGACAAAAAAGTAAATAGTGTTAGAAGAATGAAAGGCAAACAAACACAAAAATATTCTCCTGAAGGAATATAAAGGCCATGAAAGCAATCAGTGCTGCAACAAAACTTGTAGAGATGCCATTCAGAAAGAACAGGGGAGTATGTAAGATGTGGCACATCACAAGACAGAAAATGCCAAAAACTAGTCAAGATATGCCTAGTCTCTGGCAATAGAGCGAAGAGCGCCAGAGTATGTAAAACCAGATTAACTAGAACAAAAAGGGTACAACAAACTAACAAAGTACATTGCAGGGAAAAAGTGAAGAAGAAAGTTATTAGGAAACATTATTTGGTGTGGTAATCCACAAGTCAAATAATGATCTGGATGCATTGTACTATGAGTGGTAGGGCTATTTGGGTAATTTCTTTAAAAGTAGAATATGGAAAATGTACCTGATCTTGCCAACACGTAGGCTCTTGCTTAATTTTACACAAAGTAGTAGTCACACCTTACTTCAATGGGACTACTCATATGTATACATTTATGCACGTGCATTAGTGACGGCAGGACAGAGGCCCAAACTGGGCATGTATTTAGCTGTATAGTGATCATAATTGCTTGATAAAATGGAGTTTTTGTGCATACAAATTTCCATTTGAATGGAAAATTATGGTATTTCAATGAACAAACAGGCTCACAATTACATAAGGAATTCTGCATTTAGGCTCCTTTTTGCATGCAGATTTGCACATATGATTATGATATTTGCATATATAAAAATAGGTGTGTAATATATTCAGTCTTCACTTCATTAAAATCTTGCCCTATAAACAGACAAATCTTCTGCCAGCTTCTGAGGGGGAAGAGGGGACAGACATACTTGGATATCAACAGAGGCCATATTGTTAGCTGTGGTATCATTACTAGAGGGCTTTTTTAATCAATAGGCTTACAGTATATAAATGACAAGACATTAAAGAAATGGTCATTTCACCATTTTGTGGAAAGACCTGCAAAGGAAGGGTTGGAAAGGAGTACTTGTGGCACCTTAGAGACTAACCCATTTATTTGAGCATAAGCTTTCGTGAGCTACAGCAGTTTCCACAGTATGCATCCGATGAAGTGAGCTGTAGCTCACAAAAGCTTATGCTCAAATAAATGGGTTAGTCTCTAAGGTGCCACAAGTACTCCTTTTCTTTTTGCGAATACAGACTAACACGACTGTTACTCTGAAACCTGTCAAAGGAAGGTTTGTGTGGCTTGGAAAATAAACCTTAAAAAGGACATAAAAAGTAAAGTTATTGTAGCTGTGGTCCCAGGATATTAGAGATATAAAGTGGGTGAGGTTATATCTTTGATTGGACCAATTTCTTGAAGGCTCGTCTTTCTCACTAACAGAAGTTGATCCAATAAGAGATTACCTCATGCACCTTGTTCCTATAAAACATAGATGCAGCACTACACATAACAAATAAAACAGACAAGGAAGAAATGTAGAAGAAAACAAACTGAAAGCACAGCTTATAATATATTCAGCTTTTCAGAAGCATTAGTCATATTTATTTATATTCACATGAATAGTGAATCAAAAGTCAAAAGACACACTCTGATATCAGCTCAGTACACAGCTCAACTGATACTTTAAAAAAAACAAGGAAAATACAGAAAGCAACTCATGCAGTTGAGTTTCCTTCTTTTGGGTAAAACTGTAGCTGATGTGGGGGCAGATTACACTAGATGCAGCTCTTGCTGCATTTAAAGATGTCACTGGATATGTGTGACCCATGTTGAAAATATAATTTACCATTTTCATTATGAGTGGTAGCAGTAAGTTGCTAAAAGTAATGTAATTCTTTTAATTGATTTTCCTCCTGTGGTCTGCTGCCATGGGAATTTGGCTTCCTTCAAGAGTCTGACATTAAATCTTTACCCACAAAAATATGTTCTTAAAAAAAAGGTATATAGAATCAGATTATTCAGACTGTGTTTTCTTGAAACAGAACCTGCATATTAAATTCATTAATATGGACAGAATGCATAAAGAAACTTAGAATTTTAGCTCATGGTTTGTATTGTTTAAATCAGAAGGGTTTGCCATAATGCTATCAAGCACGAATGAAAGCTGTTACTGAGAAGAATTATTTTGAGGCATCAGTTTGTTTGATTTTAGATTAAATCCTTGTACTTGCTGAAAGTTTTGTAGCAAATACATATAGTAATTACATTAAAACAGTCTTGAAAAATGATTTTATGATTACATTAAATGTAAACAATATTTCTGTTCAAATTTATATGCCCATAACATTATTTTTATGAGGAAGAAAGGGGAATACACGAAAATTGATGCAAAGAGGCCATCAGTAACATCAGTGAAAAAATCTTTAGATTAATGAAAGTTCAAAGTTAAGTGGGAAATATACTGTACGCTTTCTACCTTAAATTCACATCGGAACTGTGTTTCTGCTGTTATCAAAAATAGCTTAAAGGTGATGCATGGTGGAACTAGATGCTATTGAATTTTAAAATACTTATCATATACACTAAGCTGCAGCATAGTATGTAGCCAAAAGATTAATCGGTGGCTATTTCTGGATAATGCCAAAAGCAAAATGCATCTGGATCCCATTAGTTTCTGAGTATGGACTTGGGAGCTATATCTTATATGTAGATGAGCGTTTTATCTACAGCTTTTAGGGGTTTTAACCCTTTTGTGATTTTTAACTCAGTCTTTGCGCTGCCTAGATCATAAATTGTTGGTATCCTTTGACTATCAAGAGGATCATAAAGCGTTGTTATTTATACCAATACACTAAACACATGTTAACTTTATTCATGTGAGTTGTTCCACTGAAGTCTATGAGACTCCTCACTTGAGTAAATTTAAACATATGCATAAGTGTATGAAGGATCAGGGCCTTTGCCATTCAAAGAGGTAAGTATAGCTTTTAACCCTTTATAGTTGTCTATGTTTTCTGTCAAATGTTAACCTATCCTTGCCCTATTCATCTTTGCCTCTTTCAGTATCCAGCCTACTTGTAGGCAACACCAGAATAATTTGTGTGGGGATTGCTCTCTCTGAACCAGTATCTTCTCTCTATCAGGCCAGTACTCAACAATTAATTCCCATTTTTCTGTACAAATAAAAGACAAATAATGCAATGTTCAGTAAAGATAACAGGCAGTATGTCCCAACGTGCAGCAGCTTGATTGAATTCAGATTGGATAAAATAAATGCATATTTTGTTTCAAGGTACAGCTGTGAAATTACACAGAAATTACACAGGGAATAAATGCATAATGCCTCACTGTGGATCCTTAGAAAGCCTGGTAAGAGTGTTATGTAACCTAGCTGCAATGGTAAAAGGTAAGTTTAGGATAAAGCAGCTGTAAGACAAGCATCTTTGCTTCTCTCTGTCCATAATGCGAGGATGACCATAATGATGATGACAATGACTACTCACAATGAACAGCATTGTTCAGAATAGCTTCCATATGAGGAGAGATAAAAAGACTGGTGCTGTTCATTTTAGAAAAGAGACAACTACAGGGGGATATGACGGCAGTCTATAAAATTATGAATGGTGTGGAGAAAGTGAGTGGGAAATTCACAAGAATAGGAAATAACTCAAGAACTAATGGCCACCCAATGAAATTAATAGGTAGCAGGTGTAAAACAAACCAAAGGAAATACTTAATCACACAATGTACAGTCCACCTTTGGAACTCATTGCCAGAGGATGTTGTGAAGTCCAAAAGTATAAATGGGTTAAAAAAAAAGATATGATATGATTTTGGAGGATAGATCCATCAATGGGAATTAGTCAAGATGGTCAGGGACACAACGTCATGCTCTCGCTGTCTCTGAACCTTCAAATGCCAGAAGCTGGGACTGGATGGATCACTTGAAATTGCCTTGTTTTGTTCATTCCCTTTGAAGCATCTGTCACTGGGCACTGTCAGAAGACCGGATACTGGGCTCGGTGGACCACTGGTCTGATCGGGTAAGGCTGTTCTTATGGTCCATTTAAGGATGTCAAAGAGCTTTACAGATCTTGCGCAAGTATTACCAGTCCCATTCAAGAGAAAGGGAAAAAGAGGTATGGAGAATTATTTCTTGGACAAACCCAGGGAATGAGTCAATGGCAGAGTTCTTAGTAATATGTGGAGGTTGTGATATTTGCAAACAGGAAGAGGAGTGTTAGGTGGAGAAAAGGGGAGCAGAGAACCTCTGGAAAAATACATAGCAGGACTAAGGGTTTAGCCCAATTAACTTAGGGAATACTGTGAATATCACAGTTACTATCTACTTACAAAGAGAAAATGGTAAAGATTTTAATGGCAAACATTATGGAATAGGAGATGGAGGGAAATATGGGATCTAGTGAATTTTTGTTTGTTATTTTAAAAGTCTTGCATATATTTATTTCATCAGATACACCATTCCATTAGTCATTTGACATTTCAACCAAATTGGCCTTCAAGGCTCAGTAAACCAACAGTTATGTTGATTGATGAAATAGTTTGTCTAAAGAAATAAATATATGAAAGTCTTTTAGCACCAGCACAATAATGCATGGTTTTATAACTGTTTTCTACAGTGGCACCAGAACTGGAGGGGCCAAGGCCCATCCACTTTTTGCCCAGGAGGACCCCACCCCCTTTCCCTCCTCTTTCCCCCAAGTCCCATCCCCCAGCGCAGATGGAGGTGGAGAGTCCTTAACTCTGCACTGGCTCCCCACAGCTGCCCATGCAGCTCTCCCTGACCCAGCTGTGGCTGGGGTGAGTGGGGGAGCGGCCCTCAGAGCTTCAACCTGGCCATGGTAAGCTATGAGGAACCGCAGACCCCTCCTTCTACCCTGGGCGCGGGGTGGGGACATAGGCCGGGGGCTGCTCTCCTTGAGCCCCCTGCACTGCAGCAGATGGAGGGTCTGCCTTGGCTCCCCACAGCTGCCCAGCCTTACGTGCATCTTATTATGGCCAGGCTGCAGCTCCAAGCTCCCCCACCATTGCTGGAGCCTGGTCGGGGAGAGCTGTGCAGGCAGCTATGGGGAGCAGGTCCCTCCCCCTGCCCTGGATGGAGGGCCCGGGGTCAGGGACACAGGCAGGGGGCTGCTATTAGGGACCCCCACAGGTGGGGAGGGCAGACTCCCTGCCCCAGCTCTGGCTTCTGGCTTGGCCAGGGGCAGGGCTTTGGGGGAAAGAGATGGGTCAGGGCCTTGGAGGCTGGGGTGGGGCCTCAGGGGGCAGGAGCCTCTGGGCCCTCCCCCCACTTTTGGAAAGGCTCTGACACCCTTGATTTTCTAGAATCCTTTAACAAACTTTAATACGCAGAGAGTGCAATAAAAATAGAGACCTACAGCTCAGCATCAGGGGTCACTTCACTATTAACCAAAGTACCTTTCCACCAAATGGGATGTCAGGAGAATTCTACACATGTAAGTAATAGTGCTAGTGACACTGAACTACACATAACTGCCTTGTAATTTTCTGAGATGGAGGCCACCAGACTCCAGTTACTTTGGTTGCTTGAGTTATTCACAGAGAAAAAGTTCACCATAGAAATGCAATAAAATTCTGCAATATATGAAAATTATTTGTTGCCCCAAAAAACAGAAGATTGACTTGTTTTTTTTAAAAAAAAAAAAACTTTATTCCTTTCCAAACACATTTTAATACCCTCTGAATATCATTCTTTTCTTTAGAATAATTCTTATCTCTAGAATCAGAACTGGTGAATTGGTGAAAGTGATCATTAAAACCAAAATTATACAGTGTCTAGAAGATCATGATATTATAGAGTTTAACAAGCAAGACTTTTGCAAAGGAAGATAGTGTGTCACCAACCTATCAGAATTCTTTAAAAGTGTCAACAAAACAAATAAAACGTATCTCAGGGAAAGGGGAACTCGTTGATATAATTTATTTAGACTTTCAAATCATCTTTGACAAAGTTTCCCAAAAGAGACTGCTAAAGAAACTAAGTAGTCATGGGGTGAGAGGCAATTTACTGTGATGGAATAGAAACTGGCTGAAAGACAGAAAACAAAGAATAGGAATAAATGGTCAATTTAAATCATGGCAAAAGGTGAAGATTGAAGTGACACAAAGATCTGGACAGGGAAGAATTGTTTAATCAATTATTGGGAAAAGCAGTGAGATGGCAAAATTTACAGATCACCACAATTATTGAGGACAGCCAAGACTAGAGAAGGCTATGGGTATGTCTGTCCCTGAAGGTGTAAATTCCAGATTGAGGGGACATACCTGTGTTATATCTGATCAAGCTGGGGGGCTAAAAATAGAATGTAGCCTAGTACATTGGATGCCTACATACTTGAGGCAGCTAGCTCTTCCCGCTGCTGCAGCTATACTCTATTTTTAGTGCACTAGTTCAATCAGAGCTAGCACAAGTATGTCTCTTTGAGCTGGAACTTACAGCTCCAGCTCAAAGTGTGAGGAACTCTATGAGGAACTACACAGGGACCTTACCAAACTAGCTGAATGGGCAAAATGAAGGCAGATGAAATTCAGTGCTTCCAATTTTAAAATTTTTTCACATTGGACATAAAAATGGCCATACTGGATCAGACCAATGGTCCATCTAGCCCAGTATCCTGTCTTCTGACAGTGTCCAATGCCAGGTGCTTCAGAGGGAATGAACAGAACAGGTAATCAAGTGATCTATCGCACATTCCCAGCTTCTGGCAAACAGAGGGTAGGGACACTTCAGAGCATGGTTTTGCATCCTGCCCATCCTGGCTAATAGCCATTGATGGACCTATCCTCAATGAACTTATAGCTCTTTTTTGAATCCTGTTATAGTCTTGGCCTTCACTACATCCTCTGGCAAAGAGTTCCACAGGTTGAGTGTGGAGGGAATAATTTGAACCTTTGCAACGCAAGATTCTAAATTAAGTGTATCAAGTCAGAAAAAAAGATCTTGGCACCATAGTGGATTGATTGCTCAATCAAGACCTCTGCCCAATGTGCAGCAGCTGTGACAAACACACACAATGTTAGGATGCACAAGTAATGGGATGGGGGAATACTATGGAAAATATGATGCCATATTTATAAGATCAGTCCTCCTTGCCTGGAATACCATATTCACTTCATCCTATCTCAAAAAAGATATAGTAGAATTAGAAGGGGTTCAGACATGGGCAATGAGAAAGATTAAGAGCATGGACAAACTCATCTTCTAAGAGAGAAGAGATTGGGACTGTTTACCTTAGAGAGATCTCCAAAACTGTCTGTCTCTCTCAGCTGAAGATTGGTTGTGGGAGAGCGATTAGCTACCTAAAAGCAATTTCATTTTAGGAATAAATGTGTTTCCCCCCTTCATGACTGGAGCAAGGAGAAAAAAATGTATTTAAAACAATAATTTCAGTGTTGTCTAGACACTGAAGAAGGCCAGAAGAAGGAAAAAAATGTTTTCAGTGAATCTTCCTAAGTCCTTTCAAGTTCCTTCTCACAATTTGTAAAAGGAGCAATAATTTGAAATGACACAGTTCTAGGGGGAAAATTATCCCCCTCCCCTCCCAAACAGAACTACAAAGAGAATTGTCTAAAAATAAAGAAAAGCCATCTGCTGAAACAGCCAAATCATTATCTACTCAAAGGCAAATAACACCATCTTAAACTGTGGCTTTGGAAAACTACAGTTCTCTAAAGTACTAAGTAGCTAAGATTTCAAATAAGAAAAATTATTAATTCATATATGCACTGCAGGAATGATATTGTTTTGATATAAACACTTTTAAACTATTTATTTTAGCTATGTTACCTTAGGCTGTAATCTTGTCACAACCAATAAACAAATCAGGTTCAGACCTGGTCAGTAGTTGGATGGTAGTCCATATTGGAGAAGCTAGGTGCAGTAGAAGTGGCAATGATTAGTTAGAAAGTTCTCAGTCTTCTTTCTGGTGTTCTACAGAACCAATGCCCTTCGATGCTACTGGATACATCATCTGTAAGATAGGAGAAACCAAGTTCAGGAACATCTGTGGTAGCTGAAGTTTCCATGGTACTTTTTTACAAAAGTAGGGGTGTTCACCCCAATTTCCTCATCAAAAGGTGAATTTGGGAAATTATATTCTGCTGATCTAAAGCCCCATTCTTGCAACATGAGGTGCTTAGGTGGACTACTGCACCCTCATTGAACTTCATGAAATCAACGGGGCTCCATGCAGGTACAGCAGCCCGACCAGACAGATAGTGTAAAATTGGTCCTAAATTTCCTGTGCTGTTTCAGGTGGATACAGTATTAGGCTTTGATCTTGCATCCACAATCTCCCTCGTGCAGACCTCTGAGCCTGTGCAGAGTTCCACTGAAGTCAATGGAAGTCTGCATGAGTTTAGGGAGTCCAGATTTGTGGATGATAATCTTGTCACAACCAATAAACGAATCAGGTTCAGGGTGTTAGTCCTTCAATCTCCTGACCTAAACAATTGCATAATATTACAGAAGAGATGGCATTTTAGTAGTCAATGGTGTTTTCCCTGAAAACAGACTTAGATACATTTGTGAAGAGCGTTGTGTTCCTTCTAAATTAAAGGTGCTATTCAAATTCAAGTCATTATTCATTCAGTTTATCATTCTAAGAGAGTCACGTGAAACAAATTCTTAACATTTTTACCTTATTCCAACTCAGTATCCAACCTCTCCCCACTCCTCACATTTCTATTTTAAGTTCCCAAATATTTTAAAATAAAGTTTATTTGCACTGGCTTCTGGTTTAGCACTTCCCATCCCCATCTCAGTCTTCAGACCCAGATTAGAAAACTGTCAATTGGAATAAAAGTGTTACAAATTGCATAAATTACATTTACTCTAGTTAGTAATGAAAGTAACTTCCTAATGCTTAATGCCTTGTTTGCATCGTTCCCTACTGCTGAGTTCTGTTGTAACCTTTGACCTGTGCTGATCAGCCAATGCATATTTTATCGGTCAGGGATCTGAGTTTTGCAGTTTAGCTTGCTGGTTTGACCTGGTACAGAATATGTTAGAACTGTTGACAGAAATAAGATCAAAATAGATTTAATGGAATTAATTGGATAATTGAGAGCAGAATGTGGTTTACTGTATTAAAGATTTTTTTCTAAATCAGATCTGAATAGCTGGATTGTGCCTAAGGAGGATGGAATTGGGAGGGCCTGATAGTTATTAAAATTAAAGTGATCTAAAACCACTGTTATATTGGGGAAGTGCTTGGAGGGGGTCATCAAGACACACTATCTGGACAGCTGTTGCTGGAAAGATTCTGCCTATAGAATAGTAAATCAGGCAGATGCAAGTTGTGCTAAACAAATGTGCTCACAAGCAGCAGCTACTACATGCAGTCTCCCCAGAGCCAGTGTTCTCAAGTACAGAATAGGGCTTAGCCATTCCTTGCTTCCATCCAGACAAGTCTCTTTCAGAGCATGGAACACCTCATACATGTGATCTCTGACTCATAAGACTGACCTGGAACACAAACTCACCCTGTCCAGATAGGGTTTTGTGGCAGGAGTTCTGGTTAACCAAAATTGACTATAATTTGACAAAAGTCTCCAGCTTCCATGCAATTTTATAAGAAATACATTCAAAGAGTACAAACCACCCTGGGGAGCGGGTACGTTTTCCCACATCTCCTTTTCCTGGGCAGTGCACACCTTCAGACCAGCATTCCTTTCTTCAGGGTGCTGAGCCTAAATGGGCTCACCTACACCTAATGAGTTTCAGCTAGTAGTGACTCCCTGTACTACCTCTCGACCCTGACAGGAAACTCATTGGTCATTGGCTGGCTCCACTGGGTCCCCTTCAGGTGAGATCATTGGGATGAGCTGCAGAAGACCTCAGAGAACACTGAAAGATGAGGCACCCTCTCACATGGATGATGAGCTGAGAAAAGGAGGGTGGACTTTGAAGAAGGGAGCTCTGAAGATCCACCATTACATTATCAACATCTTTTACTGATCATAAACGTCAGATTAGAGAGAAAAAAATCTTTCAATAACTCTGAATTTTGACTGAGAACCTCTGCTATTGCAAATTCATCTTCACTAAATGCCACATACTACATCTACACTTACTGCACATAGCTACTAGGCATGGCTGGCAGTTCCATGATATTTGCAAATGAAGCAGATCAGTCAGTCCTAGAGTGAGAAAGCAGTTCCCTCTCTTTATCTTGCTCCTGCTAAGCTTCTCTCATCTTCTATTCTGAGCATTTGTCATTTTTCCTCACTAGGCAGCAGCAGTTATGCATTCTTGACTACACACCACAAGAACAATTTTCAAACACTTTCTTGGATACCATGCTATCTCTAATTATTGGAAAGCAAAATTAGTTTGAGCAGCAAAAACCCGACTCAAATTTTGGAGCATAATTAAGAGAGTCAGAATACCCAGGGGAAAACCTTTTTCCTGCAGCTAGAAGTGGAGAGGAAATTCTCCTATCTATTTTAACTAAAAAGTGATATTAAGACTTTTTTTCCACTCTAAGGACCCTGAGAAAGAACCAAAGAGGATTAAGAAAACAGAGACCCTTGCTAGGTTGAAATCTGAACTGCACAACATGAAAAGTTTCATCAATTAAAAAGGTAAAAGCTGATTGAGCAAAGCTGCAGGAGGAAAGGGTTTTTTTCTTCTTCTTCTTAAATAGCGCTTTGGATCCAAGAAAGATTAAAGAGGCAGAATGTAAATAACTTTATTAAGAATTTTTTTCATCAGCAGGAATTGAAAATGAAGAAAAATCAAAGACAGTAATTTATTAAAACACCCAGATGTTGCATAAATAATGTGATTGCGAAAGTTCTGAATTTTCTGTTTTTCTCCTGCTATTTTAACTGCAATTTTGTTTGTCTGGTATATCTTGTTTTGATGACAATTGGACTACTTAAGGTGATCTCTATGATACTACTCAAATGTGCCAGGGGGTCAGAATCTGGATCTAAGAGATTGGAAACTCCATGTGAAATTGGAAGCTTTTTTTTTTGCTCCTAAGTGGTCTGGGCTGAGTAAAGATTTGGGATGAGCCACGTAAACTTAAATGAAGGGATAACAGGACCTTTCATTATCTCAAAACACAAATTTAATATGGAAAGATTAGGTTTATAGTCCACAAATAGAGGGGAAACTTAGCTCCCAGAGGGAATGAAAAGCCCCAAATTGCAATTAAATGACAATTTTCCTATTGTATTTGGTGAAAATGGGGCAGATGCTAAACTAACTAATCAGTAAAACTGGTTGAATTTTTTTTTTGACAAAACAGTTTTCTGTCAAAAAATGAAGTTTAGTCAAAATCAAAATGTATCATGGGAACATGTGAATTTGATTACATTTTTGATGGGAGAAAGTTGATTTTTTTCCCCAACTTTCTTGTTTGATTTTAATAATGACTAAATGTTTCATTTCAGCAAGATAAAGGCTTTACTTTGACTTTATCACTTTGATTAATTTTGTTTAGACTTTGTGACAAAGCTCTGTCCTTGTCTCCGTGGGTCCCGCGTTTCCTGGCGGATTTCGCTAGCCTCAGAGGCTTACTGTGACCCTCCGCGTAACCCTTCTTTCTCTAGAGACACGGGTCACAGTCTACTACGCCATTTTCATCATAAGCCAGTGAGGGAGGTGAGGAGAAGTTATCCTTCCTTCCACAGTCTCGGTTGTCTCCCAGTCTCAGTGATTAATCAGGGGGCAAAGGTGTGGGGGGAGCCCGGGCCCACCCTCTACTCCGGGCTCCAGCCCAGGGACCCTAATAGTATCAGCTATGGTAGCTGACCTTTTAGAAACATGACATGTACAATTCCCTGGGCTACTTCCCCCACAGCAGCCCTCACTTCCTCAAGCTCCACTTCACCCTTACCTCAGGGCCTCCTTCCTTGTACCTGATATGGTGTGTACTACTCAGCCTCTCCAACAGCACAACTTCCTCTCACAGCTCCTGACATGCACCCCCACCTGACTGACTGGGAGGCTTTTAACTAGTTTAACCCAGCCCCTGATTGGCTTCAGGTGTCCCAATCAACCTAGCATTCTCCCTACCTTCTGGAAAGTTCTTAATTGGCCCCAGGTGTCTTAATTGACCTGGAGCAGCTTCCATTTCACTTAACCTGGTACCAGGGATTTGTTTGGCCTGGAGCTAATATATCTATCTCCCACTACTTTTCTATAGCCATCTGGCCTTGCCCCGTCACAACTTCTATAATACAGTAAAATTACACAATTATATTTATATAATATTTAAGATATAAAACACATACTATATTTTAATATAATATAAAATCTACAATGAATCAACATTATTAAAACATAATGTTTTTACCTTTTCAAAATTTAAACAAAACATTTTGATCGTTCCAAATTTAAATATTTAAGAATTTGTATTCTACAGGAAATTTTGGCTTTTTATTCTAATCACGAAAA
This sequence comes from Caretta caretta, assembly GCF_965140235.1. Taxonomy (NCBI): domain Eukaryota; kingdom Metazoa; phylum Chordata; order Testudines; family Cheloniidae; genus Caretta; species Caretta caretta. Next base: position 61,547,916 of record NC_134208.1, on the reverse strand, counting down.
AAAATAATAAATCAAAATTTTCTAGCGGAAATTCCAGTTTTCAGCCAGGAAAGTCTACTAATTGGGAAAGTCTGGAAGAGAGCAGCCATCTGACTCTACTGTACCTCCCTAATTAGAGGGAAAGTAAAAGAGACAAAAGGAGGCAGAAAACAATACCAGACCATGCGTGATCCATTGTCTTAAAATCTCACACAAACATGGAGTAGGCCTCTTGAAGGAGTTACCAAAATACCCTTAGTATGGGCAGATCTTTAACTTCTCATTAGCCAGCACAAACAGGACAGTCTTTGAAATCTATCCCTAGTACCCAAGACTTTCTCAAGATAATCTGAGAAATGTTGCACCACTGTGGTGTAACATTAGGCAACAGTTAAAGTGCTGACTAGACAAGGGTTTAGGAGTGAAGTCTGTGACAGAGATTTTCCTGTTTTTCTTTTTCCTTCCTCAAAGAGCCAGTGTTTACACTGCACACTTGACATATAAAAGTCTGTTAGACAAATCTGGAAAATTACTTAGTGACTAAATAGCTTCTGAATGAAGTTAAGGAGCATTGAGAATGAATCCAGTAATCATTTATTGAATGAGCGTACCAATCGAAAGAAAGAAAGAAAGAAAAATGTTCACACAGAAAATGGGCCATCCTTTGCTCTGAATGCTCTGAATATTTTTACATGGTTGGAATTATAGTTTATTCTTTCCCCTATAATGAATATTGCCTTATTTCCTTAAGAAAAAAAGAAACTTACTTGGAGACAGTCCATTATCAGGTACTTTATGATTCATCATGCTGCTCTTCAGCACAGGTCAATAGTTGTGGTATCATAGTCTGGGTTCACACTTACAAATAATAGGAAGATTAATTTTAATGCACCAGAAAAATCAAGGGCTAGTATAATTAATCATCAATCACTATCCTTCCTGTTTATGCCAGGACTTTAAAGAGAATCCTGCTAACAAACAGGATACAATGTGAGACAAGCTCCTGCACTCTGTCAGTGCGGTGAAGGACTGAAGGAGTGACTTGGAAAATTTAAATGCAAGTGGAAATAATTCAAAGGAGAAGGTGAAAGCTTTGATAGATGCCACCTACCCGCATCAACGGGTTGGGGAACTTGTTGGGGCTGGTGGTTCAAGGGGGGAGAACCCCAGCAGCAAGAGAGGAAGACACTTGACAAGGGCCAATAGGTAGCTTCTCCCCCACTGAAACTCTTTTGCCCCCATTGGCCAGAGGGAAACTGATTGGCCAGCATTTCCCAACTCCCAGGATTTAATCCATCCGGGGGGCCATGTGGAGTCTCTTTTAGCTGTTTCAGCAGCCCACCTCACCCTCCCCGACTAGGAATTGGAACCCGAGCTGACAGATGGTACAGATCTAAATGATTTCCTGTTTAGGGAGTTAGGAAGGATTTTTTTCCCCTGTGAGCCAACTGCAGAGGACCAGGGAGTTTTTTGCCCTTCTTGCAGCACTTTCAAGCCACAGTAGGGTAAGTAATGCACTTAGGAGCTAACTGAGGTACTGGAGTGGAATTGTTCATTCGTTGCAAGTTGCGGCTCGTTTCTATTGAGGTTCAGAGAACAGAATGAATGATTCCAGGAGATAAAAGACCTGGAATTTTGGTCATGGGCCTTGGGCACATGTGATAGGGTGAGACCTTGTAGCCTTCATGGGTGGAGGTCAGACCTTGTGGCCCTCACTGGCTGAGATCTCCACCCTGCTGCACCCTCTATCCTTCTCATGGAGGAGAGGGTGCTAGAACTCAGAGAGAGGCTAGGGAGTAGGCTTGTGGGGGGAGGCTGAAGAGAGCCTACCCCATGTTATGGGTTATATGGTAAGGAGTCCTGTAACCCCTGCACTGGAACTGATTAAATGCCTGATATAGGAAAATGTGGGTGATGGGCAGGTATGCCCCTCCCCTGTGTTTAAGTTTAATAAAAATTGTGGCCTGCTGCTTCATTCCATGTATGTGTCTGTCCTCATTTTACTTGTGTCCACATCAAACCACTCTGCTGTGGGAAACACAGGTTGACACCCAGAGCTAGCACCCAACAGAAGAATGTCTCTCATACAGACTTCACTACAGAAGCACTAAGCTACTGGGTTGAGGGTGGTATCATGTTTATGAAAAACACAAGGAATTATACTATCACCATTGAGAGTTCCTCTGGTCCTGGAGCTGCCATGTAACCTGCAGTGCCTGTTTTGGGGCCAAGATATTAGGTGAAATAAGACCAAGCCTGTTCCTATGAGACTAAAGTGCAAGTATAACTAAGAGCCAATATTTTCAAACGTGAGTGCCTAAATTTCAATACCTAAATCCATATTTAGGCATCTAATACTATGGGATCCCAATTTTCAGGGGTGCTGAACATCTGCAATTTACTAAGAAGAGAATGGTAGTGATGTGCAGTGCCTGTGAAAAATAGGGCACTTTTACAGTAATTAAGTGCCTAAATATGGATTAAGGTACCCAAGTTTGTGTTATAGACTGGCCTAGTAGTCAGAGCAGGAGTCAGGTCTAGTGGGTGGACCAGGCAGCCAGGCTGGGGAACAAAGCCAAGGGATGGTACCAGAGTCAACTGTCAATTACCAGAGCCAGAGGTCAAGTCAGAGTCAGGAATCAAAGATGAAGGCCGGAGCTACGGTGAGAACCAAATGCCAGAGCCAACGGGCAAGTTGGGGTCAGAGCCAAGACTGATAACTGATGGTGGAAGTGAGGGAAGGGCAAGAACTGGGGGAGAGGCAAGGATCAAGCACGGAGCAAGAACACAGTGGGAACAGGAGCAAAGGCAGGGGTAAGGCAGAAGGCAGGAGTCAGAAGCAGAGCGGGCACAAACAGGGTCCAAAGCATTCAAAACAGAAAATCACCTTGTTGCTCAGACAACTTCCTGTGCCTCCTTCAGTCTTAAATAACGTGGTTGGACCAATCAGTGGAGACTGGGCAATCCTCCAATCAGGGCTTCCGTGAGTGGTGTCTTGGCTGCGGCTCTAGTCCTACTAACTTCTCGGCCCACCAGGTTTCAGTAGACACTGGGTGCTGGATGCGGTGGCTATTTGGGAACTCTCCAGGTTCGAGAACTGGGATATCATAGTTTGGTAAATTTGGCCAGTAATAGCTGGCCCAATTAGGATCTAATTCTCCCACCTTTATTCCTGATGAGTAGTACCTTAATCCACACATAGGCATATTCAAAGGGTTCTACTCAATGAGTCAGAAGAAAGGAGCAACAATTTCTTTTATGATAGAGCTGCTAGTTAACATCATATAAGTAAGGCATAGAAATTAACAAATGGTAATGCCACAATAAAGACAATGAGTGAAGTGTCTCTGTGTCAGTGTTTTTGAAATGTATATTCAAAGAAATGTGATATATGACTGAATCACTCTGGACAGATCAAAAAACAAAACAACTTCCGCAACAACAGTTTGCGCTATTGTTTTAGAACAAACCTAATGTCAGTGGCCCTGCTATAAACAGTCACAGGTGATACTGGGCTAGTTGCACAGAATCAAAATTATCAGGTATAGATTAACATGCCTGGAGTTTTATCACAAACCAGATAATCCTTTATATCTACAAAACCACACAATGCTAATCAGTGAATGAGTATGTACATTAGAGGAGGACACAGCCAAAATATTGAAATTTTATGAGCAAGATGATGAAATGAAAGAGGATTAGCTTTCTGAAAATCCATGAAATTATGAAGACAATATCTAGGGACGGATATCACTCATATGGAACTCTTGTAACCTGGCAGAGGACTGAATATGGAGCTATATCACCTAGGGTACGTCTACTCTGAGCCTCAGTGTGGACTATGGAGGTTTGAATTGCAGAGCATATCAAAGTGTTGTCCTGTAACTGTCCCATGAAGAGCTGGCTTGAACTAAAATGTACCTAGTTTGTGCTAACATAGTCCTCTTTCAAACACAACTATGTTGACATGAACTAGGTACCTTTTAGTTTGTGCATCCACACGAGGCACTTACAGTGCAACACTTCCATGCACTCTGCAATTCACACCTCCATAGTCCGCACTTTGGTGCACTGTAGACCAGCCCCCAGAAATAAAGGGTGAACTGAACAAGCTCCAAATGGGTAACAAAGAGAATATTACTAGAAAGACAAAATCCTGACTATATGGGTGGCTAACCATAGCTTTAAAAGTAAGGGGGCTCTCTATGAAAAGGAAAAATACCTGTGGCTTTTGTGAGAAAAAAAAAAAGATCATGAGGATGAAGTCAGTCAAGTGACAGTCCATGCAGAGCAGGGCAAATTTGTTTGGGCTAAACTTTTTTTCCACTGAAAATGCAGATACAGGTTGACAAAAACATTTCATGAATTTGTGTAGAATTTTTTTTGTTCATGAAAAATTTGAAAAAAAATGTTTTGGGTTGACCATGAAAACTGTTTGTTTTAATTTTTCTGTCCAGCCCGTGCATTAAAAAAAATAAAAAATCAGTAATTCACATAGGTCTCGTCCCATATCATTACAAATCAACAGACTTCGGAACTTCATACAAGACAAAAATCAAACAGTAACCACCATTTCTAAAAGGGTGACTGTGTAGATAGTGACTGAGTCTGATCAAGATGCATCACATGAGGTGGAGGAAGAAACTTTTGTGTACACAATCCATCAAGCTGGCAGCACTGATAGCCGCCAAACAACTGTGCAATTAGCAGCTACAAGCATGGAATTGCTGATTGATTCAGGGGTAGCCATAAAACTGACACAAGCTGAGAAACTGCCACTCACACTGCACTCAAAACAAAAGATCACATATGAGCAGAGCAGTATTACCATCCACCAGGTCCTATATATTCTGCAGCACGCTGGACCTATATTCTATGGTAAAGTCCCTATTTTCTGTGGTACACTAGTGTGGCAGTCTGGAAATTCTGCATCAGCTTCATTTTAAATGAACTTAAAGGTTTTATAATGAAATATGAAAATGAATAATACAAATCACTCTGTGTGCCCACCACAGATTTGGACTGAACAGCCTCTCCTTGGGTTATCAGCCTCATAATGTCTCTGGTATGCCAACCATCTTGTCCATGACAGACACAGCTGCTCCCCAGCAACAAACATCCCAGAGCAGCTTCAGCATGAGCAGGGCAGGGAGAGTCACCTTCAGCACCAACGGACCAATGATGTCGGTGGAATACATTGTGTAAACTGAACTCTAGTTGAACTCTTTTCTAACTGCTGACTGGTTGTTTGGTCTGCACTCCTCCTCCACTGTGCCTCTGCTGCTAGCCTTCCTCCTCCTACCAATCTTAACCTTCCCACCTTCCTCGGCTCATGTCCCCTTCTCTCCCACCATCATTCCCCAGTTCCTTCCTCCTCCTGCTTTTAACTCCTCCATTCTGCCATTCAACCTCACCCACTGCTACCCCCATATATACATTTAAATTAAAAAAAAGATTCAGAACCAACATGTCACATACTTAGCTTGCTTATGTAGGCACATGATCTTATTGGTGTTCCCCTTAATATCTGTCCCACCCATCTACCCTTTCTCTCTTGTGTTTGGCATACTTCTTTACTATGTCTTCGCTCAAATTAGACTGAAAGAAAACATGTCTTCCTCTGTGTTTGAACAGCACCTAGTGATGGGGACTCACTGAGCACTACCTCAATATAAAAAGAACAATCGCAATCCCAGTGTTACTTATTTTTCTTTTTAAATTTAATTTTTTTCATGCTGTGTCCACATTTTCAGATTCCAGTATACCACGGAATTGTTGTATTGATGACACACAACTTCCTTGTAGAAGCTGCCAGGGAAGAAACTTGATGAGTAGGCAGCTGGATATGGGACAGCTGGGACTTTTGGTACCTAAGATGGCAATTGTGAGGGAAGCACATTTGCTGAATGTTTCTGCTAAAATGATCAGCACTACAATAGTTAAGAGTGAATATTTACAATATCATCCTAAAGGTTCAGAGTCAACACCCCAACTGATGAAAGGAAGAGTCTGCATGACTTTGAACTATCATTTCAGACTCTCTAGACTCAGGAAGACAATGCTGGATTGGTTTTCACTTGGTTCATGTTTTTAAGGTGTCTCTCTTCACAAACATGAAGGCTAGAAACAACTTTTTAAAAATTAAAGTTTAGATTCAGGAGAACAAGTCTGCAGAAAGAGCTGGGAAAGGGGTGAATCCTGGGATTTGGAATTCACATATCACTCATCTACACAAGTATCACAACCTTTGCATTTATCAAAAGCACACCTTCCTCCCAAAGGAGATAAAAATATGCCCTAATTTGCACCCCTGGAATCCAACTGACTTCAACAGTACTACACAGGGCAGAATTTGGCCCTTACCTGAACTCTCCATCAGCAACTATTGTGTGTCTAAATTATTCAGTAGTAATTTAAACTGCAATCAAACTTTGTACCTATGTTTGCCAAGAACAGGTGAGCTGTTTGCATCTTTGGAATTTTTAAAATAGTTCCAAGTAAGAGTCTTTTCTCTCAACTACAGAACAACAAACTAAGCAGTGTGGAGGGTGACACAGTATGGCCATAACATTGAAAGTATTATTCTGTTAGTACCTGCAGTACTATGGTTTTTCTATTCATTTTTGATTAAGTCTTTTAGCTTTTGTTATGTCCCTCCAATAACTTAAAAGTATAGAAGTGTTAAATTTGAAGAATGTGTTGTTGTAGCCATGTCAGTCCCAGGATATTAGAGAGAAAAGGTAGGTGAGGTAATATCTTTTATTGAGCCAATCTTTGTTGGTGAGAGAGACAAGCTTTCAAGCTACACCAAGCTCTTCTTTATCATAGAATCATAGAATATCAGGGTTGGAAGGGACCTCAGGAGGTCATCTAGTCCAACCCCCTGCTCACAGCAGGACCGATCCCCAATTAAATCATCCCAGCCAGGGCTTTGTCAAGCCTGACCTTAAAAACTTTTGAGGAAGGAAATTCCACCACCTCCTTAGGTAACGCATTCCAGTGTTTCACCACCCTCCTAGTGAAAAAGTTTTTCCTAATATCCAACCTAAATCTCCCCCACTGCAACTTGAGACCATTACTCCTTGTTCTGTCATCTGCTACCACTGAGAACAGTCTAGAGCCCTCCTCTTTGGAACCCCCTTTCAGGTAGTTGAAAGCAGCTATCAAATCCCCCCTCATTCTTCTCTTTCGTAGACTAAACATCCCCAGTTCCCTCAGCCTCTCCTCATAAGTCATGTGTTCCAGTCCCCTAATCATTTTTGTTGCCCTCTGCTGGACTCTTTCCAATTTTTCCACATCCTTCTTGTAGTGTGCGGCCCAAAACTGGACACAGTACTCCAGATGAGGCCTCACCAGTGTCTAATAGAAGGGAATAATCACGTCCCTCCATCTGCTGGCAATGCCCCTACTTATACATCCCAAAATGCCATTGGCCTTCTTGGCAACAAGGACACACTTTTGACTCATATCCAGCTTCTCGTCCACTGTAACCCCTAGGTCCTTTTCTGCAGAACTGCTGCCTAGCCATTCGGTCCCTAGTCTGTAGCGGTGCATTGGATTCTTCCGTCCTAAGTGCAGGACTCTGCACTTGTCCTTCTTGAACCTCATCACATTTCTTTTGGCCCAATCCTCCAATTTGTCTAGGTCCCTCTGTATCCTACCCCTACCCTCCAGCGTATCTACCTCTCCTCCCAGTTTAGTGTCATCTGCAAACTTACTGAGGGTGCAATCCACACCATCCTCCAGACCATTTATGAAGATACTGAACAAAACCGGCCCCAGGACTGACCCTTGGGGCACTCTACTTGATACCGGCTGCCAACTAGACATGGAGCCATTGATCACTACCCGTTGAGCCCGACAATCTAGCCAGCTTTCTATCTACCTTGTAGTCCATTCATCCAGCCCATACTTCTTTAACTTTCTGGCAAGAATACTGTGGGAGACTGTGTCAAAAGCTTTGCTAAATCAAGGAACAACACATCCACTGCTTTCCCTTCATCCACAGAACCAGTTATCTCGTCATAGAAGGCAATTAGATTAGTCAGGCATGACTTGCCCTTGGTGAATCCATGCTGACTGTTTCTGATCACTTTCCTCTCCTCTAAGTGCTTCAGAATTGATTCCTTGAGGACCTGCTGCATGATTTTTCCAGGGACTGAGGGCAGGCTGACTGGTCTGTAGTTCCCAGGATCCTCCTTCTTCCCTTTTTGAAAGATGGGTACTACATTAGCCTTTTTCCAGTCGTCAGGGACTTCCCCCGATCGCCATGAGTTTTCAAAGATAATGGCCAATGGCTCTGCAGTCACATCCGCCAACTCCTTTAGCACTCTCGGATGCAATGCATCCGGCCCCATGGACTTGTGCTCGTCCAGCTTTTCTAAATAGTCCCGAACCACTTCTTTCTCCACAGAGGGCTGGTCACCTCCTCCCCATGCTGTGCTGCCCAGTGCAGTAGTCTGGGAGCTGATCTTGTTCGTGAAGACAGAGGCAAAAAAAGCATTGAGTACATTAGCTTTTTCCACATCCTCTGTCACTAGGTTGCCTCCCTCAGTCAGTAAGGGGCCCACACATTCCTTGACTTTCTTCTTGTTGCTAACATACCTGAAGAAACCCTTCTAGTTACTCTTAACATCTCTTGCTAGCTGCAACTCCAGGTGTGATTTGGCCTTCCTAATTTCACTCCTGCATTCTCGAGCAATATTTTTATACTCATCCCTGGTCATTTGTCCAATCTTTAGGTCTGGGAAAGGTACTCAGATTGTTATAGCTAAATACAAGTTTGAACAGATAGTTTAGCATAAGTAGTTGGCACATATTCTAAGGGACCATTCAAGGTCAAGTGGCCTGTTAACCGCCCTGTAGCCATAGCACAAAAAGGGGGAGTTAGTGCGTTACAGATTGTTGTAATAAGCCATAAATCCACTGTCTTTATTAAGACCATGATTTGTGGGGGCTAGCAAAGTTATGAATTTAAGCTTCCAAACTCAACTTTTGAAAGTGTTGTGTAGGTTTCCTTGGAGGATGGGGACTGATAGAGCAATTGTTTGTGAAAAGTGTTCACCCACAGGTAATGTGGTGTTTTTGTCTTTCATCATTTTCCTGTGTGAGTTCATTCAAGAGTGTAGCATTTATCTGGTTTCACCCACTTGGTTGTTATAGGGGCATTTAGTGCACTGGATGAGGTACACCACATGTTGTGATAGGCTGGTGTAGGATCCATGGATCTTGAAAGGTGTGTTGTGGGGCATGTTGATCACTGTAGCAGTAGAGATATGTCTGCAGGTTTTGCATCTATTGTTCTGGCAGAGTCTGGTGTTTCTTTGAGTTGGTGCATCCTGGTCTGTGGAGAGCTTGCTTCTGATGATGAGCTTGGAGAGGTTGGGGGGTAGTTTGAAGACCAGAAGGGGGGGGTTCAGGAAAAATTTCTTTCCGGATAGATTTCCCATTGAGTGTGAGTTGTAGTTGTTTGATGATATCCATATACTTTCCAGTGTGGGTTGATATGTATTGAAGAAGTTTCTCTCAGAGTAGTTGGGTGGCCTGTTCCTCAACGTGATCCATTTCTCTGGTGGAGTGTCCATGTTTGGTGAAGGCTGTTTTTGGTGTGTTAAGGTGTAACATCCTGGACTTTATCCTCAGTGCATATTCCGTGGTATCCAAATGCCTGGCTGTAGATAACAGATTTATTGGTGTGTTTGGGTAGTTACTGGCTCTAGGAAGGTAGGTGTGGTGTCCTAAGACTACAGGAGTGTTAAAGGTCCACATCACCTTGAATGCTCCCTTAGAATATGTGCTATCTATTTATGCTGCTAAACTATCCCTACGACTTTGTGTTTAGCTGTGACACCTTTCCCAGACCTGAGGAAGAGTTCTGTGTAGCTCAAAAGCTTTTCTCTCTCTCATCAACAAAAGTTGGTCCAATAAAATATATTAGCTCACCCATCTTGTCTCTCTAAATGTGAAGAATGACACAGACATGATTACAATCATAGAGAACAGCAATCAGATATTATCACAGAGGTGTATTCTAAATTCTGTTTTTATCCAGCCCTTCTACTGACCTCAGCGCAAGCTGCATGCTAAGAAGAGTAATGAAAAGCCATAGGTAGAGCTGGATGGAGAGTGGGAATTCCATTTTGTGGAGAATTTTGAGGTTCAAGAGGGAGTTCTGGGATGCTTGTCTATAAAGTCCCCCTAAGTGGGAGACAGCATACTCTCCTTTTCACTGTCAGAAAATTGTGTAGTTGTGTGACAGTCTTGACTCAGGATATTCTGAGAGCCATGGATTTGGTCTTTTTAATGCTCTGCCTTGAATGTATTTACAAGCAACAGTCCTAATACCTAATTGGCATTGTTGCCAATCTTGCCTTCCTGAGATTATGGTGTGTCAAAATAATGACGAAAAAAGATCATGGAACTTTCTTGTTCATCTTCTGTTTGTGGGAAGTAGAAGATTTAGGCCTACAAGTTCCTTATGGTTGTAACAAAGCTGTAATCTAAACCTAACTACAAACATTCAATTTAATGGAGTGACAAAATATCAGTTAACAGCTTCAAAAGCAAAATATTTATCTGAGGAAATATTACACAAACATTAATACACAGTGTTAATTTATCTTAATGTATATGATGTAACATAATTTCAGCCTTGCTGTACACAGATGCCGCTTAACTGACTTCACCTGCATCACACCTGCTTTTAGGGCTGAATTTGGTCCATATTTTTAAAGTGTTATGGCCTACATTAGCAGTAATGCTATGCATGCAAGAATAGGATCAGCAATCCAGAACTTTCTTTTACCCCTTATTTCTGCTATACACATCATCTCAGGCTCTCCTACATACCACCCATGTGAACTACTTTTCCTCTTTGTGATTTCGAGGGAGTTCCGCAGGCACAGAACTGTTTAAATTCTGAATCCTGTTAAGATGCTGTTATGGTTCGATAGTGTCTCTGGCAAGCCATTTGGAGCCTATTTGCAAGAAATGCTGTTTTCCGGGCTTTTAATGAACAATTCTGTTTTTAAAAAGTGATGGAGATAAAAATATTCCAGTGTAAAACCACAATGTTTTAGCAAAAATACATAATTTAAAACTTACTGTACTCTGTAATTAATTAAAATATTTAATTAAAATATCATTTCTAATAAACAATTGAGACTGAATAATAGTATCCTCTTCCTATTGCAATGCTTTGTTGTAATCACTAATTTATTCAGCACTGAAACAGAGCTATCGTGTAATAGAAAAATGTGAACTCACTCTGTTTAGATGAGAGAAAATTCTGCTTAACTAGAATTTCCATTATTTTTATTCCCTTTTTTATTCACAGGGATATTTGTATAAAACATAATGATCATTTTTGAAGTGTTCAACTCCTACTACTTATTTCTTTTCCCAAAGGCTATGTCTATACTTGTGATTGTACATGCTTTACATGTTTGTTGTTCAGCCATAACCCCAGTATTGTCCACATTTAAAGCCCTGAAGCATGTTCCTGAAGAAGAGTGCACAGTGAAAAACATAACAGGCATGAGGGGTATGGGAATGTACATGCCTCTACTGTCAAATGGCCCCATACCTATTCTACAGTGCAGTGTGGAAGAAGGCAAAGGGTGTGTATCAGGTCACAGATATTGATAATCCTCCAGGGTCATTCCAACAATGCATATATCCCTTTGCTACCTGACCCTTACCCAAAAAGTATAAAGGTCCCTGACTCCCTGTTGCCAGCAGTCATAGTGAGCTGAGAACTCCAGAGAAATTATTCTGTGAACTCCTTTTTCAAAGAGACATTGTTAGGGGCAAAAGAACAAACTATCCCACTGCGTAGGAAAGATAGAAAGTATGGAAAGAGACCATCCTGGTTTAACCAGGAGATCTTCAATGATCTGAAAAAAAAAAAAAGAAAAGGAAAAAAAAAGAGTCCTACAAAAGTGGAAACTAGCTCAATGACAAAAGGATGAATATAAACAAACACAAGCATGTAGGAACCAGATTAGAAAAGCCAAGGCACAAAATGAGATTAAACTAGCTAGAGACATAAAGGGTAACGAGAAAACATTCTACAGATACATTAGAAACAAAAGGAAGACCAAGGACAAGGTAGGCCCATTTCTCAATGAGGAGAGGGGAAATGTGGCAATGGAAGAAGTTTTTTTGTTTCAGCTTTCACCCGAAAGGTTAATAGCGATTGGATTTCTAACATAGTGAACACAAGTGAAAATGAGGTAGGATCTGAAGCTAATGAACTCCCACAAGGAAAATGATAAGACAAAAAATACCCCATCACCTGTAGGCAGAAGCGACACTTGGGGGGGCATGCAGGGTCAACATGCCTGCACAGATTGCTCAGTCATATGGTGTGGCCCAGCCCCCTTCCTGCAGAGCACGAGCCAGCGGGACAGGGAGAGGCAGAGGCAGGAGCTGAGGAACATCTGGGAGCTGCACAGGAGAGCTGCTGCTTTCCCAGAAGGGGGGGCTGTTTTCTGGAAGAGTAGGGCGGAGTGACTGAAGCTGTTCCAGGGTTGTGTCCCCCACTGCCAGCAGACCCTGGACCTGAACTTCAGAGAAGCAGACTTTGACTCCTTCAGGAAACTGATGGGCAGGATCCCCTGGGAGGCTAATATGATGGGGGAAAGGAGTCTAGGAGAGCTGGCTGTATTTTAAAGAAATATTATTGAGGGCGCAGGAACAAATCATCCTGCTGTGCAGAAAGAATAGCAAATATGGCAGGCAACCAGCTTGGCTTAACGGAGAAATCTTCAGTAGCTTAAACACAAAAAGGAAGCTTGCAAGAAGTGGAAATATGGACAGATGACTAGGGAGGAGCATGCAGGGGTATAATCAGGAAGGCCAATGCACAACTGGAGTTGCAGTTAGCAAGGTATGTGAAGGGTAACAAGAAGGGTTTCTACAGGTATGTTAGCAACAAGAAAAGGGTCAGGGAAAGTGTGGGGGAGGCAACCTAGTGACAGATGATTTGGAAAAAGCTGAAGTACTCAATGCTTTTTTTGCCTCAGTCTTCACAGACAAGGTCAGCTCCCAGACTGCTGCACTGGGCAGCACAGTATGGGGAGGAGGTGAGCAGCCCTCACTGGTGAAAGAACAGGTTAAGGACTATTTAGAAAAGCTGGACATGCACAAGTCCATGGGGCCAGATGCAATGCAGCCGAGGGTGCTGAGGGAGTAGGCTGATACGTTTGCAGAGCCATTGGCCATTATCTTTGAAAACTCGTGGCGATTGGGGCAGATCCTGGATGACTGGACAAAGGCAAATATAGTGCCCATCTTTAGAAAAGGGAAGAAGGAGAATCCAGGGAACTACAGATCAGTCAGCCTCACCTCAGTCCCTGGAAAAATCATGGAACAGGTCCTCAAAGATTCCATTTTGAAGCATCTGGAGGAGACGAAGGTGATCAGGAACAGTCAACATGGATTCACCAAGGGCAAGTCATGCCTGACCAAGTCATGCCTGCCTTCTCTGATGAGATAACTGGCCCTGTGAATATGGGGAATGCGGTGGACATGATATATCTTGACTTTAGCAAAGCTTCTGAAATGGGCTCCCACAGTATTTTTGTCCGCAAGTTAAAGTATAGATTGGGATGGATTGCAACCTCAGCAAGTTCATGGATGACACTAAGCTGAGGGGAGAGGTAAATATGCTGGAGGGTAGGGATAGTGTCCAGAGTGACCTAGACTAATTGGAGGATTGGGCCAAAAGAAATCTGATGAGGTTCAACAAGGACAAGCACAGAGTCCTGCACTTAGGAGAGAAGAATCCCATGCACTGCTACAGGCTAGGGACTGACTGGCTAATCAGCAGTTCTTCAGAAAAGGACCTAGGGGTCACAGTTGATGAGAAGCTGGATATGAGTGAACAGTGTGCCCTTGTAGCCAAGAAGGCTAATGGCATATTGGGCTGTAGGAGCATTGCCAGCAGATCAAGGGAAGTGATTGTTCCCCTCTATTCAGCACTGGTGAGGCCACATCTGGAGTACTGCATCCAGTTTTGGGCCCCCACTACAGAAAGGATGTGGACAAATTGGAAAGAGTCCAGCAGAGGGCAATGAAAATTATTAGGGGGCTGGAGCACATGACTTATGAGGAGAGGCTGAGGGAACTGGGGTTATTTAGTCTGCAGAGGAGAAGAGTGAGGGGGGATTTGATAGCAGCCTTCAACTACCTGAAGAGGGATTCCAAAGAGGATGGAGCTAAGCTGTTCTCAGTGATGGCAGATGACAGAACAAGAAGCAATGGTCTCAAGTTGCAGTGAGGTAGGTCTAGGATGGATATTAGGAAAAGCTATTTCACTAGGAGGGTGGTGAAGCACTGGAACTGGTTAGCTAGGGATGTAGTGGAATCTCCATCCTTCACGGTTTTAAAGGCCCAGCTTGACAAATCCTTGGTTGGGATGATTTAGTTGGTGTTGGTCCTGCTGTGAGCAGGGGGTTGGATTAGATAACCTCCTGAGGTCTCTTCCAACCCTAATTTTCTATGATTCTATCTATGCCCGTGGGTGAACACTTCTCACAAAGTGATCACTCTATGTCTGAGCTACTAGTCATCCTCCAAGGAAAACTAACACTTTCAAACGATGAGCCTGGGAGCTTAAATTCATAACTTTGCTAGACATTAAAAATCATGGTCTTAATATGGACACTGGATTTATGGCTTGTTACAACAATCTGTAACCCACTAAGCCCCCTTTTTGTCCTATGACTAGAAGGAGTATTAATGAGCCACTTCACTTTGAATGGTCCCTTAGTTCATCATAAGTAGTTATTCTATCTGCTTGATCTTGTGTTTAGCTGCGACATTCTTAATACCTTCCCCAGACCTGAAGAAGAGCTCTGTGCAGCTCGAAAGCTTGTCTCTCTCACCAACAGAAGTTGATCCAATAAACGATATTACCTCACCCACCTTGTCTCTCGAATACAGATGAAGGAAATAAAAATAAATTAACAGTGAAGATATCTGACACTGAGCGGTGCTTTTACAAACCCTCCTCATCCACCGCCACCAATCAGTCACCCACTTGCAACCATGGCAATACTCATGCATAGAGCCGAATAAGTGAGGTGAGCAAGAATGTCAGAAAACATTGTGCAGAAGAATGTGTTAATCCCTTCCTAAAACTTTACAGGACCATTAAAAAAATTACTTTAACAGTGCTTAAATGCTCCCCATAAAGCACCCTGAAGCAGAGTGTTAATGTATATATTTTAAAAAGCCATTAAAGTGGCTTAAAAGTATCCAAGCACAAAACCACAGCCAAAGGTGGTGAGTTCTTGACACCCAATTGGCTGCTTTCAGTTAGTACATTAATGTTGGCTGCAGGGGACTGAAACCCACCCAGCTATGTCACAACACAAATATGTGAAAAGCGCAATAGAGCATTGACCAGCTGTACCATTGTGTCACAATAGTGTCCCTCGGCACAGTCCCAAGTCACTTCTGGCTCCATACTGATCAACAAATAGCATCACAAATTTCCTGTGCCCATCAGGAACTAGGAACAGTGTGCACAGGGGTGGGTTGTGGCTACCTGTACAGGCTTTGAAAACCAGCTCTGTCATCTACCTGCTTGCTCTGCAAGTATTCCCCTTTAAACTTCCCATATGTTGTGCAAAGTACAACATGCCATGATAACGTGAACCGTGTTAGCTACACTGGTGTCTGGACAGGTCTGCAGGCATCACCAATGATCTTTCAGACACCCAAAGGTGCACTACACCACCATTCTGCAGCTACCCAGTCCCTTTTTGGTTCACATATTCACTGACCCCATCAGTGGGAAAAAATTGGGGATGTGTGTTCTGTCAATGGACCCTCCACAGCTCAGAAACCCCACCTCTGAAATCCCACAATAATGTCAGGTGTGAGGCTGGCTGACCAGGTGCCAACTCATGCCAAGGCCCAGGGTCTCACAGAACACTGACACTGACAAATGCATGGATGGAGACCAGTCTGGCTTATCTGTGAGTTAGTATAGTTAAATAGTTATTAGTGTAATAAGAATATGTTTGGTGTTTAGACTTTATGGAATGCTTATAGGATGCTGCATATGTTAATTCTACTTATAATATTTGCATCCCATGCAATACAGTAATACTTACTTGTTTGAGCTATAACTGTAAAATGCTTGTTCTGAAGCTATGTAACTCAAAAAGGAAAAATAAAGCTTCCCCTAATGCACAGTGCTGGATTCCTACAGAAGGAGTTATCTCCTGCCCATCAGACAGGACTGTTAAATCCAAATGGGTCATTGTGGAACAAAGACTTTCTTGATTGCTCTCTCCATCCAGCCAAAAAAAAGAGGTTACATGCTGAAGCACTTATCCCATCAGCTTGGACTCTAGGGAGATGGGGATAAAAATCCCTGACCAGAAGGAATTGGGGTCTCTCCATACTGTCTGGAGTCTGAGTGGCAACGATTCCTAAACTTAAGCAAGAGATTTCAAGCTACTTGGCTTGCGTTAGCCACAAAGGACATAAAGCTTGGTTATTGTAGAAGCTTCTATCACCTTTTGAATTTAAGATTGTATCTCAATTGTGCATGTATGCTTACCTGCTTTAACCTTGTAAATAACTCATTTTCCCCCAGTTAATAAAACATTTGTTTGTTACAGGATTGACTGCAAGTGTTGTCTTTGGTGTGAGATCTAAGGTGCAAACCTACCTGTGATAAATGAGTGGTCCTTTGGGACTGGGAGTAACCTGAATATTTTGCCATCTTAGATGGTCACTTTACACCAATCACAGAGTCAAGCTTGCCTGCGTAGACAGATAGATCAGAATGCCCAAAGGGACTGTCTGTGACTCCATGGTAAGACTGTACAGCGCTGAAGAGTTTATACTTGTTCCTTGGTTGGTGAAATCTAAGTATAGAACTCACAGCCAGTTTGGGGTTTGTGCCCTGCTTCTTAACAGTCTGCCTTGCAGTTGGTATTCTTGCTCATGAGCCACTCCAGACACCGTGACATCACGGAGTTGTGTAATGGCAGCCACCTTTGGGAATATTACAATTCTGGCAAATATGTACAACCACCACCCTGACAGTTGACTTCCCAGCCCTGGACTGATTTGCAACTGACCAGTAAATGTCAGGTGTTGCCAAATTCCAAAGGGCAATAGCCACCCACTTCTGCATTGCAATGGGTTTCCAAAAACAAGTGGTCTAGCAATGGAAGGTTGGCACAAGCTGCTCACACAACTCCTTGAAGGTCTGCTGCCTCATTCAGAAGTTCTGCAGTCACTAGTCATCATCTCAGGTTTCTAAAATGATATGGTCCCACCATACCATATTGGTTCTCCGGGACTGGAAGCAGTGATCCACCCATAGGCATATAATTGTAATCCCGGTATTCAACACATTTATTCCATGGGACCCAATGGATTTTCATTTGCAGTCTGAGTCAGCCTTCTTAGGTGTCTCAAGTTATTGTGAACCCATTCCGTCCAGTATGCAGTACTGGACTGCACAGACATTTGTCCTGTGAGCAGTAGCAGGAACAGACCTCCATCACCATGGACTTGCTCCATATCTTCAGTGCAGTTTGGCAGGAGAGATGGCAACGAGCTGCCGTCGCCAAGTGTGTGACGGAAGTGTGCAGTACCAGCAATATGCAGCAAGGCGTTTCCTAGCATGTTTCCTGTGACGGAAAGGACTCCAGGATCTGTCCCAGAAATGGTTGTGCTACTGTTGCATACTGAAGAGGGGCAATGTGGACATAGGTACATACCTGTGCACAGTGAATACCCATGCCCAACACAGCATGTGTGGACACTCAGTGGGGTATGTGAACTAGCAGTACGGGGACAAGTGTAACACTGACAGACACCGGTCGTCCGCGGGCAGGATCGAACCTGGGACCTTTGGAGTTAAATGCATGAGAGGCTCTACTGCATGAGCTAAAAGCCACATGCCTCTTAGAGGTTAATGAGTCTGCTACAGCGTTCGCTAAGTGGTCTTGGTGCCTCTAGCAGGGGACGAGCGCCACACCCAGGAGACATGTGGGTTACACAAGCACCCAGCAAGCAAGGGTAGCTGTAGCTGAAGTCATGGCACTCAGACATCGAAACTGGTTGCTGGGGAGATGATTTTAATATCACACATAGAAGGAAAAACAAACAGGTAGGGAATAAGCAGGAGCAAATGAAACTGATCATCATTCAAATGTTCCTTCAATGAAAACAAGGGAAGAAAAACAGAACACACAGCGCGTTCAGGAATGTTTCTAAATGTAAATACAAGAACCTATGGTATTACAACAATGTTACTTAAACAAAAATACAGTAAGTGTAAATTTAAAGGTTCCGACAGTCA
This sequence comes from Caretta caretta, assembly GCF_965140235.1. Lineage (NCBI taxonomy): Eukaryota > Metazoa > Chordata > Testudines > Cheloniidae > Caretta > Caretta caretta. The sequence goes on along the minus strand of NC_134208.1, from coordinate 61,529,603 downwards.
TTCACTCATCCACATTGCGTTTAAATAATTAGATATACTGAACATTTAATAGCATAGCTAGTAATCAAATGTATACATACCTATATGAGATACGGATGTTAACGCCACTATGAAAATGTTAACATTTACGTTCTCTATCTTGTGTCTAAATATGTAACCTTAACATCACATGAATATATATTTTGGCTTTTAATGCCCAGCATCTACCCTGCCATTTTTTTTAAAAGGAAACCTTGAGGGCAGGGGGAGATAGATACACATTAGTATTTAAATGCTCCCAAACAGGCTTTGAAGATGACACCTCATGCCACACCCTGCTTTCCTTACTCATAAATAAGGCTACAATTTAGTCATGGAGGTCATGGAAGTCACTGAATCCGTGACTTCCATGACTTCAGCCTACAGTGGTGGGGAGCTGCAGGGTCCCCCCCGCACCTGTGGGAGCAGGAAGCTGCAGTGTATCCCTGCTGCCTCTGGCGGCCCCCCGAGCTCCAAGCCGCTGCAGGTGGTGGGGGAACTCCGCAGAACCTGGCCCCCACAGGGGAACGCCCCATGCAGAGGCGAAAGTAAGCCGGTACGCCCTGGTACGGTGTACCGGTAAGAGCGGGTGCGCTGTACCAGGAGCGACTTTCAGAGAGGGCAATTTAAAGCCCTGGGGTAGCGGCGGTGGGGCTCTGGCGGGGATTTAAAGGGCCCCAGAGCTCCAGCTGCTGCTACCCCTCCCCCGGGGCCCTTTAAATCCCGGCCTGAGCCCTGCTGCTGACGCCCTGGGGTAGCGGCGGTGAGGCTCTGGAGGGGATTTAAAGGGCCCCAGGGCAGTAGCAGTGGGTGGAGCCCCAAGCCCTTTAAATCCCCGCCTGAGCCCTGCTGCCGAGCCCTGGGGTAGGGTGGGGGAGGGCTCCAGCGGGGATTTAAAGAGCCCCAGAGCTCCAGCCACCCCTACTGCCCTGGCCCTTTAAATCCCCGCTGGAGCCCTGCTCCCAAAGCCCTGGGGTAGCGGCAGTGGGGGTCTGGCGGGCATTTAAAGGGCCGGGGCAGTAGCAGCAGCTGGAGCCCCGGGGCCCTTTAAATCCCCGGTGGAGCCCAGCCACCGCTACCCCAGGGCTCGGGCAGCAGGGCTCAGGTGGGGATTTAAAGGGCTCGGGGCTCCGGCAGCTGCTACCACTGCGGAGCCCCAGGCCCTTTAAAGCTCTGCCGGAGCCCAGAGCCCCGGGGTAGCGATGGCAGCCGGGAGCCCCCAGGGCTCCTCAGTGATTTAAAGGGCCTGGGGCTCCGCTGCAGTAGCGGCAGCTGGAGCCCTGGGCTCTTTAAATCGCCCCTGACCCCTGGGGCTCCCAGCTGCCTCTGCAGCTGGTAGCTCGGGGGTGATTTAAAGGGCCCCAGGCTCCCAGCTGCCACTACCGCAGCTGGAGCCCTGGCCCTTTAAATCAAGATTTAAAGGGCCCAGGGATTTAAGGCCCTGCCTCTTCCACTTGAGGCCACGCCTCATCCAGTTGAGGCCACGCCCCTTGCTCAGGACTCCAGCATACCGGTAAATCCTCTAACTTACATTCACCCCTGGCCCCATGCTCCCAGCCCCCAAAAGTGGTGCGGCAGCCCCTGAGCTTCTGGCTGTGGCAGGCACTCCTAGAGCTGTGGGTACGGAGGGGAGGAGTTCCAACACCCAACCCATGGTAGGGGCCCCCGCAGCTCCTAGCCCCTGCGCAGCTGCCCCACTGCAGGTGGTGTGGGCACCCACAGATCCCCATTTTGTCACAGATATTTTTAGTAAAAATCAGGGACAAGTCACGGCTTCCATGAAGTTTTCTTTATTGCCCCTGACCTGTCTGTGACTTTTACTAAAAAAAAAAAAAATCCATGACAAAAATCGTAGCCTTACTCATAAACCCTACTGAAATCAAATGAGACTACTTGTGTTGTGATGAGAGGAGTTTGAAGAATAAACAAGGAAATTGTAATGTTTGTTTAAGGAAATAAGATGAACAAACTGTGGGACCATTTCCTATCTGAGGGAATAGTTGGGAAAAATGGACTGAAATAAAACACAATGGCAAACCTCGGCTGGAGAGTGTTAAGCAAGTTGCAATGGCATTTGACGAGCGGGTAAACATAATCAGGAGAATGACAAAAGGGAGAATAAAGAGTGCAGAAGAAAGGAACTAGGAACTACTCTGCAGCTGTGCTTGCCAGTATGTTTGACCTCCAGAACAGGCACATTTAATGAGAAAGGCACAAAACCTTTGAAGAAAGTCTGGGAAAACAGCAAAGAGAAACTGAGCATTCAAAACCACTTCTAAGGGAAATATTCCAATTGTTTCCAGAGTGGCATAACCTGTTAAAAGAAACTCCCAACCATGAAACAGTCAGGAATGAGACTTCTGCCAGCTACTTGTGGAAATGGCAGCATGAGGCATTCTGAGAAGTGGAGTTTTGCAGGCGACTGTGATGCAAAACTGGGGTGAAGATTAGATGGGCCTGATGGAAAAAAAGTCATTTTTATTTTGAGAGATGGAAAGACGATAAAATGTTGCTTCTGTATTATATCCTTGGAAAGAAGAAGTGGCTAACCAAAACAGATGAGCTTGTACAGATAAAGAAAAGTGATCTAAATATTTTAAATCAAAATTACTCTTTTTATCAATACAAGGGACTCAAAGCTAAGGAATCCTATTTCCTAAAAAATAAATGTCCAGACACCGATTTCAGTAATCATTCCCGATTGTTGTTTAAATAACATTAACGGTGTTCCAATGGGCCTGATTCAAAGCCCCCAAAGTCAATGGTAAACTTTCCATTGATCTCCAAGGGCTTCACCTGTGCCCCTATGCCCTAGATTTTTGAAATAATAAATTATCCAAGTTATAGACATGTAACTTTAGCGCCCTCACAGCCAAGATGGAGTCTGCTCTGCAAGCAGCTCTGGCCAAGAGACAGTGCACGCAGGAACGCAGCAGGAAAAATTCCCTCCACCCCAGGGGCACCTGTTCCAAACCGCCCCCCACCCCCCCGCAGAGTGAACACGCACCCCCACAGGAAAAGTACAATGGATATAGCAAAGGGAGATATTTATTTACAGAGGGATGAGAGGAGAAAAACAACAAGGGGAAATGTAGGGGGAGCAGTAGAACAGGGTTCCATCCAAACCAAGGCCCCACGGGCCCAGTGGTAGCACAGTCTGAAAGGGCAGACACTGAGGAATGTGTCTGCGCACAGAGTTCAGGAGGCCTGAGCAAAGTTCCAGTCCAGTCCTGAGTCTTGGGTGCTCCCGGTCGGCTTCGGCGGCAGTGAACTTTCCCCAAAAGCCCCTCCGGTGCCCTCTTCTGCTGCTCTCTGCAAAGCCACACAGAGCGACAACCTCCCCACTTAACTAACTAGCAGCCCCCCTCCTTATTCCCAGTGTAGAGTCCCAAGCCCCAGTACTCACAGCCCCATGCAGCTTTGGGCAGCAGTGATACTGGATCCTGTCCTTCTTGGGCAATTCCTCCCTGGTACCGTACTCCTCCTGGCTGTCGTCCTGGGGTGTTCCCGATCAGCCTCCCTGTCCTTCCCAGGCTTCAGGCAGGTTCTCTCCCCTTCACTTTGTCCAGGGCCTGCCTGCTGCCGCCCTTCTCTCCTGGGGCTCCAGAGCCACACCCCCAAGTTTCCCTCCTTTCTCTCACTGCTCCCCCTCCCCAATAGGAAAAATATTTAAAGGGGCCATGCTCTCTAAACCCCAAGGGGTTACAGACACATGAAACCTAAAGCAATGTGATGTGTTCTAAATGAGTTTTACTTTAGTGATAATACTTTTCTAGCAATCTGAGTAAAGTGCATTCCAACTATTTTAATTGATGGATAGGAATAAACTGCCAAGATACAACTGGGAAAGAGGTGAATTGTCAGCAATGCCGAATTGAGATTAGTTAAGCTCAAGGACTTAATTTTAGATATGTTTGTAACTGAACATGAGTCATATAATCACATCAACCAGTCAAGAGGCAAGAGACTTTCTAACTATAATTATCCAGACCGTCCACTGTAAGACAATGAAAGTCAAGAACAATGTCAATATTGTAACGTCAGATCATACCAATATTTAACAGATTGTAGACCATGTATTTTAGTAGTAAAAAATAAACAGACAATATGGACTTTGCTAATATTGTAGCAAGTAAAGTTACCCTCCCATACCCCATTAAAATAATCTTCCATATCAAACCCAAGTTTCTTACTTTAGAACATACATTTTCAGGACAGTTTGTGGTAATGGCTATGCAGCTAGTTCCCTTTATGGTCAAACGATGCCTCATGAAGATCTCACTCAGTTCTAAACATTTATCACAAAATATATAGCTATAATTTAATACTGTGCAGTTAAATCTGAATTTTTAAATATCTTAATTGGAAGGATTTTTATAATGGGAGCATTCGTGTATTTCTGATTAAAAATGGAATCCAGTCGCATCATACAACTATTGCTTAAATATTTGAGAGAGATTTAAGAGACAGCAGTGTGTGTGTGCGCACACAAATGCTCACACATCCCCATGGTGGTATTCAGAGATCCATAAAGGTAGGAGGCTTGAACATTCTAAGCAATGGTACAACAACAGGGGTAGAGTACAATCCCACTTAGAAAGTACATCAGCTAATAGGTATCAATTCCTTTACCTCCCAAGTTTCTACCAAGATCTAGTCAATCAAAAATGTCATAGTATTGATGTGACTTTATAAAATTGAAGTTTTTGGTCTGTTGACATATTATTTAGTAATCCAACTAGCTAGTGCTGAATTCATTTAGATGGAATACATGGGCCAAAGGTCTTAACATAATGCAATCACGGTCCTGCAGTAAACAATTTTAAACAAGGTTGGGGTTTAGTTTACAGAGACCTTAACCTACTTAGTACCAACTGTGACAGGGTCGGGCCAGATGGCTACAGGAGAGTGATTTTTTTTTTTTTTTGAAGCAGAAAAGAATTTTATTTGTGTAACACTTACAAAGAAATCACCAAAAAGGATCAAGCAAAACTATGCAACAAAACAAAAGCAAACACAAGGTATAACACAGTAGCCTTCAGGAGGGAGAAGTGTTCAGGCTAGCCTGGGCCCATATGTTGGCTTCCTCGACACTCATGGTCTTCCACCCCCTCGAGTTACTTAGTGCCACGCCCAGTGTCACCGATTATTCCTCTCCTGAGAGTGCTCGACAAGATGGCATGGCTGCGGGGTGGGCGGTTTCGGGGTGGGGGAGACGTACACTCACGTGTGATAGGACCCCTCCTAGGTGACAGTGATGATGGTATCCACAGCGGCAACGGCTGGGGCTGGGGCCTCTTGCTCTTCCCCTCAATCAAAGGGTCAGACGGAGGGAACCGGACGGGGTCACCGAGCAGAGAACCCCAGACAGCACCCACTGCTCCTCGAAGGTGTCAAGGGAGTCGGTGGACGCCGCCAAGAGGAACTCTGCCCGGATATGTGAATGCACTGAAGATCAGAAAATGGCCCTACAGTCGCAGGACGCTTCATTGGCCAGCCTCCCCTCTCTGGTTTTATAAATGGCTGTTTTAGCTAGGGCTAGGAGGAGGTTAACCAGGAGATCCTGCGACTTTGTGGGGCCACGGATGGGGACTGTGTAAATAAAAAGGTGAGGGGAAAAGTGTATCCAAAAGGATAATAAAATATTCGTGAGGAGTCGGAAAAGGGGCTGCAGCCTGGCACACTCTAAATATACGTGTGCCAGGGTTTCCCTCATGTTGCAAAAAGGGCAAGTATCCGGGATGGGGGTAAACCATGTCAAAAACATGCCCGTGCTCACAGCTCCATGAAGGAGCCGCCAACTAATGTCCCCGATGGGCCTTGGGACCAAAGTGGAATACAGGCTGGCCACCAGCGCTGCTCACCCTCCAAAGGTGGCAGCAGGTCCCGCCACTTTGTATCGGGGCAGGACACCAGGGTGTGGGCGTGAAGGGTGTGAAGTGTGAGTGTATATAGATGTTTCCTTGGCGCTGTTTGGAAGCTGACCGTCTGCAGTTCGTGCAGCCGGCTCACAGTGAAAGGGTGAGGGGTTTGTTGGGATCTACGGGGTAGGGGCCCAATTGAAAGGTCTGGCGGGCCTGGGGTAGAGGGTGGGCGGGGTGCGCCCTCGCGCAGGGCTCGGTTGAGATAAGCCCGAGCAGCGGGCGTCAAGGCAGCCTTCACCTCCTGAAGTACGTGCCGGGGTGTACGAGGTCTGGAGAGCCCCATGCGCTGGGCGAGCGTCAGGGGATCCAGCCAGTCTCCCCGGTCGTAGTCCAGGAGGTCTCCGACTCTCGTGACTTCCGCCAGGACCAAATTCTGGTGCACCGAGCGGGACTCCGCCACCTGCACACGGAGCTGGGGGTTGTGTAGCAGGGGCTCCATGAGGAGATTTGCCCCCTTGGTGGCCGCCACGGACCTGGTCGTTGAAAACAGTTTCTCGGTCTGGAGGAGGTCCTGGTAGAAGACTGGCAGCCCGGAGAGGTCTCGCGGAAAACGTCTCGGATGGAGATAAAAGAGCTGCCAGTCGTATCGGAGCCCTTGGAAACAGCACAGGAAGGCGTGCACCAGTATGCTCCACGTCAAACTACCTGCACTATAAAGGAGCCTCTGCAGGGCCTGGAGGTGGAAGACACAGACCTGAGTGTGCAGACACTTCAGGCCCTGCCCTCCTTCCTTCAGGAATAGATGAAGAACCCCAACAGGGGCCCAGTGCATTCCTGACCAAAAGAACTCTAGAATTGATGTCAGGAGGTTGGTCAGGAAAACCGGGGCCAGGACCAGGGTGTTGAGCCGATACCAGAGCGTGGACAGGACTAGTTGGTTAAGCACCAGTGCTCTCCCTCGGAGGGAGAGACATTGGAGTAGCCTCATCCATTTCCGGAGCTGCTCTATCACCCCGCCCTCTAAATTTTGCCAGTTCTCCGGCGGGGAAGGGCGCGTGGCAGAAACGTAAACACCTAGCTAGAGCAGTGGACCTGCACTCCACCGGATGGTCTGAAGCGCGGGTGGGAGGGAGCTCACCTGCCGCCAGTCCCCCACTGCCAAGCCAGAGCTCTTGACCCAGTTGACTCGGGCAGAGGAGGCTGCTGAATAGATGGCCTGGCAAGCCTCCACCCGTGCCAAGTCGCCCGGGTCCTGGACCACGAGGAGCACGTCATCGGCGTACGCCGACAGGACCAGCTGCAGCTCTGGCTCCCGCAGGACCAACCCTGTCAACCTCCTGCAGAGGAGACAGAGGAAGGGCTTGATTGCCAGAGCGTACAGATGGCCCGAGAGGGGGCACCCCTGCCGCACTCCTCGCCCGAAGCTGACCGGCGAGGTCAGGGTCCAGTTGAGCCTAACCAAACACTCTGCGGAGGCGTACAGCACCCAGAGAAAACTCACAAACTGAGGTCTGAGTCCAAACGCCTACAGAGTGCTCAGGAAGTACTCATGGTCTGCTCTATCGAACGCCTTCTCCTGATCGAGAGACAGGAGGGCAAACGACAGACCGTCTCTACGCCCGAGTTCCAAAAGGTCTCGGACTAGAAATAGGTTGTCAAAAATGCTGCGACCCGGGACTGTATAGGTCTGGTCTGGGTGGATCACGTCCGCCATCACGGACCCTAGCCACAGCGAGATTGCTTTTGCTACGATTTTGTAGTCCGTGCTAAGGAGTGAGACGGGACGCAAGTTTTGTAAATCGCGGAGGTCCCCCTTCTTCGGCAACAAGGCGAGCACTGCCCGCCTGTACGAAAGAGGGAGGATCCCGCCCTGCAAAGACTCAGCCCAGACAGTGGCTAGGTCTGGGCCAAGGATGTCCCAGAACGCGCGGTAGAACTCCACGGTCAGCCCGTCCATGCCCGGAGATTTATTGGTGGGCATGCGACAGAGGGCTTCCGAGAACTTGGCCAGGGTGAGAGGCAGCTCTAGCCGGTCTCAGTCACCCACGCTGACCTTGGGGAGTTCCTCCCAGAGCACCCTGCAAGCGCCAGGATCGGTTGGATCCGGGGAGAAAAGGCTTGTGTATAAGTCACGGGCTCTCCCATACATCTCCATTGGATCCATGAGGGGGGCGCCGTCTTCTGCTAGAAGGCAGGTGACGTGTTTCTTGGCCCACCTCGTTTTCTCCAGAGCATAGAAGGAACAGGAGCCGCGATCCATCTCCCGAAGGAGGCGGATGCGGGATAGAACAAAGGCACCTCGGGCCCGATGGTCCTCGAGGGCCCGGAGCTCCTCCCACTTCTCCCAGCACGCTCCGCAGAGGAACGGGTCCTCGGGGCTGGCGGCCAGATGCCTCTCCATCTCTAAGACCTCCCGTTCCAACTGCTCTATCGCTGCATTTCTCCGTCGGCTGGTGCCCCGGGTGTAGTCACGGCAGAAGAGCTTGGCGCGCACCTTCCCTAGATCCCACCATCGCCACGCTGAGGGAAAGGCACGCCGCTGCTCTCGCCAGGCCAGCCAAAACTCCCGGAAGGACGTCACAAAGCCCTCATCCTCCAAAAGCCTGTTGTTAAAGTGCCAATAAGCCGGCTCCGGCCTCTCTGCACGGAGGGAGGCTGTTATGGTGGCTAGATGATGGTCGGAAAATGGGGCCGGCCGAATGTTGGAGGAGTGGGCTTGTGAAAGATGGAAAAGGGATAAATAAATATGGTCCAAACGAGAGTGGTGTGACCGATGGGCCTCCACCCGAACAAAGGTGAACGTGGAAGCATCATCTGGTGGTGGTCATGCCAGACGTCTACTAGGGAGTGATATTCAACTATTTCTCGGAGATTGTTCGCAGCGGCCGGGCTCAGCTCGGCCCCTGAGCGGTCCCGTTCCTCGAGCGTGGTGTTAAAGTCCCCTCCCACGACTGGGCACTCGTGAGAATCTAGGGTGCCAAGGAAGTTGGATACCCGCTGATAGAATTGCAACTGCTTCGGGCTCGTTTTCGGGGCATAGATGTTAACGAGGTTGACCACGAGCCCCTCCATACGGACTCGGAGATGCAGCAGATGGCCCGGCACGGCCTCAGTGACCCCTAGCACCTCGGGCCGTAGGTTGGGGAAGAACAGGGTCGCCACTCCAGCTTGCCACATCGTGAAGTGGCTAAGGTAGATCCCGTCCCCCCACTCCAGCCGCCAGCTGTCCTCGGCGGTCGGATCCGTATGGGTCTCCTGCAGGAAAACTACAGAGTACCCCCCTTCCCGAAGGTAAGAGAGTACCTGGGACCTGCGGAGAGCCATCCTACAGCCCCTGGTGTTCAAGATTGCAATAATGAGGGGCGTCATGCAGAGGGCTGGGGTGGTGGGGGTTCCTTATTGGTGGGGGGGTTCGCAGCCCCAGACGGGTCGTGCAACAATCTGTGACCCATGCCATAAGTGAGTAAATCATTACGGAAGCTGCGGGCCCACCCGTAGGCCGCAGCACCGTGCCTTCCTTGCCCTCTACCCTCCTTTATAAGGGCCCTTGTGGCCTGGAGGAGTTGATCAAAGTCCCCCCATAGCTGGAGAGCCAGCTGTACCGTTGCGGGCACCACGGATGTTTTCTAAAAACTTCCGCAATGCATATTGCAGCTCATGGGGGGGTGGGGTTGCGACTTCCGGGTTGTTCCCTGGTGAGGCTCTTGATGCAGCCTCGTGGTCCGCTAAGGCGGGCAGGCAGGGTGCGGACCACCGACGGGGCATCTGACAGGCTAAAGTTATTAGGTCCATCTCACACCTTGGGATAGAAGGGGATGGCGGAGGGAAAATTGCAGCTCCTAATGGGTCATGGCAGGAAAATGTGAAGGTTTGCTCCCTGGGGGGTAATCCGCAAAAAACGGGAAAGAAATAACCCCAGGGGTGGCAGTAGCATCGCAGGAGGAGGTGGATTGGGCAGGGACAAGGGTGGGGGCGGGGGCAGAGGCAAGGCGGTGGGCTTCGGGAGACAAGCAGCTGAAAAGTGGTGCCTGCTGAGCAGATTCGAGGGTTGAGGGGTAGGAGAGGGGGCTCCCAGTGATGCTAGACGCAGGCTCTGTGGTGGATTTGGCGGCCATGGCATCAGGTGGTGGACCACCTTCTGTAGGGTGCCCGCCCGGGAAGGCAGTTAGGGGGAGGGAGCATGAGGAAAGGGGGACCGGGGTGAGGTTGCCCAGAACGAGGCCAGCCAGCAGTAGATCATCCTCTCCCTGCGTGACCGGAGTCAAACCTAGGGCCTCAATCTCCTCATACATGGAGGAGAGGTCGTCTTCTGCTACCCCGGGGGCCTCTCCTCTGGGGCCCGCCTCGACGGTCGCTTCGGAGTTCGCAGGGGGTTCGGGTGATATCCGGGTAGAAGGGGCTTTTCCCTGGGTCTCGGAGGGGAGGGTCTCCGTGGAGGGGAGATTCTACCTTCCAATGCCATTCTATCTTCCCCTCCCGACACCGGCGGATGGATCTGACTCGTGGGCATAGTGGAAAGCTCAGTATCAGTGCCTCCCTTCCTGGTCTTCCAGGGGGCCTCCACATCGGATGGGTGCAGCGGAGCTCAAGCCTTCCGCTTGCCTCGCTTCCCCTGGACTAGGGTCCAGCCCTCCATAGCGTCGTCTGGGGGTTGATTAGCAGGGGTCATGTCGGGGGGCAGAGGTGATGGTTCGGGGGGGGGGGGTAACGGTGAGGCAGCAAGGGGGCGGGGGGTTCTCCTTGGGGCGGGCCCTCTCCTATACCCGGTGATATCTTTGCTGCACCCTCCTCCATAGGCTCTGCTGGATTGTTGATAGCAAGGGTGGGACTCCCTTGCTCGTCTGGGCGTTGTAGGGAAGGTGTCTCTTGGGCCCGGACGGGAGCAGCGGTGGATCGAGCAGAAGGAGAGGTGGTTTCAGGTGCCGGGTGGCCAGGGGCGTCGGCAATGACGGAGCCGACGTCCTGCCTGGTCTCGGGTGCCCCTCCCCGCTGGGTCAAAGGGCAGTCTCTTCGGACATGCCCCGCTGAGCGGCAGAGATAGCACCAGGCTTCTCCCGTGGAGTAAAAGACCTGATAGCGGGCTCCCTGGTAGGGGACTAGGAAGGACCCCTCGAGCACCTCTCCGTCACGCACCGCCGCCGGCAGTAGAAGCTGCACTTGCCGGCGGAAAGAGAGGACGTGATGGAGGGTGGGGTCCTTGCAGCCCAACAGGAGAGGGCTGATGACAGAAACAAGTTTCCCCAGGGTGGAGAGAGCAGGTAACAGGGCGGCATTGGGTAGAAAGGGAGGGATGGAGGTGAGGACTAGGCGAACGCCCTGGTCCTCTAGCGGCTCCAGGGGGACAAACACTCCCCCCACCGCCAGGCCCTTCTCCACTGCCTCCTGGGCGGCAGCCTCCGATGCTAAGAAAAAGACGACCTTCCCGTACATTTTGGAGGCCGCCACGATAGCCGTGGGTCCTACCACCCTCTTTAACGCCTGCACATATGTCTCCACGTGGGGCGAGGTGGGCACCAGGAGGCAACGGATGCCGTGCTTCCTGGTCATGGTGTGGAAGGGGCCCTGACCGCTAATGATGGTAGCGGAGGCGGTGGGTGGGCGAGATGACGAGGTGGCAGGTGGGGGGGGTGCCACCGCCTGGGCATACGTCTTGGGGGCCAGGGGAGGGACACTCGCAGAGCTGGTGGAGGGAACAGCGGGGAGGGATGCCATGGTCGATGATGAGGCCACAGCGGTGGGGGCAGCCCCTGCCATGGAGGGCCTTGTGGTTTTAGCGGGGCCCTTTCCTTTCTTCACACCCTGGCCTTTCCGGCCAACTGGGGTGGGTTTCCTAGAATCTGGGGGCGGCGGTGGACGCTGTAGCGGCAGTAATTGCCCGGGAGCCTCCTGCTGCCGATGCCCCAGCGGGGGCGGTGGCAGATGTTTTGACAGCAGTGGTGGGGGGGAGGGCTGGGGGGTTGGGCAGGGGGGTAGGTGGGGGAGGGGCAACTGAGGTTGTTAGAGGGGCCTCACCCCTCTCATTCCCCGCCATTGTGAGCAGGGAGAGACGGGGAGACACCAGAGGGGGGAGGGGGAAGCAAATTAACCACTCCTCCCTGCTGGGCTGCAGGCGGGGGAGGGTGGGGGGGTTGCCAACTGGGTCGGACTGGACGGGGGCGGAAAACAGGAGTTGGGGTCTGGTAATAGGGGCAATCTGTGAGATAAACAGTCCGGGGGGGGGGGGGGGGGGGAATGGGACGTGGACCCACGCACGTTTGTCCAAAGAGTCTCGTTTGGTCGGCTATTGTGTTTGGTCCGAAACGGCAAAATTCAAAGCAAATAGCTGAATTCAAAGGCAGATGGCAAGTTGCCAGCAGGGGCGGATGGCGGAGGGGCTGTGACGGTTGCAGTAGTGTTGGGGGGGGCACCGATGGATCGGGGGGCAGCTCCGTGCCACACCCCGTGCCCCTACGAATGCAATTAAAACACAATCAAACTCCCCCCACACGAGAATACAATTCAAAAATTACTCAGTCTTACGGTCCCCTCCACGGTGGTTCGTAGCTTCCCTGGGTGATTTTTTCTGTTGGCTATCTTCTCTTCCGGCTTTGTAATGAGGCTTTCAGCAGGCCAAGAATGTTGCAGAGATAAGAAGAATCTTCCTAGCTTGGTACGGGTTTAGAAACAACAGCAAAACGGCTGGGTCTGGGGGCTTCCACTCCCCTCCTCCGGGTAGCGGGTCGGCAGTCCTCCCTCCTCCTCCGGGGGTTTCAGCTGGAACAAAAGCGGCGTCCGAGAGCAGGCGTGGGGGAGGGGGGGCTGGCAGCAAGCTGACAACCGACCAGCGCTCGAACGGCAGCTAAGAAAAACAGCAAAAAAAAAACCAAAACGAAGAAAAAGCATCTGGCCCGGTCGGGGGGGGAGGGGAACTAAGGCAGGGTCAAAAAGTAAGAAAAATCCAGGCCAGGGGGCTTTAGGAGAGAATAGAAAGTGAATAGAGTAGCAGCAAGCGAAGGAGGTCCCTTTTCCCCGGGTAAGGGAGCAGGGAAGATTCCAGAATAATCAGGAACTTTCTGGAATCAATTAAGGCAGGCTAATCAGGGCACCTGGGTTTAAAAGGAGCTCACTTCAGTTTGTGGTGCACGTGTGAGAAGCTGGGAGCAAGAGGCATTAGGAGCTGAGAGTGAGAAGGTGTACAAGCATTATCAGACACCAGGAGGAAGGTCCTATGGTGATGATAAAGAAGGTGTTGGGAGGAGGCCATGGGGAAGTAGCCCAGGGAGTTGCAGCTGTCGCACAGCTGTTCCAGGAGGCACTCTAGACAGCTGCATTCCACAGGGCCCTGGGCTGGAACTTGGAGTAGAGGGCAGGCCCGGTTTCCCCCCCCCCAAACCTCCCAATTCCTGATCAGACACAGGACAAGTTGACCTGGACTGTGGATTCATGAAAACAGCCAAACTGAGGGCTGCTGTGAATCTCTGAGGCGAGCAAATCTGCCAATAAGTGCAAGACCCACCAAGGCAGAGGAGGAACTTTGTCACACAATTTAATTTCCTTCTTTGATGGGATTACTGAGCTAACGGATGGTGGGGAAGCAGTAGATTTGATATACCTTGATTTTAGTAAGGCGTTTGACACAGTTCTGCATGCCATTTTCATAAGCAAACTAGAGAAAAATGGTATAGAAGAATTTACTATAAGGTGGGTACACAACTGATTGAAAGCCCAAAAAATAGTTATCAATGGTATTCTGACAAATTCAGAGGATGTATCTAGTGGGGTCCTGCAGGGGTTAGTCCTAGGTTTGGTACTCTTCAATATTTTCATTAGTGGACTTGGATAATGGAATAGAGAGTATGTTTATAAAATCTGCAGATGACATTACAGTTGGAGGGGTTGTAAGCACTTTAGATGACAGGTTTAAAATCCAAAATGTCCCTGACAAATTGGAGAATTGGTCTGAATTCAACAAGATGAAATTCAATAAAGACAAGTGCAAAGTATTTCATTTAGGAAGGAAAACATCAAATACACAACTACAAGCTGGGGAATAACTCTCGAGGGGGTAGTACTGCTGAAAAGGATCTGAATGTGAGTTGTCAATGTGATGCAGCTGTCTAAAAGTCTAATATGATTGCAGGGTGTGTTAACAGGACTGTTGTATGTAGGACGCAAGAGGTAATTTAGGCTCCAGCTAGGAGTACTGTGTCCACAATTTAGGAAGGATTGGACAAATTAGAAAGAGTCCAGAGGAGAGCATCAAAAATGATAAAAGGTTTAAAAAACCTGACCTATGAGGAAAGGTTGGGGCGGGGAAAGGGCATGGTTAGTCTTGAGAAAAGATGACTGAGAAGCAACCTGATAACAGTCTTCAGATATGTAAAGGTGTCATAAATATAAAGGGAAGGGTAAACACCTTTAAAATCCCTCCTGGCCAGAGGAAAAATCCTTTTACCTGTAAAAGGTTAAGAAGCTAGGATAACCTCGCTGGCACCTGACCAAAACGACCAATGAGGAGACAAGATACTTTCAAAAGCTGGGAGGAGGGAGAAAAAACAAAGGGTCTGTATCTGTCTGTGTGATGCTTTTGCTGGGGACAGAACAGGAATGGAGTCTTAGAATTTAGTAAGTAATCTAGCTAGATATGCGTTAGATTATGATTTCTTTAAATGGCTGAGAAATTAAGCTGTGCTGAATAGAATGGATATTCCTGTCTGTGTGTCTTTTTGTAAATTAAGGTTTTGCCTAGAGGGATTCTCTATGTTTTGAATCTAATTACCCTGTAAGGTATTTTACCATCCTGATTTTACAGAGGTGATTCTTTTTTACTTCTATTACAATCCTTCTTTTCAGAAACTGAATGCTTTTTCATAAATCTTAAGACCCAAGGGTTTGGGTCTGTGGTCACCTATGCAAATTGGTGAGGATTTTTACCAAACCTTCCCCAGGAAGTGGGGTGCAAGGGTTGGGATGATTTTTGGGGGGAAAGACATTTCCAAAAAACGCTTTCCTAATAAAAATAAACCCAGATAAAGTTTGGTGGTGGCAGTGGAAGTCCAAGGGCAAAGGGTAAAATAGTTTGTACCTTGGGGAATTTTTAACCTAAGATGGTAAAAGTCAGCTTAGGAGGTTTTCATGCAGGTCCCCACATCTGTACCTTAGAGTTCAGAATGGGGAAGGAACCTTGACAAAAGGGCTGTGATGAAGAGGACAGTGATCATTGTCCTCCATGTCCACTAAAGGTAGGAGAAGAAGTAATGGGCTTAATCTGCAGCAAGGGAGATTTAGATTACATATTAGGAAAAACTTTCTAAATATTAGGGTAGTTAAGCTCTAAAATAGACTTCCAAGGGCGGTCATGGAGTCCCCATCATTGGAAGCTTTTAAAAACAAGTTGGACACACACATGTGAGGGATGACCTAGGTTTACCTGGTCCTCCGGCACAGTGCAGGGGACTGGACTTAACTTTGATGTCTTGTCCAGCACCACCTTTCTAGGGTTTTATGGCAAACATACCCTTAAAGACAGAGAAAAGAAGGAAAAACAGTTAAAGGATTTGAAATGTAAGCTATTAAATACGGCTTTCATTTCAGCAATATCCCTTTTCCATTTAGTTGGAAATATGTTTTTAGAAAGAAAGATCTTTAACAGTCTTTTAGATGGTATTAAAGATGGTAATAACTGTTCTTTCTGGGGAAAGGAGACAAAGCTAGCAATGAAGGGCTGGCACTGTTATTGATACTTGTTTTGTTTTCAGACTTTAAAAACAAAAGACAAACACACAAAAAGGGAAAAGAAAAGCATAGTACAAAGTAGAAAATGCAGCTTCCATCTCTGGTGTTGACTTTCACTTGCAACCTCGCTGCTTGGGAAAAAAACAACAATAATGTTTGTTCCAGGCACAGCACACAGTCTTAATCAGCCACTCAGACCTGGAAAACTTGTACTAGCATTGGGCTGTTTAGGGCATTGACTCATAGACTCATAGATATTTAGGCCAGAAGGGACCATTATGATCATCTAGTCCGACCTCCTGCACAATGCAGGCCACAGAATTTCACCCACCACTCCTAAAAAAGACCTCACATCTATATCTGTGCTATTGAAGTCCCCAAATTGTAGTTTGAAGACCTCAAGGAGCAGAGAATCCTCCAGCAAGTGACCCGTGCCCCATGCTACAGAGGAAGGCGAAAAACCTCCAGGGCCTTCCAATCTGCCCTGGAGGAAAATTCCTTCCCGACCCCAAATATGGCGATCAGCTAAACCCTGAGCATATGGGCAAGATTCATCAGCCAGATACTACAGAAAATTCTTTTAGTTGTCTATTTCTGGTCACAAGCTTACAGTGATGTTGCAAAATATGTCATCTTGCCAATGTTGCAAAGACAGTGTGAGCCAAAAAAGTCAAACTGGGTTCTTTCCTTCTTGTGCATTAGCACCAATAATAAATGCCCTGTAGGCCACATTCTATTGTAACTTCCATCTCCGCAATCCTGTTATCTTTTGTTTATGCCTTACTAACATGTGTAACTCATTGTATTCAACTCTTTTGCACAAAACCACAGCTGTAACTGAGTGGTATTTAGTGAACTCTTCTGTTACTCCTGGGGGAATTCTCCACCAAAAAGTTAAAAATCTGCACACAATATTTTAAAATTCTGCATATTTTATAATTCTGCATATTTTATTTATCAGAACAACACAATATAATCACACCAGTTTAAAATATTTTGTCATTTATTTCAAAATACCTGTCAGCAAGCATGTCTGTAAGAATACAGACAACAAAAAGATTCCCCCAGGAGTAAAGAGTTAAAGAAACCTCTATGACAACCCAGTTCCTGTTTCTCTGTTATGCTTTTGTTGGGCTCCTCAGTCTGAGTGTATCACATATGCCAGCCGGGCACATCCTGGGTGAAAACTTTGCCCCTCTAGTGTCAGACACCCACACTCATAACTTCCCTCCCCCCCATCATCACATTTAAATAAGAGAAAAGTTGGTGAATCATGTTAGTTGAGACAATTTAACTAAAATAGTTTCGCTAAAATTACACAACATTCAAATTATACAATTAAAATAAAATTGTTCCCCCTCCCAATTTCTCCTTTCTACAATTAACACTGCCAGGGCTTCCCTGCTGAAGGGTAACAATATCACTAACCTGCTACAAAATGCTTCAGAGTTAGGGAAAACAACCTGTTTTCTGCTCCTGGGCTCAGCTTCTCCCAACCCACCCAGGGCACATGGCCTTTCCTTTTGTAAAGCAGCTGCCCTGAGCCCTTGCCTTCTTGGAATGAATCCAGCAACAGGGAATCTATTGAGCTTACCCCAAACTACCACACCTAAATTCAGAAACTTCTGACTGTGGAGAGTTCATTGTGCATCTGCCTAGCAACAGTGATCCAGACACAACTCCTTCCTACCCACCCCCCAATAGATCTCTGAGATATCTCCCAATTGGGCACATGGGTTACACTTACTCTTCAGGAAGTGAGGAGGAAGTGGAGGAAAGGAAAGGAGAGTCACTGCTTCTGCTTGAGTATCACCAGGAGCTTGACGAACAGAAAAACCTCACCTGTGTTTTGCACTGCTGGGTGAAATGTGAAGACTATAATTACAGCTCCCTTCAGCCTTTCTGCAGACATCCTTTTACTAGATTCCCCCCCCCCCCCCCCCAAGAGTGCTACAATGTAAGGCTAAGGGGTTTGTATTATTATTATTTCAGCATCCTGGATGACTACCTCATATTTTTGTTTCATTCAGCTGCAGAAGCACTGGAAAAACACATACTAAGATTGCTACCACAGGCAAATCTAGAAAGCATTACTGTGTCCATGTTTGTGATGCTGACTACAAGTTTAAAATAGTAATTTGAGTGACTTTTCAAACTTGGAACATATCTGTTTATTATAATATGTTGAAAAACCCTAGGACAGCTGCCAAAGAGATCTCACTGTTGAAAGTGACCTTGATCTAACTCTGTGCTGTACAAAGCTGGTTAAAATGTGTAGAGCAGAGAGTGAGGAGAATGTCACAGAGCACCTGTTGTGGATCCCTTAATTACATCTGATGTTGAAAAGTGAAAGGAAGCAGCAGCAATCTGAAATAAAGGGTAACCTAGAAGAGTACAAAAAGTGAATGCAAAGCTCCAAATAAGAAAGCTTTGCATTTCCATCTGAAGTGAAAGCTCTTTACAAATGTTCATAAATTTATTTGTGCATCACTCCTTTGCAGTAAGTAAAAGATGTATTAGAAGAAACAACATTTCTTTCAGATGACTACTTGGCTCTATTTTAGGAGGCAACACAAATACTGGTTTGCAGTCTCTGCATCAACTTACTCCAGAAGGAATTCTGTGCCAAAAAATTAAAAATTCTGCACACAATATTTTAAAATTCTGCAAATTTTATTTGTCAACATATAAATGTGGAGACTCCAGCATGGCAGTGAGGAGCACAGTCCGCTGGCTGCATGGAGGTGGGAAGATCACCCTGCAGCTCCTCCCCCTTCCTGGACAAGGATGTGGCAGTGATGTTGCACCCAACCCTGACACAGCTCAAGGACAAAGCCTGCCCCAGAAACACCCCAAGGGCCCTTGGCAGCAAGCGTACCAGGTATGCACAGGCAGTGTTGTGGAAAACGAGTCACACCAGCTGTTTGGTCCTAACAGTCTGAGGTCCTTTTATTTTGAATACAAGCATGCAGGGAGAAGGAGAGAGATATGGTCACACACAGGTGCCACGCTGGTCTCCCTCTGTCCTGCCCCTATAATACCAATCTTATATAGTTTTTTACATTTCAGTAAAGGATACATTTCCTTAATTTTTTTTAATTCCTCAAGCATTGTTAATAAAGCCTTATAAGGAGCCAAGGTGAACAGTTTTATAATTAGCATTGTGCAGACACACTTTGTTATTATCAAGATCTGCGGTTTGCTTGTGGCAGCGTTTTGTCTAGGGGCTTTTGCAGGTTTCTGGGGGGGGGGTTGTACATAATAGACAGCTAGGGACTTGAGCTGGTGAAACGTTGGCCTAGGTCATTATTTGGGTCAAAATACCACGACCCAGCATATGTTCTTAGCTTAAGCTAAGTCTTACAGGATGCAGGCCTGTAAGTCTCTTGCATTACTGCTCTTGCCTACGCTGCATACAGTGCATAGGTCTTGTCACAAAGTGGGATATGGTCAGGTCAACAATACTTTCCCCCACAGCAGGCTCAGTCCAGCAGGATCCAAGTGTGGGGGAATCCAGGTGTGGGGTGAGAAGGTTCTGTGTGGGGCAATCTGCGTGTTGGTAGTTCAGTGGGGGGTGTGGGTGCATGGAGGATCTGGATGCACAGGCACTCATTGTGGGGGTTCCAGGTGTAGGGCCAAAGGGACTCTACAGGGGGGTCTAGGTGAAGGTGGTTGGGGCTCAGCAGGGGGGGGTCTAGGTGTGGGGGGATGCAGCTCAGCATGGGGGTACAGATGCTGGGGGAATGGGCCTTGGAGGGGTGGGGGTCTGGGTGCAGCTGGTTGAGGCTCAGTGGGATAGGGCTGAAGGGGACTCTTTAGGGTGGTCTAGGTGCAGGGAGTCTCCGGATGTAAGGGGTGAGGCTCGGCAGAGGTATGGGTGGATCTGCATGAACAGGGGTTGGGCAGACAGGGGAGCAACTCCCCGTACAGTGAACCCTCCCCCTCCAGCTGAGGAGCAATGGCGGCAGGAAGTGAGGGGTGTGTGTGGAGCTTCCTGCAGCTAGGGGAGATTTCTGGGCAGTGGGTCTGACCCGGCTTCAGCCTTGGCCCCAGCCCCAGCTGCTCCTTGCAGGGGAAGAAGAAGTCTCTTCCTCCTGGGCCCCAGCCCAGCCAGGACTTGCAGCTGAGCCTGGCACAGGTGGGGTGTCCCCAGCCTCACACTGCCTGCAGTAATTTACCTCTCCACTGGTTGCTCCAGATGCCCCAAAAATGTGCCCACACTGCTGGGGAGGGGAGCGTGACTGCTCTTGCGGCTTCCCTTTGCTTCCCTACCAGAAAGTGGTTTTTTTTGCAGGGAAGCAAAGAAATGTGCGGGGGACATGAATTCTGCACACATGCAGTGGCACAGAATTTCCCCAGGAGTATTTTGCTAATGATAAACAAGAAGCACCAGAATCCAGCTCCCTTTCTCTTAGCTGTTCTGTCTTGTGGAACTGACAGGGGGAAAGAAAAATAGAAAAAAAAATTGGTAAACTAAAATATGACAAAAAGAAAAGGAGGACTAGTGGCACCTTAGAGACTAACCAATTTATTTGAGCATAAGCTTTCGTGAGCTACAGCTCACTTCATCGGATGCACTCCTAACACGGCTGCTAGTCTGAAACCTAAAATATGAGAGAGTACACAAAAGGAGTGGATTGGCATAGCAGGATGCCAGTCACTCTGCGCTTTAAATCCCCATCTAGCTCTATTCCAATCTATTTAATGAGGTTTTTGCTTTCTAGTTGGATCTCCATTGATTCATTACTATGATGTTCTAAACAGAGACGTCATCTTTTGCCTACCTGTCCATTTCTTCAACCTATCCCAATCCACCTTCATTCTTCTGATGGCAGCAGGTTTCAGAAAAGTTTAGTCCTGCCTGCTTTTCACTTGACATTATTGCTTGAAAGGGTAAGTTTGTAACTGAATAGTCTTGAATTCAGTTTTTCTCCTAAGTGTAATGTGGGCAGGGCCAGAGACAAAAACTGTTTAAATCTGAAAGTTCTAGTGACGAGCCAAGCAAAATCTGCTTTCTGTATTTAAAGTCCCTAAGAACGCTTGTTAGAATTATAGCCTGGAATTGCATTGCTATGTGTACATCACTCTTGGAAAATAATTAATAGTAAGTTATAATGACAGTGATTCACATCCTTGAAGTGCTGTACCAACACTGGCCAAAATTCTCTGTTGGCATAATTCCACTGGCTTTTGGCGGCAGGGAATTTGACTCATCAACTATTTCACCCACTGTCTCTGTGATATAGGCATATTAAATATTACTCTCTTTGTATTATAGATGATAAAATCTGAGGCACAGAGAGGTTAAGTGGCTTGCCCATAGCTACCCACAGAGTCAGGTCCTGACTCCCTGTCCCAAGCTTGTTTTGCTAGGGTACAATGCTTAATGAGGGTTTAATTTACTAATGCTTATTATCTAAAAGTAGACATATGACAAACATGATTGCTAAAAAAAGAGATTATATGAAAGAGAGAATAAATGAGTAGCCAATACAGAAAGCAATGGAAAAGAAGCAGGGAACAAGGCAACAAGCATAAGCACTTTCAGAGTTAAGTGCTTATAAAAAGGTTAGCTTGTAAACTGGGAAAGAAGAAAGGATCCAGTTAGTGGATCAAAGAACAAGAAGCCTAGCGATTAAAAATTAGACATTAACAAAAAAACAGAAATCAAAGGGGTGATGAAGAAGTGAAAAGTCAGAGTGGTGTTAATAATATGCAGTTATACAAGATTATATGAAACCAAGTGGAACTGAGTGAGTGAAATACAATTAAGGAAATGGAGAACAGAACTGAAAAATATTGAAAGAATTTAGTGGGAGGAAATCCAGAGATTAGTGCAAATTCAAAAGAAATGACTTTCCTGTAGCTTTAGCTTCTGTTCTTTCATAATATAAAATGTGCTTTGAAGAAAGAATGCAATGCATGAATGCTGATTAATAAAAATGAACATATCAAAATTAGAAATTTTACTGATCTTTTTCTCTCAAACTTCCTAGCCTTCTCTGCACTATTGTACTTCAGAATTGTTAACTACTTCAACATCCTGACCTTCTCCAGACATGCTATAAGTTAAACCAAATACTATACTACATTCTACTTTAATGTTGCAGAGCACAGTAAGCCGGTATGGCAAAGGCAAGGTGGGATAAATACGGTCATCTCTGAGGTGTTGCACAACTTCTGGGGAAAATATGTTGGCATTTGCTGTCACTTGTGCTCTGAATCTCCAGCATAGCATACAATTTGGAAATGGTGGCTAACCCTCTTCTGTTATGCACATGTACACCAATGTACCTTGGTCTTGTATATGTGGTTCACGTTTAACTGTTCTAGAGTAGACACCCTATTAAAAAGCTGGGACTTTCCAGTAGTTTCCACAGAATTGTACCTGACATGATTTTAGAAACCTGAACAAACTGAAGAATTTTAGAACTAGGCTACCTCCCCGCTTTTCAGTAGCTGGCTCAGCCAAGTAAACGCCATCTATATAAATTAGTCTGCCAGATCAAATTGTGGCTATTAGATGCTTCTTGTTCCAAACGAGCACATGACTTGAATCTCATCACACACAATTTAAACTGATTGATTAAACTCCATTGATTTTGAGGAAGTTACTTTTGATTTACATTGGTGTAGAATCAGAATTAAGTCCCTCATGTTTTTTAAGAAAATAAATAAGATAGTGTCAGATTGTTTTTTGGCTGGGGTGGGGACTTCTCACAGAGTAAAAACTCTGCAAGATCCATTATTAATGAGGACCTTTCTTATATTGTCTGGCAGATCAGATAGAGAGGTAGTTGTTTGGAAACTAACCTCTCTATATCACCCAGGGGTGAAGACTGAAAGGGGTTGGAAAAGGAGATTAGTCAGTTTGTATTGCTATGGGACAAGAGAAAACAGAAAGGGGAAAGGAACACACTCTATTCACATTACATTGTTTGCACTGCCTTTAATGGGTGTACTGTATACAGAGCATTATAATTAGAATAGGAGAGTACATTCTCTAGTGCAGAGCTCTGTATTAGAAGACAATCAATATGTGAATATGAATTATGCCTGGGGGAGGAAAAATGGATTCCCTGCCATTTCCATTGTATTTCTGCCAAATGCACAAGCTTGAATTTTTCATATCTTTTTAATGGCCCTCAGGGCACAGCCTTCCAACTTGCAAGATGCTGCTGGATATATCTTTGGTAAGAGGGTATGGCTAAAGTCACCAACAATAAAACAAAATGCCCAGCTATTGAAAGTGGAAGGTTGCTCATTTTGGACACATGCAGTATTATCTACTGTGGCAAATTGCCAGTACAATTATGATGGGTCCCACACGTCCTCTTCTTGGGACAGGGGGGTTCAGGGCAAGTTTCCTGCCCCGGAACTAGGGAATTTACTGTCCCACTAGTAACCCAGAGAAGGGTACTGGAGAGGGAGGCACCCAGGCCCACCCTCTACTCCGAGTCCCAGCCCAGGGGCCCTAGGGATAGTGGTAAACCACTTGAACGAGTGCTTCCTTCCCCTGGGCTACTTCCCTCTCCTGCTCTTCAGCTTGTGGGACTTCTTGCCCTCTCTCTCTCTCTGCACAAGCCGGGTGTCTCTTTACCTAAGTCTTGGTCTTCTAGCCAGCCACAGCACTTCTCCAAGCTCTCCTGTACTTCAACTCCTCCAAACTGCTCTGCTCCAACTCCTTTCCCTGGTTGATTGAAGCAGGGGTTTTTTATCAGGTGACTAGCTTCAGGTGCTCTAATTGGCTTCAGGTGCTTTTAATTAATCTACAGAAACCTTTCTTCCCTTTACAGGGAATAAGGCTTCTCCTCTCCCTGGGACTTGCATATCTCTCCTATACCACTCTCCTGCAGTGGCCCCACTAAGTCGCGGGACCTCCTGGTCAACCTCCTCCTGGCCCTGGCTAAAGTGGCCATCTATAAAACCAGAGTGAGGAGGTTGGCCGATGGAGTCTCCTGCGACTGCGGGGCCTATTTCCGATCCTCTGTCTGTTCACGCCTCCGAGCGGAGTTCCTCTGGGCGGCGTCCACCGACTCCCTTGATGCCTTTGAGGAGCGGTGGGTGCTGTCCGGAGTTCTCTGCTCGGTGTCCCCGTCCGGTTCCCTTTGTTTGACCCTTTGATGGCACTCCCGTCCCTGTTTTTCATTAGTTGTCCCCCGTAACTAGTTGGCTCTCCAGGCCCTGTGGATCTCCCCCTTAGGCTGGGGGGGGATCCTTTGTAGTGGACGAGCTCTGCCCGCCCACGTCCTGGATCCAAATAGGACCACTCTCCTGCAGTGGCCCCACTAAGTCGCGGGACCTCCTGGTCAACCTCCTCCTGGCCCTGGCTAAAGTGGCCATCTATAAAACCAGGGTGAGGAGGTTGGCCGATGGAGTCTCCTGCGACTGCAGGGCCCATTTCCGATCCTCTGTCCGTTCACGCCTCCGGGCAGAGTTCCTCTGGGTGGCGTCCACTGACTCCCTTAACGCCTTTGAGGAGCAGTGGGCACTGTCTGGGGTTCTCTGCTCGGTGTCCCCATCCGGTTCCCTTCATTTGACCCTTTGACCGCACTCCCGTCCCTGTTTTTCATTAGTTGTCCCCCATAATTATTTGGCTTCCCAGGTCCTGTGGATCTCCCCCTTAGGCTGTGGGGGGGATCCTTTAGCAGTGGGCGAGCCTCGCCCGCCCACTTCCTGGATCCCAATAAGACCACTCTCCTGCAGTCCAGTTCCCTTCATTTGACCCTTTGACCACACTCGTGTCCCTGTTATTTCATTAGTTGTCCCCCAGATTTATTTGGTGTCCAGGTCCTGTGGATCTTAGGCTGTGGGGGGAATCCTTTAGCAGCACTTCCCGGATCCCAATAGGATCACTCTCCTGCTGCCTTCTGGCCATGCTATATCACACTACGCAGAATGGATAGCTTCCGGTTCCTATTGTACAGTTCTGTAGCAGAATGCACTGCCCTAGCCATCTTTATCTTTCAAAACACTTCTACAGTTAGTCTAAGAGCCAAATCATACCCTTCTGAGTGAGGCAGACAAGTGGCCAGGAATCATCGATGAGGTTCATCTCACAGTGTTTTCCTTATAAGCATCACTTAAGAGGAGGGACTAGAGGTGGGAGCAGACGAATGAGGAGTTGGCTCCAATCCTCACTGATATCATAGCTCCTTTAAGAGTTCTACTGTTACTGCCCACCCAAGCCTGCCAACCCGAGCCCCTGCTTGTAGGTAGGCTAACCACCGCTATTACAGTGAAGGATACTACAGGCAGCAGCTACTCCCTCTCCAACCAGGCATCCTCCCTGGAAACTCTGTGGTGCCCAAATCACAGGACGGACATAGTCCACATTTTCACACTACTTAAGAGGTTCACTGATGGCCCTCTCAGATTAGGGAACTCAGGAAGAGAATCAGGATGTATTTTTATGAATTAAGATCACAAATGCTTTCATTTTGCTCCAATGTCTCAAAAGTTCGTAAAGTTCCTCCACTGTTCTGAGGGTTTCTTGAAAACAGGCTATCCCTTTTCTTCTCTTTTTGAACTAATCTAAAAATCTTGGGTTAGACACTAGCTACACCCAGAATCTACTAAATCAGCTAAAGGGAATGGCTACTGAGAAGCTAGTTGTGTCTCTCTGATTTTGGGGCTTTGTGCTACACTGCCCTGGCCACAGTTTAGAATGCCCTCAGGGCTCCACCCCCTCCAGAGGTCATTATATTCGCCAAGAGTAGCTGGAATGCGGTAGTGCTCCAGACACACACAGCCTCCCCCTAGGCAGTGGTTGTGGTGTGTTAGCCATAAACCAGGACAAACTACCCACCAATGGGAGAATATTCAGATAATGAGATCTATGTCCTTTCTGGACCCTTTATGCCGCCAGAATGGTACAAACAGGCTGGACTACAGTAGACAATCTAACCTGTTGTGTCTCAACTGGAGTATTTAGGCCATTTCCATTTAGTGAGTCAAGGTCGACTCCAGACATATTACCTTGTTAGATCCCAATCAGGAATGTGTCCTTCCCAGAGGACCCTTCCCAGAGGACCCCATTTACCCCCCTAGTGTTACCAACAAAAAACCACAAAGACATCCTCAAACAACTATCTTTTGTCACTTCTGTTTTGCTTTGTAACACATGAACTGTGTGAAACTTCAGAAGTAAATTCCAATGAACTGCTGAGACTGTTTAGGTAAGGTGCACTACTTCCCCTATTGGTTAAAAAAGACTGCCACGTATTCTATTAATAATTACAGATTTAAATGTTTAATAAACGATCTGTTCTGCATTATTGAACAGGTGACATTCTGCATTTTTAAAGGATTATGGAACTGCAGCAGCCTTTTTGTATTTTGCAGGCACAGGTCACCTTTTGGAAGTTGAATATTGCTAAAACAGCAGTTTCAAAATGCCATGTGGGCATGTTGAAGGCATTTCAGATCTGTTATTAACACGGAGGTGAGATGTAAAGTTTATAAAAGATAACTAAGATCTGACAGATTGGTTTGAACCCCTGTACCCACAAAAGTCACCAATCTCCATGCCAATATTGTCTTTTGCCTTTACTAAAACACAGCAGTTTCCTCAAGTTCATACTTCGCTTTTGGTTATAAGCCTGATTTTTACTCCTACCCCATCTCTCTGTCTGTAAAAACATCAGTCCACTTCAAAATTCTTATTGGTGGTCCTATGCCAGATAAAAATATATTTGGGCAGGGTGGAGGTGGCCTGGAGCTATCACGGCAAGGTGGGGTCAGAATATATAGATTTTCCTCTTTCTCCTTTCATGGAGGGGATGCATTAGGGCTTCAGGACTATCCCAGCCTTATGCTTGCAGTCAAAGCTGCAGATTAGCTCCCACACTGTTATGCAGTCTGTGGGAGCACACATCCCCAGCCAGTTATCTGAGTTCATACTAGAGAATGGATCTGGGCCAATTTTCTTACATTTATTTTGAGATCAAGGGCCTTTTCTAAGGTCTTCATGAAGTATAATGCTGTAAGCAACTTACATGTTAGAGAAAACCTTGGACTCCTAGACTTTGAAGGTGCAGTATCCAAAATATGAACCACATGGCATTAGATTTAAACCTAGTTTAAATGCACATGTCTCATATAACAAATATGATACTTAGTCACTACACTCACTACTACATTTCTCCTTCTATGTCAATTGCAAAATCCTATGATTTTAGCTTAGGAGGTTTGTATCTCTGAACTTACCACCTTCATGTCTAATAATATCTTTGTCAGTGGCAGCACGTGAAAAATGAGGAATGATTTTTTAGTTGTGATTTTTTTCGAGTAATGAACTAGCAAAGTATGTCATCTTCTGTGGAATGTATGAACATCAAGAAGGTTGGTGTCTTCACAACCACAATGAGCCAGACTATGATACTACACTGAGTAATACCTTTCTCCTCATATAGTCTCACTGATTTTAGTGGGTGTATTCAAGAAGCAAGGTATAGCAGTGTGAGTAAGGGTATCACTATCTAGTTCTGTGTAGACAAGATTTTTTTTTTTTTGGAGTTGCTGCTGATATGGAACTTGTACGCCATAAATGGATTAACTCATCTCAACGTTTCTCATTGTTCTCACTGCAGTACAACATGAGCAGAGTTAAGGTTATTTGGGTGACCTTAACTGGGCATTATTATATTTACCAACTCATTAACAAAATTGCACAAGATCTGACTCTTTATTATGTTTCCAAATTGTTCTCTCTTTTCCACCTCATACTTTTATTATTTTTAACTTTAAACTATTTGATTCATTTTAACAAACTACAGTTCAGCCCATAATTTCATCTGGGATATTGTTATGACTTGAAACTGCAGTGAGGTTCTGATGGATTTGTTACTGTAGGTTTTTCCTTACAAGACTGACCCTTGCATAACTACAATACCTGCAAACAGAGATATTTATCTGCAAGACCACCTACGGGCATTTCAAAGATATCACTTAACTTGGGTTACATTGTGGACCCTAAGCCAATGATTTCAACTTTTTTGGATCCAGGACTGAAACTAAAAATGGGCGAAAAAAAATAAATAAAAAAAAATCCACCCACTGATCCATTATATCCCACAGCCTTTTGTGGCCAGAAAAGACAGTGGTAGTTTAACATGGAAAGAAACCATGAAAGTTTTTGCGTGCTTGCTAGGGAGCTGGGCATGGATAAGATATACCAGATATATTTTAATATCAGACAGTTTCATAAACTTATAATATAAATCTGTTAATCCTATATCTGAATCCAGGTTACTGTCACACTATGTGCACAAGTTTTCCAAATTTAGAGAAGAATAATTTACTGAGAAACACTGTCACCGAGACATTGAAGTAGTATTTTCAACGAACTGTCTAATTGTGAATCCATTTCCCCAGTGACAGATGGATGGAAGCAGTTACACACATTGGTTGAGACATATAATAAACATTTCATTGCAGTCGATGAAAGGGACTGTATTATTTTAGATTCCTCCTGATGTTATTCTCATGTTGGTCTCACTGATAGCAGTGTTTGCTTATAGAGACATGAGAAATTAAATCAGAAATTAAAGGACTACAACAGATATCATTGTTGTCACCAGCCCACTTATGATGTATTTAAAGAGTTTTAATTATTAAAAAAATATTTAAGACTTGATGTTTGCTTTTGGGCTCTGACTTCCCTCCTCCTGAAATCCATTCCCCATTATGATTCTCTTTTAATTTTTAAAAGAAAATAATTTTTTTCTTCCCAAAAACAGATTTGTATGTTGGTAATCAATTTGGTGGTGCACCTTGCAATCTGATATCAGAGTTTCCAGGAACATATATCCAGAATTTGATTGCATCCCATGCAAACCCACTTGTTCAGGTCAAGTTTAACACAATACTTTAACTCTTCAGGGCAGGGCCATCTTTTACTTCATGTTTATAAAGTGCTTCAGTGATTAGGATCCTGAAGTAGCACTATAAAACAAATCAGCACCCTTGGCATTACCAAAATAAAAAGCTGGCCAACCTCAGGAACGTCGGCAAACAGGAGGTCATGGGAGATCTATAAATAAACTGACGAGCTCAGATATTTACTTTTGACAATATATGTTTGCAGCATTGTTGTAGCTGTTTTGGTCCCAGGATGTGAGAAAGACAAGGTGTGTGAGGTGATATATTTTATTGGACCAACTTCTCTTGGTGGAAGGGACATGCTGTTGAGCTTCACAGAGCTCTTCTTCTGGTCTGGGGAAAGAAACACAGTACCTGAGCTAAAAATAACACCCCAAGATTGCCAGGCTTGTCGTCAGAAGCAAGCTCCCCACAGACAGACGACCCATCCCTGCTGATATTAGAAGGGCATAATTTAAAGATTTCTCTTCCCCTGGAGCAGCTTGAGTCATGGTGCCCTCCATACAGGTCCCGCCCTTACCCTCAGTCTCCCCTCTCGGAAAGCAGTGGCTCCTCCCTGTAGCTCCCAGCTGTTGCTCTTTCCTCTCCCCTCAGGGCGCAGCTCACAGCTCACCGGCTCTGGCAGCTGCTGCGCAGGGAGAGGGTACGGTCACAACATGTGACCAAGAGGGGCCAGCAAACCCTGGCAGAAATCTGTGGGGGGGGGAGCACTTGACACTGCCTGCTCCCCCCCCCCCACATCACCTCTGCACACAGACCAGCACGCACCAATTCAAAATGGCACCAGAGCCTGCCAGAACAACAGATGCAAAACTGGCAGACAGTTCTCCACTGCTGTGATGATAAATGGTCTACACAACACATCTTTCAAGATTCATGGGTCCTACACATGCTTAACACAACATATGGTGTACCTCATCCAGTGCGTCAAATGCCCCAACAATAATTATGTGGGTGAAACCACACAATTATTACGCTCTTGAATGAACTCACATAGAAAAACGATAAAAGACAAAAAGAAAAGGAGTACTTGTGGCACCTTAGAGACTAACCAATTTATTTGAGCATAAGCTTTCGTGAGCTACAGCATCCGATGAAGTGAGCCGTAGCTCACGAAAGCTTATGCTCAGATAAATTGGTTAGTCTCTAAGGTGCCACAAGTCCCCCTTTTCTTTTTGCGAATACAGACTAACACAGCTGTTACTCTGAAACCTGTCATGATAAAACACAAAAACATCATATCACGTGTGGGTGAACACTTTTCACAGAATAATCACTCCACATCTGATCTTCAATATTGTCCTCAAAGGAAACTTGCACAACAGCTTCAAAAGTTAAGCTTGGGAACTTAAATTAATAACTCTGCTAGACACCAAAAACTATGGACATAAGAACAGTCATGCTTAGGGCCCTACCAAATTCAAAGTCCATTCTGGTCAATTTCACAGTCATAGGATTTAAAAAATTGTAAATTTCATGATTTCAGATATTTAAATCTGAAATTTCATGGTGTTGTAACTACAGGGGTCCTGTGGGGGGAGTCACAAGGTTATTGGGGGGGGTCATAGTATTGCCACCCTTACGCCTGCTCTACAGCTGGCTGCAGCGCTGCCTTCAGAGCTGGGTGACCAGAGTGTAGTGGCCGCTGGCCGGAGCCCAGCTCTGAAGGCAGCACCACTGCCAGCAGCAGCGCAGAAGTAAGGGTAGCCTAGTATGGCATTGCCACCCTTCCTTCTGCACTGCTGCCTTCATAGCTGGGTCCTCAGCAAGCAGACACCACTCTCTGGCTGCCCAGATCTGTAGGCAGCAGTGCAGAAGTAAGTAAGGGTGGAATGGTTTGGTGTTGCCACCCTTAAAACCCCCCATAATCCTCTTTTGGGTCAGTTTGAGAAACTCTGGTGAAATCTGTATAGTATATGGTGAAAGCACACAAAAGACCAGATTTCATGGGGGAGACCAGATTGCATGGTCTATGATGCGTTTTTCATGTCTGTGAATTTCGTAGGGCTCTAGTCATAGTAGATCAGATCAATAATCCATCTAGCCCCATATCCTGTCTTCCGACAGTGGACAATGCCAGGTGCTTCAGCAGGAATGAACAGAACAGGCAATCATGGAATAATCCATCCCCTGTCATCCACTCCCATCTCCTGGCAGTCAGAAGCTATGGATACCCAGGGCATGGGGTTGCAGCTCTGATCATATTGGCTCACAGCCACTGATTTACCTATCCTCCATGAACTTACCTAATTATTTTGAACCCAGTGACACTTTTTGCTTCACAACATCCCCTGGCAATGAATTCCACAGGTTGTCTCTGTGTTGTGTGAAGAAGTACTTTCTTACATTTGTTTTAAACTTGCTTCCTATTAATTTCATTGCATGATCCCTCGTTCTTGTGGTATGAGAAGGAGTAAATAACACTTCCTTATTCACTTTCTCCGTACCATTCACCATTTTATGGATTTCTTTCAGATCCCCCCTTACTCGCCTCTTTTCCAAGCTGATAAGTCCCAGCTTTTGTAATCTCTCCTCATATGGAAGCAGTTTCATATCCCTTATCATTTTTACTGCCTTTTCCAATTCTAATATATATTTTCTGAGATGGGGTGACCAGAAATGGACACAGTATTTAAGGTATGGGTACACCATGGATTTATATAGTGACATTATGATATTTCCTGTCTTATTATCTATCCCTTTCCTAATTGTTCCTAACATTTGCTAGCTATTTTTTTGATTGCTACTGTACATTGAGTGGATGTTTTAGGACAACTATCCAGGATTACTCCAAGATCTCTTTCTTGAGTGGTAATAACTAATTGAGACCCCATCATTTTGTATGTATAGTTGGGATTATGTTTTCCAATGTGCATTAATTTGCATTTATCAACACTGAATTTCATCTGCCACTTTGTTGCCCAGTTTTGTGAGATCCTTTTGTAGCTCTTCAGAGTCTGCTTTTGACTCAACTATCTTGAGTAATTTTGTATTGTCTGCAAATTTCACCAACTCACTATTTACCCCTTTTCCCAGATCATTTATGAATATATTGAACAGTGCTGGTCCCAGTACAGATTCCTGCGAGACACCACTATTACCTTTCTCTATTCTGAAAACTGGACATTTATGCCTGCCTGTTGTTTCCTGTCTTTTAACTACATGTTTGTTGACCAGCTTGAAGAATTCTAATAGAGTGGTGAGGTGTGACTTCCCTTGACAAAAGCTGTGTTGACTTTTCCCCAACAAATCGTGTTCATCTATGTGTCTGATAATTCTCTTCTTTGCTATAGTTTCAACCAATTTGTCTGGTACTGAAGTTGGGCTTACTGGCCTGCAACTGCCTGGATCACCTCTGGAGCCCTTTTTAAAAATTGGCTTCACATTAGCTATTCTCCAGTCATCTGGTACAGAAGCCGATTTAAATGACATGCCACAGTTAGTAGTTCTGCAATTTCACATTTGAGTTCATTCAGAACACTTGAGCAAACACCATCTGGTCCTGGAGATTTATTACTCTTTAGTTTATCACTTTGTTCCAAAACCTCCTCTAATGACACCTCAATCTGCAACAGTTCCTCAGATTTGTCACCTAAAAAGAATGGCTCAGGTTTGGGAATCTCCCTCCCATACTCAGCTGTGAAGACCAATGCAAATAATTCATTTAGTCTCTCCACAATGGCCTTATCGTCCTTTAGTGCTTCTTTAGCATCTCGACCGTCCAGTGGCCCCACTGGTTGTTTAGCAAGCTTTCTGCTTCTGATGTACTTAAAAAAAAATCCTGTTACTTTTTGAGTCTTTGGCGAACTGTTCTTCAAATTCTTTTTTGGCCTTCCTAATTATATTTTTACACTTCATTTGCCAGGGTTTATGCTCCTTTCTATTTTCCACACTAGGATTTAACTTCCACTTTTTAAAGGATGCCTTTTTGTCTCTCACTGCTTCTTTTACTTTGTTATTTAGCCATGATGGCACATTTTTGGTTCTCTTACTACGTTTTTCAATTTGGGTATACATTTAAATTGAGCCTCTATTATGGTGTCTGGTACAGAGGCTGATTTAAGTGATAGATTACATACCATACTTAGTCGTTCTACAATTTCATATCGGAGTTCCTTCAGAACTCTTGGGTGAATACCATCTGGTCCTGGTGACTTATTACTGTTTAGTTTATCACTTTGTTCCAAAACCTCCTCTAATGACACCTCAATCTGCGACAGTTCCTCAGATCTGTCACCTTAATCAGAATATTGGTTTTATGGCTCATTACAACAATTTGTAACATACCACATTGCCTGCTACTCTTAATTGCTCACTTCACTTTGTGGACGACAATCTAACCCTCACTTGCCCAATTCATTTCAAGTGACCACCTCCAATCTGCATTACCCCTTCTGCTTAACAATCTGTTCCAATTTGTATATAGCTCAGATACTGTGCTTCCTTTCCCAGACCAGAAGAAGAGCTCTGTGTAACTCAAAAGCTTGTACCTTCCAGTTTCACCAACAGAAGTTGGCCCAGTAAAAGATATTACCTCACCCGTCTTGTCTTTGATAATGTAAGTAATTGCCTCATCTGGAACACAATATGCCTGGTATCATCTAGGGATACAGATGTGGCAATTGAATGTTCCACTGCCTCGCAATATTATTGCTATTGACACATTTAAGCTAGCTCTTCCAGAGACCTTAACTCCCAATTAGGCACCTAAATAAGAGCCAATTTTCAGGAGTCCTGTGTACCCAACAGCTCCCCCAGTGACACTTATGGCCATATTTTCAAAAAGATCTCAGCACCCAACATGAGCTCTTCTGAAAATTTGGCCAGTTATTTAGATGCCTAACTGGGAGTTGAGCTCTTCTGATCAGCTGGCCCTTCGGGGTCATTCCTCATGATTAGATAACAGTAACTCGAACATAATTCCAGAACATCACCTTACTATTACTGTCACCTATCCTTCTCCCCCATGACGTATTCTATGCCCACCAATCATGTCTTGTCTCTATTTAGACGGTCAGTTCCTTAGGGCTCTGTTTTATGTTTGTACAGCACAAGAGTCTTTCAGTCCTGACTGGAGTCTCTGGGCACTGCTCAGTACCGTTTGCAAATTAATTGAAAGCTAGCAGACAAGGAGATTTCACCTCTTAGAATTTTGCGCAGAGTATTTATTGATGAAAATCATCGATCCCATTTTTGAATGACTACCTACCCTAGGAGACACTTGGAATACAGAAGCTGCACAAAACTGTGCATATTCAAGAACTGTAGATGCTAATTTTCTTTTCGCTAACATTTTGACCTGAATTTTAACAGCTGCCTGTAAAATGTTTTGTCCATTTTTTTAAAAGATGCATATAGCATGCAAATTGCATTTTTTTCATGAAAATCAGGTAATAGAATATCTGACTATGCAACTAATTCTACAGATAAGGATCTCATGCAAGTAGCCTCCAACTTCAGGAACACTACTTGCCTGTGTAGGGCAAGTATGCAGTTCAGAGTTTATGGAATCAAATCTATGAATACATTTACTGAGGCTATAAACACCATTAAAGTGAATGAAGGCCTGTGAGCAGGTGACTTTTGCTTCAGTTCACATGTCCTGCATATGCTTCAAACTCACCAGCTTTCTCCAGTTTAACCTTTTTTGACAAAGAAACGAACAATGGGACAGAACAAAGTTCAGGCCAGGTCTTCTACTCAGCTCTGATAGCTCCTATGGCTCTTGCCTCAGGGGCACTCAGCCCACCTGCTCCATCCTCTCTGCCTTAGATCCAAGATCCTCTTGTCAGGGTCACCCAGCTTGGAAGCCCTTTTTCTTTCTTCCAGGTTTGACATTGCTCATGGTGTTCTTAGGAAGGGCTAATTTCAGCTCCTGCCTCCAGGACAGATAACTAAACTTTTCCTGTCCTGGGCCAATGCATAGGTTGAGGGGTTCACCACGTCACAGGGACCAAACATATGCCTTTAATTCTTTTCAGTTTTTGGTGGTGGATCCCTGGATGTTTGACATCCATACATACTCAACCCTGAACCAAAAAATAATCACCTACCAGAAATCTTGAGAAAACTCTGCAATGCCTCTCTTCCAGGTACAGTAGAGCCCTAAGGCTTTATTCCTTAATCTTCTTTCCTAACTCCTTTATCTCTTTTGAAATAACCCTTTCAGCAAACTAATATACTGTATCAGTCCACCCAGAAGGAAGGGAAAGACAGTTCCTTTAGTGCCACTTCTTGAACATGTCACGACTCAGAAAAAGACCGATATAAACATTTCACTACCCACTGAGAGCTCATTTTCACTTTTTTGCCCCCTCCTCATGAGCATAGAGCTAAATTCCTGAAGTAATTTCCAAACCTAAATCTCCCAAATGGCAGAACACTATATTAGAACTGAGCTAGCTGCTAAATAATGACCCGTGCCCCAAGCTTCCTTTGCACCCTTGCATAATCAACTTGTACTTAAAACACAGCATCAGCACCTCATCTTGCAGTGGGGTAATAGCAGGTTTCCACCCATCTCTGAAAATATTCCACTCATTTCTAAAACATTCTCCACAATCAATTAACATATCTAGTCACCATGCAGCTCACTGTCAGGAAAATATGCTTGCACCGAGGGCATAGAAATGAAAGCAATATCCTTTCCTTGTTGGACTGATCAAATGTGACAATAAGCACTCACCTGATGATAGTGTGATTCTGAAAGTTCTGACAGAAAAGCAGGCTATTTCTAGTAATTTCTGTAATGACTTGGATAATACAGTGGACAGTATTCTTATAAAATGTGCAGATGCCACCAAGCTACTTTGGAAGACAGGATTAGAATTCAAAGCAACTTTGACAAATTAGAGAATTGGTCAGAAATCGACAAAATGAAATTCAATAAAGCCAAGTGCAAAGGGACTACACTTTGGAAGGGCAAATCAAATGCACAACTACAAAATGAGAAATAATTGGGTAGGTGGTAGTACTACTGAAAAGATCTGGGGGTTATAGTGGATCACAAACTGAATATGAGTCAACAATATGATGCAGTTGTGAAAAAGGCTAATGCCTTTTCTCGGTTTAACAGAAGTGTCTTTTGTCAGACACAGAAGACAATTGTCCCTCTGTAAACGGCACTGGGGAGGCCTCAGCTGGAGTATTGTGTCCAGTTCTGGGTGCCACATTTTAGGAAAGATGTGATTAATTGGAGAGTGTCCAGAGAAGAGCAACAAAAATGATAAAAGGTTTAGAAAAGCTGATCTATAAGGAAAGGTTAAAAAAGAAACCCGGGCATGTTTAGTCTTGAGAAAAGAAGATTGAGGCAGGACCTGATAAGAGTCTTCAAATATGTTATGAGCTGTGTTAAAATGGACAGTGATCAAGTATTCTCCATGTGGACTGAATATAGGACAAGAACTAATGGACTTAATCTGCAGCAAGGAAAACTTAGGTTAGATATTAGGAAAAGCTTTCTAAATGTACAGGTAGATAAGCACTGGAATAGGCTTCTATGGGAGGTTATGGAATCCCCATCATTGGAGGTTTTTAAGGACAGGTTGGCCAAAACCTGTCAGGGATGGTCTAGGTTAACCTGGTCCCGCCTCAGCACACGGGCCTGGACTAGATGACCTTACCAGGTCCCTTCCAGCCTTACATGTCTATGATTCTGTGAGAGTCTGCCTGCATAAGACTTATGCAAACACTTTACTTGACCTGGAACCACCCTTTAGCGATTAGTGGTTCAGCACTACTTCCCAACCCCTGTGTAGTTCTGAGATTTAAAATGCTAACACCCCTCAAAAAAGGGGGATTTTAATTACAATGCTCTGTAATGTAAAAAAGGAATTTAAGCAGATGGTTCAGTGGGGTTATAAAAGAAATTGCAGAGTCCATTGAGTATCTTGCACATATGATTACAGTGTCTGAGAACAATGGGACAATTCATATATGTGCTGAACCAAAACCAAGAGAAGACAGTAGTCCAGACAGAGGAAGACACCCTACCTATAATGGATGACTTTCTTCCAAAATGAGTACCAGTAGGCACACCAAGTATGTTCCCTTTTAGATGCTGCAAGTGCTTATTGGCAGATTCCTTTTCACCCAAGATGATGCCAAGTTTCCTACTTTCAATAACTTTGTTTAGATGATTCTATTTTCACAGACATCCTATAGTCTTGCTGGAGGACCTGTCTGCTGCATGACGTGGGGGAGGGGGAAGTCTTTGGTGTGAATGATGGCACTATATGGAAAGAGAATATGGTCAAAATAAATTTGTCTAGCATGGTGGAAACAATAAAGCTGAATAAAGAGTCAA
Organism: Caretta caretta; assembly: GCF_965140235.1. Taxonomy (NCBI): domain Eukaryota; kingdom Metazoa; phylum Chordata; order Testudines; family Cheloniidae; genus Caretta; species Caretta caretta. Next base: position 61,492,820 of record NC_134208.1, on the reverse strand, counting down.
GTGCTCACTGTGCCAGAAACTACTAGATTTACTGAAGCACCATATAAAAGAGCAGTTCATAAGCCTGAATCCAGAGAAGGTAAAAGCCATGCAAGAAATTTATTCTCTTGTATCCATTCCAGAAGTGAAAAGTATCTTTGTATTATGAGGTGATTTGCTATCTAGACAGATATATGCTTAAACTGTCAGACGTATTACATCCTTTGCCTGAATATCTTAAAAAATAAAGTATGTGGTGCTGGATCACATAACAAGAAGAGGCATCCGACAGACTACTCCTGCACTTGTCTTCAATGCCAGTAAACCAGTTGCTGTAAGTATAGGTGTCAGTTATTTGATTAAAGGAACACTGCCAAGTCACAATGGTAATCTGAAGGCATCTACAATCCATTTCTGGACATTGGCGTCTGAGTATCAAACAAAACATTCAAATTGAAGAGGAGTGCTTTAATGCAGTATGGGCATGCAAAAAGTCTGAAACATTTTGAAAGACATTGTAGCCTGTCAAGGAGCTTGGTAGGTGCTAATGCACTGTCAAGACACCTTTTTAAAGTTGCTGTTGCAAGAAAATTGCAAAAGCCTAAGGAGACTGAAGCTCATGTAAACCAGAAAACTTAAAACCAACATTCAAATCTCATTTACACCGAATCAGAAGGCACAATATTAAAAATCTGGAATGCCAGACAGCATTTTAAGTAGGTGGCTTAATTACATTGGAATTCTCCAAACTTTTTTCCTAGATAAAAGTAGCCCTCGAGTATCTAGTGGAAAGTTATTGTATGAAAATAGAATACTCATCTCCTCATAAATACAGCAAACTATCCTTATGCAAGGCCATGTCTCTAAATGTACACGCCAATATGTCTATTTGGTAACCAGAGGCTGTGAAAAACATTCTAGCAACTACAGTCAGTTGAGAGTTTTGTCATGAAACCAACATAAAGAGCCATTAACTGTTGCAAAACCTGCCACTGTGGAAGCTGAATACCAGCCTCCTATGTCCAGTACTGTCAAGATTAGCACAGCACATTCAGGAGGAACAAGAGATATTTGCAACTCATCCCAGAAAGAAGAGATGAAATTCAGCAAGTCTCCATTTGAGATGTAGTGTTCTCTATAATGTCACACTTCTCGGGCTGCTGACAGGCACCTCCTACTGTCTGGGCACTGAGAAATATGTAGGGCGCCCCCTGATTGCCTAAGCAGGAGTCTCTGTGATACAAAATTGGGTGAAATAGTCTAGCTGTCTTTGAAGGAGGTGGGGCTCCTTGCTCCCACTCCCCTAGTTCCTTTAGTACAGTCCCAGATTCTCTAACACCAAAAGGGTTAGAGGGTGGCAGTACCAACCGCCTAAAGCTCTCATTGGGGATTGCCAAACCTATCCCACCTGGCTGGTATATTGAAGTCTGTTGTCTCTTTATAGGCGCATGGGGATCAGTGAATGGCCTTCCTGAGGGCTGTTCCCCTGAAGGCTTCCAGGAGTCTGTCTTGGGAGCTATAGAACCACTGTCTGCTCTCCCCCCAGAGCTGCTCAGCAATTGTCTGGAACTTCTTGCTTTTAAGCCCTTATTCCACCCCGATAATGATTGACAGGGCTAGAGGGGTGGGGCCAGCCTTCCGCGTAGCAGCTTTTTAACCCCTTCATCATTGATGCAGGGTTCATACAGCTTATCCCATGCAGACATGGACACTGTCACTTCTAAGAGTAACAGCCGTGTTAGTCTGTGTTCGCAAAAAGAAAAGGAACTGAAGTTTTTCCAGACTCCAGCGAGAAACTGTTGAATTGGAATTCATTTGCAAATTGGATACAATTAACTTAGGCTTGAATAGAGACTGGGAATCGCTAAGTCATTATGCAAGGTAACCTATTCCCCTTGTTTTTTCCTACCCCCTCCCCCCCAGACGTTCTTGTTAAACCCTGGATTTGTGCTGGAAATGGCCCACCTTGATTATCATACACATTGTAAGGAGAGTGGTCACTTTAGATAAGCTATTACCAGCAGGAGAGTGGGTTTGTGTGTGGGGGGGTGGGGGGTGAGAAAACCTGGATTTGTGCTGGAAATGGCCCAACTTGATTATCATACACATTATAAGGAGAGTGATCACTTTAGATAAGCTATTACCAGCAGGAGAGTGGGGTGGGAGGAGGTATTTTTTCATGCTTTGTGTGTATATAAAAAGATCTTCTACACTTTCCACAGTATGCATCCGATGAAGTGAGCTGTAGCTCACGAAAGCTTATGCTCAAATAAATTGGTTAGTCTCTAAGGTGCCACAAGTACTCCTTTTCTTTTTGTCACTTCTAACAGACAGGAACTAGAGACTGAACACAATGTGTTGTAGGTAGTTTAGCCAAATTGGAAAGATTACCAGGAGCCAGCTGCGGCTGATTCTTCAAGTCCTTTGCTCAAAACTTCAAGAGGAAGAGTGATTAGGAACCCTGAACGTTATAGAGACTATTGTTGTTATAATTATTTATATTTGAGTAGTGCCCAAAGGTCTCCGTCAGGACTGAGGCTTCTTCAAACATATAGTTATTGTAGACATAGCAAATCAAATGGGGTAGCTGATAGTCAACTCGGAATCTAAGTTAGAAAGGCTGCTGTGCGTCTGTCTTTATTTGGTATTGCATTATGTTTTCCGTGAATAAAACTACTGGTTAATAAAGAAGAGAAAGTGTCAAATAAGGATGCTTCAAGTTCCTGTGTGAGTTGCAGTGAGGAGCAATTTCCCAGTCACACAAGGAAAACAATGGCAGTTGGTGTTCCTGTGGATTCATATTGCTCATATGGCAGTTTTACAAATGAATAAGCTGGGACACAGTTATATAAAACGAGAAAAGTGAGGCTTGACTTTGAGCAAGTAAGGAGCAGATGTTATCCTGAAGTGGGAATCAAAGGACTGAAAGAAAATATTGCATACCCCTTCTGGAACCATGAAACTCATACTCCAACCTAAATTAAATAAAATATGGTACCTCCAAATAGAAGACTTTACATTTGTTCAAAACTTGAAAACAATCCACATGACACTAAGAAAATTACAGCCTGATCCCATACACTAAAACATAATCAGGCAATATCCTTTTGCACAGCAGTCACCAGTTCTGGAAACTTTGTGCCTTGCAATCCAAAAGTCATAGCCTAAGAGTGATTTTTACCCAGGCAAAATTAACAAATTTATCATTAGACCTTTTTGCAAGTGACTCAGAATAAGCAAAACTCTTTCAAGAATTTGAATACCTTGTCAATGTTCTCTGACGTTCTTGGAACTTGTCCTGAATATGGATGAGTGAAAGTATGTTTGGTGTCTGTCAATCTCTGACAATGTCAAAGCCACAGAAACCTCAGACCATTTTGTGCTGGATACATTAGCCTTGGCATTAGGAAGATTCAAGGCTACACTTGTTCCTTTATCACACAGCATTAAGTAAGAGTTGAATGGCATCTCTTACCCCAAGGAGCAGAGGCACTGACTTTCTTATTTCCCTAGGGGTGCTAGGGAATGACCCCTTCTCTGCCCCAGACCCCGCCCCCACTCCACCCCTTCCCCCAAGGCCCCACCCTCACCCCGCTTCTTCCCATCCCTATCGTGCCTTTTCCTGCCCCCGCTCTTGCCTCTCCCCTCCACCAACTCCTGCTCACTGATGAACAGCTGATCACTGGCAGGTGGGAGGTGCTGGATGGGGTAGGGGAAGAGCTGATCAGCAGGACTGCGCCCGTGGGTGCTGAGCACCCACTATACTTTTCGTTGGTGCTTTATCCCCAGATCACCCATGGAGTCAGTGCCTATGATAAGGAGAACTCTGGGAAGGATTTTGAGGGTGTGTGGTAGGGAGTGGCTGGAAAAAGCCTGTCACAATCATAGTCCCTGCACCCTGGAAAACACAACATTTGCTTCATCCATATACCTCAAGGCAATTGTAATGACAATCACTGTATCTCACTGCTGTTCTTCATCACAGGAGTGTTCGGATTAAAGTCTTTGGTAAAATCTATGTATCTATTGGGATGATTTTTTAAAAATCTATAAACATATCAGATACTTTGAACTTCTACACTTTAAAGAGGCCTTTAAACATGAACTAAATTGTGGCAGACTACCCTCAGAAACATGCCACTGCTGCAGGCCTGGCTCCTCTAGTGCTTAGAGCATACTGTCATGGTGTATACACAAGTAGCTCATAATGACTCACTTGGTTGTCATTGTCACTATTTTCCTTTCTGGACATTTTGCTCCGACACTGGTTTCCTCGTTTCTCTTCTTGAGTACTTTTGACAGTTTTATAAATGTGGATCATAAAATTCTGTTTAACAGAGGTGTCTGAACAATACCCAAGAAAACTGATTGTTTTTGTATCATTACATTCATTTAAATCAATATAGAATAGTGATTTAATACTTTAATGTAATTGTCTACAGATTTGCAGACAACAAAGTTACATTTGAAGGCAAAAATTGTTTCAAAGCTGCCACCAACTGTTATGCTTGCAAATTGCAATTCAAAGAACTTATTTTTGTGTCCAAATCACTCATTTATACTGAACATTATAATGTATCTCTGTACACTGCATGGCTTACAAGAAGTAATGTAGCATAGCTTCTCCCCAGGCTGGATAGGCAAGTAGATTCTACTTTGGCTACTTTCTGATTTCTAGCCTTCAAAGAGCATATAACACTATGTCAAGCAGACCTTTTAAGATGGTATGTTGGAACTTACCATTTAGATTTGTGTAATTTAATTAAACGGTAATAAAACTGATTTACAAAACTGTAAAGAAATTGGCCAAAAACATACCAAAGATCCCAACAGTAAAAGCTTGATCTGGCTTCCTCTTTCCCCACCCCCCTCTTTTAAATGATGTATGAATTCCTAGACTTCTAAGTATGTGCAAAATACATGCCTCAGTGCTCCCTGCTCTTTTTTTACCTCATCCAGACTTCCATTTCCCTCTGTTCTAACTGCTGAATATCACTGCGTCCTCCAGGTGGACAGAATACAATACCTCATAAAAACCTTTCTTAGTGCTACCGTACTCCATGTGTCTTGTCGAGATGACTGGGGAAAAGCTGTTTTAGAAACCACTTATTTCCCCCTCAAGGTAAATGACCCAGCAGGTCTCTTGGCCTGTGAAAAAGGTGTTTCAAAGTCTTTCTCAACCCTCAGTTTCTCACAGCTTATTACCTTCACAACACTGGGCAGAGAACCACTACATTTCAGAGCTGCCACTTTTACTATTGCAAGCCGAAAAGTCCATTAGAATTTAGGAACTGCACGTTCACTTTAGCTTTAAGAGAACCACCATGCCATCTCCTTTATCTCACCTCTCGGCTCCCATCCTTTTTTGCTTGATTCTCCACCTAGAGATGGATTGGTGGATGGGGGCACCCACATTTCCTTGTGCCATGTCCTGAAACATCTGGCACCTCTCTTTTTCCTGTCCATTTCCTCTCACTTCTCTTTCTCCTTCTCTTCTTTTTCCGATTTTGGTCGCCTTTCATCTTTTTTGTGTAGTTTTTTTCTTCATCTTTTTTCTTTCTGTTATTTTTATTCCTTTACATTATTTTTCTGCTCTCCTCCCTATTATTCCTATTGCTCCTATGGCCTATTGTTTTGCTCACTAGAAGGCTAAATGCTGCTGTTGGGCATCCACTGGTGCCATCCAAGGCTGAGCTGAGTGCAGCAGCAAAGCAGGGCCACTGCCTAAGCCTGCTCCCTGGCACTCTAATATAAGTGGGCTGCTCTCACAACCAGTGACATTAGGGGCCTCAACAGGAGCAGGCAAGGAATACAGGCAGCTTTGAAGGGAGCCCCCGGCCCATTAGCTCCAGACATGGCAGCTTATTTTTCACTATGTGTCCCACACAGCTTTCCCTGCCTATACTGATACCCCCTCCTCTGCTTCATCATGACCCCCCATGAACTAGTCTGAAATCCCCCCAAATAGCCCATCCCCAGGTTGCAGAACACTGATCCAGTCAATTGACATTGAGCTAAATAGAAATAGGATCTTTGCCTTCAGTAGAAACATTTAACACTACTTGCTTTTATCCAGTTTATTGGTGCCATGAAGAAGGTGCATCTACACTACAGAAGTCTGTTACTCTGTGTTGCAGATTACTGATATGGTCTTCCAGGAGACTGCATTTTTACAGCTACTGGTAATCTCTGCAATACATCTAAATCATTAATAAAATAATACACCTAAATCAATTTAATTTGCCTCCTCTGATTGTATAAAACACATCAGCTGGGAAATAAATCAGTGCGAGGTTAAAGGTTTGTGGGGTTAATAGCTCATTCCTTTACAATTTATAGGATGATTAGACATTTAAAGAATCTGTCTATTAAGGAAGCTGTATAGTTCTTTGTTTATAGTAGATTCTGAGCACAAGTCTTTTTCTAAATTTTACAGCCTTTTATTAACAAATAATAAAATGAAACCTCTATGCATAAGGAACCCCAAATCTGAGATTTGTGCCGTTTTTTGTTTCCTTTTTTAATAGCACAAGATACAAATTAATATTTTGATTAGGAAAGTATAAAGTCCATAATTATGAGTGGAGAAGGAATTCCAGTGTTTTGAAATTGATCCCAAAGCTTAAAAACATTTTCTGAATTTACTTTGTAGCTTTTCCAAAGCTTCTAACTACTATAGATCTTAAGATTCCCAGGAACTCTCTGCCCCTAATTTTCAGGGGTCTTGTCACCTACCTTTCCTAAGCTAGACATTTGCAAATAAATATTAGGAAATAATTTTGTTTTATGCTATAACGATTATTTCCACTGTTTTAAAGGTCACCAAGTTGCTGAAGGTGTTTGTTACACAGCCAAATCTTGAGTAATGTGGAAAGTAGATCAGTACCTTGAACCGCCATATTTTATAGAAAATCTTTTGATTATATAATATGTAAGTATGCCACTGAGCTATTTGTTAAATATTAATGGCATAGATATTGCTACATTAAAACACTAAATTAAATAAATACAATGGCAAACTATACTTGAAAAGATTATGCTTTCAGCATTCTTCATTTAAATTATAAAAGCAAGAGACAACAAACATCAAAAGCATTTAACCTGAACATAAATCCAAATCAAGGAGAGATTATAATACCAAATCTACTGAAGCAAAAGGCAGACATATCTACCTTCTCATACAAGTGGAGAGGAAGAATTCATACAGTGAGTTCTATTCAGCCCATCATTGTAGTATCTGTGCGCCTGATGGCAAACAAGACAAAGTTTTTGGAACGTGTCAAGCAAAATGCCAGATTTCTGTAGACTTAGCTGTGGAAGATATGTAGGTTTTTCCAGCCCAGATCCAAGAAAACCTAACTTTGTTTCAATACATGACCAAATTCTGATCTCAGTTATGCTGATATAAGTTTAGAATAACTTCATTTACTTAAAGAGGAGTAACTGTGAATATACACCAGTGTAACTCAGGTCAAAATCTAGTCCATTAGCATTAGGATTTAATGAATCTGTAAACTTGGGGGTCATACCCTATGGCTGGAGAATTGCTAATATAGTTCCTATTTTTAAGAAAGGAGAAAAAAGTGATCCAGGAAACAACAGGCCTGTTAGTTTGTATATAAGGTCTTGGAACAAATTTTGAAAGAAAAAGTAGTTAAGGACATAGAGGTTAATGGTAATTGAGATAAAATAGAAACTGGTTTTAAAAAGTAGATCATGCCAGACCAAGCTGATCTCCTTTGAGAAGATAACTGGTTTTTTAGACAACGGAAACATAATAGGTTTAATCTACCTGGATTTCAGTAAGACATCTGATACAGTTCCACATAAGAAATTATTAGTTAAATTGGAGAAGATGGGATTAATATGAGAATTGAAAGGTGGACAAGGAACTGGTTAAAGGGGCGACTACAATGGGTCATACTGAAAGGTGAACTGTCAGGCTAGAAGCAGGTTACTAGTGGAGTTCCTGAGGGATCGGTCTTGGTACGAACCTTATTTAACATTTTTATTACTGACCTTGGCACAAAAAGTGGGAATGTTCTTATAATATCTTACAAGAAGATCTGGATGACCTTGTAAGCTGGAGTAATATACATAGGGATACATTTAATAGTGCAAAGTGCCAGGTCATGCATTTAGGGACTAACAACAAAAATGTGTACTATAAGATGGGGACGTATCAGTTGGAAATGACTGAGGAGGAGAAAGACCTGTATGTATTGGTTGATCACAGGATGACTATGCGTTACCAATGTGAAAAAAGGCTAAGTCCTAGGATGCATCAGGCAAGGTATTTCTAGTAGAGGCAGGGAAGTGTTGGTTTCATTATACAAGGTGCTGGTGAGATCTCATCTGGATCTCATACTGTGTGCAATTCTGGTCTCCCGTGTTTAAGAAAGATGAATTCAAACTGGAACAGGTACAGAGAAGGGCTATTAGGATGATCCAAGGAATTGAAAACCCACCTTATGAGATAAGATCTTGGCTTGTTTAGCTTAACCAACAGAAGGCTGAGAGGTGATATGATTGCTCTCTCTAAATGCATCAGATGAGATAAACTTCAGAAAGGGAGAGGAGTTATTTAAGTTAAGCACCAATGTGGACACAAGAATGAATGGATATAAACTGGCTATCAACAAGTTTAGGCTTGAAATTAGGCAAAGGTTTCTAACCATCAGAAGAGTGAAGCTCTGGAACAGACTTCGAAGTGGAGCAGTGGGGGTAAAAAACCTAACTGGCTTCAAGACTGAGCCTGATAAGTTTATGGAGGGGATGGTATGATGAAATTGCCTACAATGGCATGTGGCCCACCTGCAACTGCTAGTAGCAAATGTCCCCAATGGCCAAAGATGGAGCACTAGGTACTACAGAGAATTCTTTCCCAGGTGTCTGCCTAGTGGGTCTTGCCCACATGCTCAAGGTCTAACTGATCACCATATTTGGGGTCAGGGAAGGAATTTTCCCCTGAGTCAGATTGGCAGAGCCCCAGAGGGTTTTCTGCCTTCCTCTGCAGCATGGGGCATGGGTCACTTTCAGGTTTAAACCATAGGTGCTGGAACTAGGGGTGCCGGGGGTGCTGCAGCACCCCCTAACTTGAAGTGATTTTCATTATGTACAGGGTTTACAGTTTGGTTCAATGGCTCTCAGCACCCCCACTATAAAAATTGTAATAATATAATAATAAAATAGTGTAAATGGTGAATTCTCTGTAACTTGAGGTCTTTAAATCATGATTTTAGGACTTCAGTAACTCAACCAGAGGTGAGGGTTCTATTACAGGAGTGGGTGGGTGGCCTGCAATGTGCAGGACGTCAGACTAGATGGTTATGATGGTCGCTTTTGACCTTAAAGTCTGTGAATCTAACACTGCAAATATTTCGTCACAGAGGCAACTGCAATGAAGTCAGTGACATCTTGTTTTGCTGCTAGATTGACATATGTAAGTAGACCAAAGAAGACATAAAAAGGACCAAATCTTCCATCATACCCTGGTATGGACCACAACGCAATGGTGCTTGCCTCTGCAGACAAAATTCTCCACATAAATCCATAGGTGGATTTTGACTCCAATATTCCTCTGACCCTCAGAGAGAGATTTTGAACCCCTTACTCTCACTACTGATCAGCCATTCAGGGAGAGTAAAGTATTCACAATCTGGTCAACATGTGTGGAACTCTCCCACTGACTTTAAGGAGCATGAAGCTGTGTACTTTGCATGTATGAGCACTTTTCAAAAATATTATCTATTGTGTAAGAAGCAGCTACACAGGGAGGAAAGTCGTATTTTCTCTAAACCTGTAAGCTCTTTCTACACGGTACATTCCTGATTATTGAAAGCCGACTTTCTGATTTGTCCACAACAAATGTAGTAAATCCCCATTCTCTGCTTCATAATAGCAGAAGATCTCATTTGCTACTAAATCACTTGTATTGGTCAGGTGTCCATTAAATCCAGTGCATGATCTTAAACTGAATAAATCTCTGTTTAGCTTTTGTCACAACCCTATGAGGAGTTAATAATATTCCCATACTGATTCAGAAAACTGCCTTTGCAACTGAACTCCTATTAAACCTTAGATTGGTAAGTGATGTCCTGTCATACAAATGCTCCATTAGCATGAAATAGAAGTTTGAAGTAAGATGTGGCAGAGTTAGCAGGCTCACTAAATACACAGATATTATGGAAATTACAGTATACAATGATTTTGCCTTACAAAAGGCCCCGTTGTAGCCTTACTACACTTTGTAACCCCTTTATCTTTGGTGATACTAGTAAATAATAATACTTAGAGCTAGTATCTATTAAGGCAAAACTTTGCCTCTGCTTAATAGTCTAGTGTATTATTATCTTTATATAGCATATCTGGTTATAGTACAAAATGTACAATTTCCCCTTTGTTAGCATTTTGGCCAGTGGCATAGCGTGTTTCCAATTTTTCTTCTTTGGGGTCTTCCACATCTCTTGCAATGCCATAAGAGTCTCACATTTCTCCCCATTTCAATACACCCACCCTAATTGTGCCCAAGGAAGACTGAATAGCCATTTTCTATTAGAGCCAATCAACACACTGCCTGAATCAGATTTCTGTAATTTTTGTAACACCCACAGCCTTTACTGGCCAGTTGCATGACAAGCCAGTACCCAAATCAAACCTGGATTTCTCAGATGGCAGTATTGGCATTACCAGTAAGCCAACAGGAAGTCCTACCTGACAATTTTCAATGTGATCCCCCACCATGGATTTTTTGCATGGTTTGAGCAATGTATTATTAAGATATTAAAGGAATGGATACGTTATATCATATCCAACAAAACCTTCATGAGGTTTGACTCTTTCCTTGCTATCTGAATTCAAGTTTACAAAGATACATTCATTCTTATTTTTACTTATTGTTATACTTGTGATAACACCTGGAATACTGAATCAAGTTCAGGGCTCCATTGTGTAAGCCACTGTACTAACATAATTTATAATCTTCAGAAGCTATGACTATCTATTCTTTTCTATTTTTTAATTTATTCCTATAAGTGAAACAAAGAGGACTGGGTTAGATAAAACATTTTAAATGTGTAAACTATTAGATACCATATTACCTTTTAGAAGACAGGATTTATGAGAACAGATTAAAAGAATTAAGGGCCAGAATCTGAGCTCCATTAAAGATAAAAGATGTAGGCCCTCTTATACCAGCAAAAGGTTGGACCCTATATGTGTATGGTATGGCTAAGCATACACATGGGGAGTAAATGGGGATATATGATCACAGTCAACATGAAGAAAATGAAGAATGTTTAAGGTGGTTCAAGAATTTAAAACCAAGGGGTAACAGGATGAAATTAAGATATAATTTAAGATGAACATCAGGAATATTTTGCCAAAGATGGTATCTATTAGTCTGCAAAATAATTTCTCAAGGAAATGACAGAAGCCCCATTATTTGAAACATTTAAAACTAGAATGGACATAGCACATGAGACTATACTGTGGGCAACAATCCTTCTTTGGCAGGGGCCCTGGCCTAGGTGACCTAACAGATCTTTTTTCCACAATTAACTTGTATAAAGCCTATGTTCCTATAGTTTTCTGTACTGAAAAATTGGAAAGGGTTCAGAGAAGAGCTACACGCATGATTCAAGATCTGGAGCACCACCTTACAATAAGAGACTTGAAGAGATCAGTCTACTTCACTTATCAAAAAGAAGTTAAGGGACAACTTGATCACAGTCTACAGAGACCTACACAGGTAGAAGACATCTGATACTAGAGGGCTGTTCAATCTAGCAGATAAAGGCATACAAAATCCAACGGCTGGAAGCTAAAGTCATCAACGTTCAAACTAGAAATAAAACACATTTTTTGACAGTTAAGGCAATTTACCACAGGAATAGTTTAACAAAGGACGTGGTAGATTCTCTATCACTTGGAGTCATTGAATCAGGTTTGCGCGTCTTTCTAAAACAGGTGCTCTAGCTCAGCAACAAGTTCTTGGGCTCAGTACATGAATCACTTGGAGAAATATATGGCCTGTGCTATGCAAGCAGTCAGAATAAAGCAGTGATACTCAAACATCACTGGTTCAGGAACCAAATAAGAAATCAACATTACCCAAAAGAACCACAGTAGTGTGAATTCTTTGCTTCATTTACTATCTTTATATATCTCTATAATATTCTCACAGAAAAATGACTGACCAAATATTATTATTTTATCAACTACGATTGGTTAATAACACAGTAAAAGCATCCTGATTGGTTAATAATAAAATCACACAGTGTTTTAATATCATGTGCTGCAAAGAGCCGCAGGAGACACAGTAAAGAGCCACTAGCAGCTCACGAGCCTCAGTCTGAGTATCACTAGACTAAAGAATCATAATGCTCCCCTGTGTTCTTGAAATCTGTGAATCTTCTATAAATTACAGTAGGTCTAGGAATTGTGAATGTATCTCCCTAAAATAGAAAGTACCTGTTCTAGATTTTCTCAATCTGCCTTCCTAGTATACCATTTGGTTATATTTAACTTACTTTGCCTTTACCAAAATCATCATCTTTGTCACTACAGTAGCTCAATAAAAAAAAATCCTATTGCTGCTTACCTATCTTTTAACAATGTCCAAAACACCTGTTATCAATATTTTAGAATCAACTGGGCTTCTCATTTTATGAATCATATTAATTCTGTTTTGCTTTCTTTCAAGGATGTTTTACAAAAATCTGATAATGCCAAAACCTATATTATCTTTTTCTCCTATGCCAAGGGAAAGCAAGGAGTGCCCTTTCCAGCCCTCTCCACTAATATAGACCGTGGTCCAGTTCAGCAACCTTTGTGGGGTTCCACAGAAGGCTAATAGCATGGAGAAGGCTGAGCCCTTCCTTCTATGTGTGAATTCTGTGCATGGAGGATTGTGTCTGCGTGTGTATTTGAATTGGAATGATCAGGGACTCAAGTTTTACTCAAGTCTAGCTCAGGCAAATCTCCCCATGAACCAATAGCATGAGACTTTATGTCTTGACCCACTATTTCTTTCAAGTTTGTTGTATTAATTCCTAACCATTTTATCTCATTTAATCCCTATTTCAATTTGTCTCCAGTCTGAAAAAAAATGGCACTGTCCACTCTTTAAATACTGACATTATCTCCAAACCCTTTTTTCCTATGGGCTCTAGGTACATATGTGCCCCAGCTCTTTAATAAGTTTCAGTGAGACAAGAGATGCAGTTTGCAATCCTGGTATAAATAACAGTGTATGCAGAATTCAACTGAAAATAAATGTGATTGTGTTGGTTACATAACAGCAAAGGTTGGACTTGATTGTGTAAAGAAATGCATTTGGTGCCCTCAGACCTTCCACGGATTATTTGCAATACTCTCATGTTCCTGCATTTCAAAATAGCCTTTCCTTGGAGGTCACATCTACTCTGTGAATCCCCATCAGAATTTTGTGTAATTTAGTAGAACCACTCCCTGTGTAATCTACTATTTTTCATTATAAAGAGTTAGTATAATCTAAAGCAGTTCATTAAATATCTATCACTCTCCTTGCAATCTGCTGTGCCTTCCCTGTGTTTATATCATTTTAAAATCAAAGTGACTAGTATGACACACGCTGGCCTGATTTAGAATCTTCAGCAGAGGATTAAAAACCAAGATCCACCTAGCCTATTCCCTGCTTTTAATCTTCCTCTTAATTTATTCTGATCTTTTGCCAGTATTTTTATTAGGCATCCAAGTGATTTGTTTCTTCATTTTATTGATATTAAGTCTGTAATAAAGCTTTAGGGCTAAATTCATTGGGACTTACATACACCTAAATGAAAATGAAGTGGGTTGCAAATCTGCAGGCCAGTTGGACCAGTGTAGCTGAGAGCAGAATTTGATCCTGCAGCAAGAAATAAAGCTCCAAGGGAACCAGCAAGACCCAATAATGGAGAGTGGCAGAAATAACTAACTAAAAAAAAAATTGCATGCTCAAACAGTTCCTCAATAGAAGAAATGAGCTTCTTGGATTATCCTGTTCTAATAGTTTCATCTGATAGAATCCAAGCTAAAAGCCTGCTTTTGCCAAGGGATATAAAAGTAAATGTGCATCACCTCTAGTGTTTAGGAGTGTACATCCACAGTGTTGTTTCAGCAGGATAATCATGAGGCAGTAAATAATAGACTGAGCCCCACATGAACATCTCATCCAAGGATGACATCTTGGAGAACTCCGGGAACTTAATAGCAATCAAAACAGTGAAGAAAGTAGGCAATCCTGCAAAAAACATGTTTTTTGAAGGGAAGGTGACTTATTCAATCCTACAGAAGAACTGCAAACCTCTTGACAACACCAAGTGACAAAGTGCGCCTGTTGCAGAAACTAAAATTATTGCAAACTTTCAGGATTTATGTCAAAGCAAGACAATAAGCTTCTCATAATATAGGAACTTTCAGCCATTGAATCTTCAAGGGGCATTCACTTTTTAACACGTTACAATGATAAGAATAAATAGCAGGCAATGCTATGTATATCATTTAAAAACTGATTGCTTACGATTAAATTGTGAAGGCCTTATACTAGGAATTATTCAAGAAAATGTTCCTTGAAGAAGCCCTGGAGATTTTGGTCTCTGGAGGCAGATGATGAGCACGTGAGGAGAGGGGCAGGGAGATTCTATTTGCTGCTGTCCTGTCCAAAAGTACAACCCACAATCCTGCCTCTTTAAGAACATCCTCAGTTTATCTGAGGAGGGGAAATTACACTATGTTTCACATTTAAGTTATTCCTCCTGCCCTTTAAATCTCTACACTTCAGAAAAGCAGAATTGCCATAGATGTGAACAAGTTGACACATGCCACCTCCCAGGAGGATGCCCTGACATCCCATTCTTATTTTGAATTAGTTACATAAAGAAAGCAAGACACAATTTTCAATGTCCTCCCCAAACAGTAAAACCCTTCTCTATTCCCCAAATGGAAAATATGTAATAAGCCACAAGACAATTTTTACAGGAAAACGGAAATTGATTCCATCAAGTCCAATATCCTGTCTCTGACAGTGGCTAGTACCAGATGTTTTACAGATGCAATAAACCCCAGAGATATGTCCATGCTTGATTCACAATGATTGTTCCAGAAGACAAATGTTTGTTTCTGGTCATGTTTCACTGTAGGACTCAGCCTAGGGTAACACGTGGCCATGAACAAATGTCTGAGAGTGTCTACATTAGAATTTACTATTGTGTCAGTTAATGAGTTAGTTGGCAATCAATTAGCAAGAGTTGCAGCACAACCAAAAACTCTAGTAGTTTTTCTAACCTCTTGTCAGTTAACGGTTGGCTTATACCCCTTCTAATGTGTTCATAATCCTATCTAATATAATGCTGTGATCACCTATATAAACATCTAATCCTATTTTGAATTCCACTAGCTGCTTGGAATCAGTGATGTCTATAAGCAATATAAAGAACATAATTATTTTATGTACATTCCACTTTGTAAACTATACTTTAGAGGGAAGTAAAAAGTTTTGGCCAACAAGGGAAAGTAAAAAAAACAGTACAATTCATGTCCAAAATATAGATCCAAAAATGAATAAAGGAGCCTAAATCGGCCTTCTGCTGTGTGAATCCTAGGGCAGAATTAGCTCCATGTACTATAATCTTTAAAGTCCAGTGCATTCTGAAGAACTCACCCACAGCAGAGATATTTTGGAAGGTCAGTAGAGATAATAGCAACCTTTATCTTGACAGGGTTCTGACCTGAGAAATGAATATTTTAGTCTGATCTCTTCCTGTAAGGAAAGAAAAATAGAAGCTGACCTTTTCTAACTAAGGAAGATATATGCATATATTTGAAAATACATCTATGAGAAATATAGATGGGATAGATAAATAAATAAATAAATAAAATGTGGGGGGAAATAGTAGGCCAGATCCTTGGCTGGCATAAACTGGCACAGTTCCACTGAAGTCACTCAAACTACATTAATGCCCTCATTCCCCTCAAATAAATTTAAATATTTATTCTTACAACCAGCGGGTGAAGAGTTACATTACTTTCAATATTTGGGAGAACCTTAAACTCATTGCAGGGAAATTATATATACTCACTGAAGAGTTTCCAGTAATGTTTCATGGACATCTGCTCTTCCATCCCAGTGGGCTGCAGAAAGAACTGTGGCTACATCACATCCTTTGATAATTGCACACCCCTTTGACAGATTGGGTTCCATACTTGGCAACATCTATACTTGCATTTTTTATGTGAGACTGAGTCCAAGACCTGATTGTATTGGATCTGACTGGCTTGCAGAGAATCTGCAGCTGTCATAAAAAGGATGGCTAAATCAGCTGTTCTTTCACTAGATCTTTCAGTATAGCTTCAAGATAGGAAAGGACACATAAGCTTGGATCTTTCCCAACAAGACAATATAGAGTAGTATGTGGGTACTATCAGTATGAGTTGTAATCTTCCCTGATGTTGTATTTGTGGGCTTTCTTCATCAATGGTTTTCAAAAGAGCCAGCTCTGACACTCCAGCTAACCAATATAAAGCCAAAAGCTATAAAAAATTGGGAGTTAAGTCTGGTTACCTCCAAAAAAAAAAGAAGCTATGGTGAAAGCATATATATTAACATTAGCAGTGTGCTTAACATATGTTACCTTTTTGCCTAGATAGATATTCACTAGGGATTTAGAAATGCCAGAGCCTCTTCTAGAGTAAATCAGCTTAGCTCCTCTGAAGTCAATGGAACTCTGCTGCTTTACACCAACTGAGAATCTGGCCCTTAATTTCCAGTATTATTATTTCTTCGCTTTGATTTACAGCACTGAACACATTCCCTGCACATTTTGTTCTCTCTTGATTTGTTGTCTTTTAAAAACACATATGAAGAATTCTGTGAAGTGTTTCCAAAAACTTGCTGTTTGGGAGCTTCACTATTGGAGATTTTTTAAAACAACTCTAGATCCTGAAACTAAGTCTTTGCAGATTTTCTCCTCTAAAGGGAGGCAAGTTTACACCTGATTTAAAGTGAAATAAGCTTTAGCCCCTCTGATATTCAATTCATAACTGATGTTGGAAGGTTTACCTTTTGTCAAGTCTCAGCATAGAATGCTGGACAAATACTTTTCAAATTAGGTGCCTCCAGATAGTCCAGATCTGGAGTCCTCACTACCCCACTTTACTTTCTCTTACAGCTTTACCATCAGGTTCTGGGAGATGGTGAGAAGCTGGCCTACATGCTGAACAGGTACCTAGCTCTTCTTTTGAAGAAAGAGTTCTGCATGAAAAGGATAGTTCACCCATGCTAACTACTTAGCACATAAGTGTACCCTGATATCTGAAAGTTTAGGGATGGGAACCATTTTCTATGGTCCATTCCACAAGGACCAGCATAAAATTCATTACTTCTCCTGCTGAGCATCAAACACTGACTACCTAAAATGCATAACTTGTGACGGTCTAAACTATGAGGATGGTCCCTCCTCAGGGAACATTGCTTATGAGGGGCCTGGAGAAAGGGCAGACCTTTCACTGGAGTTACTGTACATGCTGCTCCCCAACCAGATCTGGAGGCTCTCATAAGAAAAGATACCTTAAAAGATACCTGTGATTATGATGGGACTACTTCTGTTTCCAGCTGAGTGTCTTTTTTTCTGTTCTGTTGCCAGGAGGACATTGGCCAGCCTAGAAGGAGGAGATGGTGGGTTGGTCTGAGGTGGTCATGTAGCATTTGCTAAAACTCCATGCATAATAAACTGAACATCATCTATGAGTCCTGTTTAGGTTGAAGGGGAAGCAGTCACTGAGCATTGATACCACTTCCATGAGCTGGAGGAAGCCAGTTAGGCAGGATGCAGTGTCTGGAGATGAAGTGGCAGAGAATGTGCAAGGGAGGATTGAACCCTCTTATCATTTGACTCTGGATGTCCAGTTGAAAAGTAATTTGTAATGCAAGATAACCCCTATTTATAGGAAGTTTGAGTGTCAACTGCACCTATGGATGTTCTGATCTTCCTAACTGGACAAATTTAAAGAAAAAAGTGATAATTCAAATAATAGCAGCTTTATCTCTCTGTTTAAAGAGTCCAATTAAGAGTGAGTGTGTATGTGTCTGTGTGAAAAAGAGTGTGAGCATGAGCACATGTGCTTGTTTCTTTTTATAGGACTTTAGAGTCAAAATCAAAACCATCCCCAGCTGTTCCTTATAATTAAATTTTAGTAACTCAAGCTGGGTGTTTTTATTTTCACTAGTGACTTAAAAGTGTTGGCATTTAAATGGCCTCATCTATATTTCAAAGTTAACATTAGGAAACTTCACACATATTTTGGTGGTGTTTGTCTGCTGGCAAACTCAACCAAATACCAATATAAGTATAAGGGAGGCTTAAGTTGTGCCTAGAGCCTTATACACTGGAGTGACTTAAAGCCTAAGGGATCACAACAAAATCCATAAGTTCTGATCCTACAGTCTGATTCATAGAGACAGACCTATGAACCTATGCAGAGCCCTGTTGACTCCACATGGGTGAAAAGATCCACCTTCACAGATCTGATTGTGGGCTTAGACTCTTAGTTTGTGGTATTCATAGGATTGTTCCTACATACCTGCCTTTCCCTCTGACTTCTTCACAAGCCACCGACCCAAGTTTGTGCCACATCAATCACCATATGCTGGCAGTTTGCAATAAAATAACCAGAATATTATCTTTTTTTTTTCACTTGCAGTTCCTTAATTAAACTATTTTAACAGGTCAAGATGTGAATAAAAGAAATATCAGAACTATTACCCCAACAGAATGAAATGACTTTTTATGCATTCCTCTGTGTAAAAGCCAAAAGCTGCAAGAAGTTGAATCTCTTTCTATAAGCATTTTTAAAGGCACAGTTGAAAAGAAAAGAAGCTTGTGAAAGTTTCTGCCTATTGCTTTGAAATGCAGGTTTCAGTGCGATGGCATAACTATGGATTAGAATCATTCATGTGATAATATATGTGATTCAAATTATTGTGCTGATCGAAACTCCGGGATAAGATGACACTTGCCAATAATTTCTTGAAGATCCTGCTTTCATCCTGTTTCCTGCCTCCATCAATTCTTGGCTCTGTGGGAGCCCATCATGTAACAGCACTTGGACTGTGCACTCCTTGGGTGGAGAGAGAATAAAAGACACCCTTGAAAGTCTGCAGCATCTTTCACTATGGCCCAGATCCTGAGAATCAGCATTCACAGCCAAAGAGAATAGATGCAGTTTTCCAAAGTTTTCTTTCCCCTTTTCACCAGGAATCCCTATGGAGTAGCTCCACAGCCTGGATGGGAACATTCCTTCTCCCCGGGCCCCTCCATGGAGATCATTAGCACAAAATCTGCTACAGTGAGCCCAGTTAGGAAGTTGTCTTTTACCTTATTGGCTGTAAGTAAGATATTGCCAGTTCAAGCAGTATTCCCAGTAAGAAATATAGGGTATATTTGCTGAAATAAGTGGGGACAAATATGGAGGCCCAATTATTCCCTGGTGTAACTCTAGTGAAATCATTGAAATTACACCAGTGATGGTTTTGGACCTGGATGAATACACTCTTGATCATAAGATTCAGCGTTGTATAGCATAACTTTAAAAACGTGAGAAGGAAAGACATTTCCTGCCAAACAAAGAGGGGACCAATGACTGCTGAATATCGATGTGCAATACGGAGAATTAAGGGAGAAGGACAACCGCAAGAGCACGCTCAGAGGAACAAGAACTTTTTATAATAAGGGTAAACAACTGCATTAGAGAGGCCAGAGCTCATTCTCCAGCCACCTGGTATTTATCTTGATTAAAGGTTAGATTGGAGGTCATAAGGTTAGAAGTTACTGTTGAAGGACAGGCGGTTGTAAGAGAAGAGACTTTCCACCGCAGGAAGACATGCTGCTGCAAAACAGAAACAGTTTTTGAAATTAAAATCAGTTGGGTATCACAAGTTGGCCCTTCTCGGGAGAATTCGGGAGTGGGTATTCAGAGGGAAGTTGCCTACAGGAGTTTAACCAAAATCAATAGAAAATGTTAAATGGGAGAGGGGGAACTTATGCTGCAACATGAAGAACTCACATTGTAAAACCTCTTCCCACTGAAAAGAGTCCCGAAGAATACCAAAAGCTCTATATTATTATTTGTTATAAGTAAGGATCAACGAATCAACGATCAACCTCGTTGTGCTTGGCAATGTTGAAGCATGTACATAAAACAGTCGCTACGCCAAAGGGTGGGAGACCAAGCTTCACTGATGGTCAGTATTCTACCCTCATTTACATCCGTGGAAGAGTAATTAAGCAGTGATTGAATTTACCCACTATGTAATATGTGGACATGGGCTAATCACTCACTGCTAAATTGTCAAGGAACACATTCCCAGTGTGCAGTGAAGTGCAGTTAAATACACCGTTGTGTGTACATACAAAATAAAATATTTTCATAAAAACAACTTCTGGCCTTTTAATCAAGTGCATACTTTACATCAATAGGTGACGAATCTTGGCTATATCGATTGGTTCCGTGCTGAAAAAGTGGCAAACATCAGAGGCTGATGCTTGGGAGTGAATAGGGACGATATATACTGTGACCAGAAGCCAATGCTCCTACAGCCAAACCTTGACTATCAAAACTCCAATTAACTCAAACTCTCATCTTTGCCAAGATTTTGATTGAAGCTCTAAGTTCTGCAGAGTTTCTAACTAGATGATTTTAGTGAGGCGAGGACTGGGCCTTTATGGCTTGACTTTCAAAATGCCTAGCACCCGTACCTTCCACCGATTTGTGGGTGCTCAATACTTCCGAAAGGCATGCCACCCTGTCTGGAGGGTGCAGAGGGGGGATTGAGCCCGCGCATGTCTTGCTGTCCAGCATCACTGCTTTTCTCGGGCTGACATTCCGTATGGACGCTAGCCTGTTCCAGAAGGTTTCTTTCCTGGACAGTTCCCTACAGACGGCAGCTCTTTCAGCGCACACCGCAGCCTGCAAAGTCACGGTAGCTGTATGCAACTTTTTCTCTGAGCTTCTATTTGGGGAGCTTTCTTACCAGCTTCCCACCCCCTTCGTTTATACTTGCACATCCCTGCTTCTCAGCCTGCCACCCTAACACGCCCTTCGACTGGACACATCGCCTTGTCTGGTGTGCTTGTCTCGCCTTACAAGACTTTTCGAGTTCTCTTAAAGCTGCACCGCTGGTCAGGTGGGGGAGTGTATAAACAGGAGGAAATGGCTCTATAATTCTGTGCCAAAGCCGTGGGCTTTGATTCTGGCTCTCTCTCTCTAGATCAACTTACTTTCTAAATGCTCTTTGCTTTCCAGAATTGTCCTCTAAAAGCATTTCACTGTGAGCACACCTGAAAACACCCACTAAAAGAGAAGGGTCATCAGCAAGAGGAAGGTGCTAACCCCTTTAGCTTTTGACATTTTACCTGGCCCACTGCACAGAACAAGCGGCTGGCGACTGGCTGGGCGACAAGAGCAAACGTGCAGCTGCAGAGTGCGGGCTGCACCAGGATCACCGACCTGCTCCCTTGAACAAAAGGCTCCCTGGAGGTGCTGGTGACTTTGAGGACTCAGCACTCCCGGCGAACAAGAGCAGAGCTTGCCAGCTAAAGATTGACAGTTTCAATTGCCAGACGACAATGCGACGCCCGCTGAGGTTCCCGGGTATGAAAGATTCAATGAGATTTTTAGTGCTCTGAAGGTTTATGCATAAACAGCATGCACAAATCAAGTGTGTGTGTGTGTGTGAACTGTATACACACACGTACATATAGAGAATTCCCTTTCCTCTCCCTTCCCCAAACCGTTTTCTATACATCACTGAGAGACTCCAGCAGGAGCACCGAATCAATAAAAAATCTACATTTATTTTTCCTTGCAAAACTTTCCTTTGCTGCATGTGGGAAATGACTGAAACAGCTGCAAGGGCCACTTCTCAACAGCGCCCAGAAGTTAGAAATCCTGTACATTGTGTGTCCAGCCGGTACTAACACCACACACACACACACACACACACACACACACACACACACTTCAGGCTCAGTCAGCCGTGTGTGTGTGTGTGTGTTGATTAAAGCATCCTCTCCATTAAACAGAGTGTGAACGTGAGGGCGGCGGCGGCGGGGGGGGTTCTAAATGACAGGGTGATAATGCTTTAACAATCGGCTATTTGCTGTCTAGGACTTTAAATCCACACAATAAACGGGGATTTACACAACGTTAGTCCATAGAAGCGCTGGGCTCCCATCAGAGCGCTCCCCAGTCCTGGGGTTTCTCGCGGTGGGGCGGGGGGAGAGATTGCGACTCCGAGAGGAACCCGATAAAACTAGACCAATTCACTGGTTTATTGCCGGAAATCGAAGGCTGGCAAACAACAGATTACAGCTATCAAGCTAATAAAAACCACCTACTGCCGCCCTAAAGCCTAATCTCTGACCCCGTCTACTTGAGCGCTTTTCTTTGTAATCTGTTGTTTGTTTGCCTTTCCCAACCGGATACTGACTATATCTGAATGCAAAACTTCCCTAGCAATGTACGGGATACGGGTTCTGGAACGAGGATGCGCACACCGTGTGAATGGGATGCATCACTCGCGGGCAATGCTCTGGGGTGGCGGGCGAGCTGGGCTTGGCCTGCCTATGTTTAAGCAGTCCAGCAGCTGCGGGGGGCCGGGGGGGGGCAGTTTCCAACAAAAGCAAATGCAACTTCCGCAAGGACCCCCTCCAAGGGGGCTACAATACAGAAGGGCCGCACTATCGCCCCAGCATGCACAGCCTGGGTTAAAATCAGGGGGCGGATAAGAGATAACAGACGTTACCAAAAGACAGGATCCCTCCCAAAAGCACCAGCCATCCCCGCCCCTATCAGGGATCGCTGCAGCCCGGGGTCTCGGTCTAAGGTCCCCAGCTTTGCAGGCTCCCTGGCCCCTCGCTTGCAGCTTGTTTCCAGCGCAGAAAAGCCCCCTCGGGCAAACCCCAGGGCTCAGGGTTCCCGCCCAGGAGCGGCAGGTAGGGCAGGGGGGACCAGGCGAGAGATCCGCCGGAGCGAAACGCGGCTTGGGGCTTGGCCCGACCCGGTTCCTCGGCCCGCTCTCTCCTGCGCTCACAGCCTCGGGGCGGGCAGCCGGAGTGGAGGGATGCCCCGGGCTCCGGTGGGAGAGGAGCAATGCACTGCCGGGAGGGGGGCAGAGGAAAGGGCTGCCGCGGGCGCTAGGACCCGGAGGGAACTTCCCCGGGCAGGGGGGCGGGTGGTGAGCCGCCGGGAACCCGCACTCGGCACCGCACGAGTTGCGCTGCTCCGGCGGCTCCGAGCCGGGCTGTATATAAGGGGCGGAGGCCGCGCGCCTCTCACTCCCGGCCGCGCTGCTGCCTGCCGGAGCCCAGCCCCTGCCTGCCCCCGAGCGCTCGGCGGCCACAGGGGCGCCGCCGCCTTTGCCGCCCGCCGCCCCTCGCAGCAACTTGCTGAAGTGGGCGGCGGTGGCGGGGCAGAGCTCCCGCGGGGCACCAGCGAGGCGCACAGGGCTCCCGCCGCGTCCCCCGCCAGCCCGGGCGGCCATAGGCAGGGGAACCTCCGCCCGGCCCAGTACCCGAGGCGTCGCGCTGTTCCCGCCCGGAGGCTGCGGGCTGCCCGGGGAGCGTGGCGGCCCCAGCCCCGCAGGCAGAGCCGCTCTGAACCCCGCCACAGCGCGGGGCGGTTTCAGGCTGGCTGCAGCCGCGTGTGCTAATGCACCGGCTCGCGCGGTGCCCGGGTTTCGCTGGCGCCACTGGGCAGGGACCCGCCGGGGCGCAGGAGAAGCGAGAAGGCTCCCCATTGGATTGCCCGGCTCGGGCGGGGATGGGGAGCGTCGCCTCTCCGCAGTCCGTGCCGGGGCCGGCGGAGTTGGAAGAGGTGCAGCCCGCTCCGCAGGCGATCGGTTTCCTGGCGGGGGGAGCTGCCCTGCCATTTGCCGCCTCGGGTTGCTAACTCAACGCCCGTCAGTTTGCCGACTGACGCTTCGGCTGAGAAAGTGATGGAGCAAGCGGCTCCCTGCCAGCCAGCACCCGACAACCTGAAGGTGCTGCAGACCAATGACTCGTACCACGACCGCAATTGCAGTGCAGCGGAAGGGATCTACCAAGATGCCACTCCGCTCTCCTGGAAGATAGTCCTCACCATTATCTTGGCTCTTATCACTCTCGCCACCATGCTTTCTAATGCATTTGTAATTGCAACCGTCTACCAGACGAGGAAATTGCACACTCCGGCCAACTATCTCATAGCCTCCCTGGCTGTCACGGACCTTCTTGTGTCTATCCTTGTCATGCCCATTAGCACCATGTATACTGTGACCGGGAAATGGACTTTGGGCCAGATCGTCTGCGATGTATGGCTATCTTCGGATATTACTTGTTGCACAGCCTCCATCCTCCACTTGTGTGTCATCGCCCTGGACAGATACTGGGCGATCACCGATGCAGTTGAATATTCTACGAAAAGGACTCCCAAGAGGGCAGCGGGCATGATCGCTTTGGTCTGGGTCTTCTCTATCTCCATCTCCATGCCGCCTTTGTTTTGGCGTCAAGCGAAAGCGGAAGAAGTTTCTGACTGTGTGGTGAACACAGACCACATACTGTACACCGTTTACTCCACAGTGGGAGCCTTCTACTTCCCCACCTTGCTGCTGATAGCCCTCTATGGAAGGATCTATGTGGAAGCCAGATCTCGGATTTTGAAACAGTCGCCAACGAAAACAGGCAAAAGATTAACAAGGGCTCATTTAATAACCGACTCCCCCGGATCATCGTCATCTGTCACCTCCATAAACTCGAAGGCCCCAGAGGCTTCCAGTCCAATCGGATCTCCTGTATATATGAATCAGGTCAAGGTGAAGATCTCGGATGCTCTTCTGGAGAAAAAGAAGCTCACGGCCGCTAGGGAGCGGAAAGCTACCAAGACTTTAGGGATTATTTTAGGAGCCTTCATTGTCTGTTGGTTGCCCTTCTTCATCATCACCTTGGTGTTGCCTATTTGCAAGGACGCTTGCTGGTTCCACATGGCCATCTTTGACTTTTTCACCTGGCTAGGATATCTCAACTCTTTAATCAATCCCATAATCTATACAATGTCCAATGAAGACTTCAAACAAGCTTTTCATAAATTGATGCGTTTTAGATGCACAAGCTGAATGTTGAATGCATTGTGTTCTCCCGGGCTGCTTGAATACACTTTTGTGTCTGATTCTACAGGTAGGTTGATTATTGTTACAATGTTGTCATTTCTCTAAAAGGCTGCTCTAATGGGAGAGCGAAGTTCAATCAGGCAAGCAGGGCTTTGCTTCCCTTCAGAGGGGCGAATCTGTAAAAGTTTCTCCTCTAGCCCGGGTAATGACACTGCTGCTTCTGATCCCGCTAAGTAGCAATAGCTCTAAAAAAAATCACTGTTGTCTCTCCTGGATTATGCCCTCTAGAGCCCGTAGAGCACTGTTAGGAATTGGAGAGCTTTTGGACACCTCCTTTGGACAGATCTACAGCTTGGCAGTACTTGAACTAGAAGTTTATCGCCCAGCATGCCCTAGGAGAACTTTGTGTATCAGCTGTCTCTGCAAGTCCTTTGGCAATGTCTCGCTACAGCTATCTTGCTCTTTGTTTCTTTAATTTAAAACATGACGGAATGAGCCACGTGGACTTTATAAGGTTCCAAACCTTAGTTTGTAAGCGGACAGAGCAGACAGCTGGAAGAATTGGCAATGATGGGTTGAGGCTAACCACCTTATACTTGAAACTGGGGGCAGGGAGGGGTTATTGAGTATGAAAATAGCAACCCCGTTGTGTTTGTTTTCCCGCAGCTGTGTGACTTATTTCTGTTTAGCTATTGTCAAATCACGTTTAACAAATCAAACTAAATTGTACGTGCGCTCGTGCCAAAGCCTGCAAGCTGCTTTCATTTTATTGCCGCTACACTCTTCTGACATTTTACATATTTAAACTCTCAGCCAAAGGAGGCCCATAAGGAGTGACTCACACCAGTTTGCTGTTATTTCCACATATTAATACAATCATTTAGCCCAATTAATGTTAAACAACCCTGTCTTTTTAAGATGCCTTTGCTCTCTAATCCAATTCTGCCAATCTGTCTAGGGCGGAAAAAAAGCAGAAATTAATTCAGAACAGTAGACTGGTCAAACGGAAGCTAATCTGATTACAGTGACACTGGGGTCGAATTAAGAGAGCCTTGGCGTATTTTCTCCGTGCAGGACTTTTAAAATGCGAAGTATTTTCTCTTTGCACTCATTCGCAATAACATTCCTTTCACTTCTAATCCCCTTCTCATGCACCATTATGCACCTTCAGAGACCTGCTCCCTTTCCAATAGTATTTGTAACGCAATATAGTAAGAACCCCGCTGTAGCTCCGGTCTCTTGATTACTCATCTCCTTGTGAGGATTACATGAAATACATGGGCCATCTGCCTTAGAACAAATAGAAATGGCAAAGGTAGCTAGTTTCAGTGCTTCTGGTTTTTGCTCAAAGAATTTGGGAGTTTTGGGGGCAATATTTAGATAAAACTAAGTGCCAGAGTTAATGTAACATTCACTGGGAGGAATGAATGTTGCTTCCAGGTCGATAGTTCATACTGAACTGTGTAAGTGCCCGCCCAGCCTTCTCATTTGCACCTCTCAGGAGACTGATAAGTAGTTACTTCTCTAGACAGAAAGATCAGAAGATTTCACTGTGCAGTTGGAGCTTGATCCAAAACTCCAACATTCAATATGAATTTTTCTATCTATTTCAACTAGTTTGGATCTGGCCCTGTTTTAGGAGTGACCTTAACTTCAGCACACTATGGGTCCCATGCTGCCTTTGTACACCCACAATTCCCTTTGGCTTCAAAGACAATTTTGCCTGAATAAGGGTTGCAGGATCAGGATCATTTGAAGTAAGATGATTTTAATATAAACATTAACATTCTATACACAGTCCCACTAAATTAAGTGTCCTAAAGGATTCTGTTTACTTCACATGTTGAACAAATGTGCATTTAGCATAATATGATGTAATATATATACTTTTCAGTGCCATTTTATGCAGAATACTTACTGTCTTTGTTGTGACACTTTAATAATTCTATGAATTTTTTCCCTTTTTGTCTGCAGAATCAAGTTGCTATTGTAAAGACACACTGCTTGAACCCCTCCCGCCCCAGTTGTCAGATTCATGATGCTGCAATAACATCAATACATACTGCCACCAAATTGTTCTGCCCTGCATTTCAATGTAATGACTCTTGCAAAGATGCTTTTCCAAAAAACACATCTCTTACAAAAAGAGAGCAACTGCAAATCAAGATTTAGAACTGATCGGGGTTGGAAACAAAATTTGAGAGTAAAACGTCTATTTATTTTGCAGGCTTGCCTTTAACTTTTCTCTTGCAAGTTGTAGGGGTGTGCATAATAGTTGTTTGTGTCTGTATGAGCATAGTTGTACTTATGTGTACCTGTAATTTCTTTCTTTCAGTGGAAAGAGTTGTTAACTTTACTTTAAAAAGGGACTGGAGGAAAACTGCAGCATTTAAAAATAGGAACATAAACTGTGTAAATGACTCCTTGGGCAGAACATGTGTGTGAAGCAGGAGTGTGCAAAATGTTATATTTGTATTTGAAACAATAGTAAATACAAATACTGTAGTAATAAGAGTCCTAGATGTATTCAACTGCATCACACATGGCTGTGTCCTCGGTTTATCCTTTAACAATTGCTATCTCTCGTATTATAGTTTCCTTCATAAGTTAAACAGTTCTACTCAAACATTAAGGGAAAACAAAGTTCTGTGCTTTACCTTTAAACAACTGGGACTAAGTACTATTTGATGTTGTAACTGAAGTTTTTTCTATTTTTGTGTCCGTTGCACACCCTTACTGCATCAAACACTGGAGAATTTAGACCATCTAAAATACTTAATATTGATTATTCTACTCTGTAGGGAGATGAAGCAGTTTGCTTTGTTAAAAGAGCCACAGCACCTGCAAAATAAATACCCATAATCCTGGATAAACTGATGTCAGACATCAGTGAAATAACTTTCATTTTTTTTCTTTATTCAGCTAAGATCTTAAGACAAGTCTACTTAAGTCCAGCAGTCAAAATTAGTTTCAGACTGTGGCCACCTGCTGTGATACAAATGCATTGAGTGTTCCTCCTATGTGTAACTGAAAATGAAATACAAACAATAAAAAGCTTCACTGTGTTCTCAAGAGTATTTAGTAGTAATTGTGTTACTAACAAGAATATTTATTGGTTCACTTGGCTTTCTCAATACTGTCCTTATAGGTAAAGATCATTTGATGTATCTATCATTCAAGACCGTGATTGATGAGGGCTAAAATTGTAAGCTGCAATCAGCTATCAGGTTTTTAATAGAGTGCTTCACTCTTGAGCCTTTCACTGTCCTTAGGTATAACTTCTATGTTTATTTTCTGTACCATCACAGATAAATTTCAGTAATATAAATTACATGCTTAATAAAAGCACAGCTTATCGCAATAAGAATAAACAAAACCTGCTTAGTCACCCAAGTGACACAGTAATTAATGCTCCTATTGAAAAAAGAATTATGCTAGACTAGACTTTGTTTGTAGGCCTATCAAGAGAAATATGTGGGATTTAGTCAGCTATTATCCACATATGCTTGCCAGGAGAATCATTTAAACAATATAAATTTACATATTTAATTCAACAGCAAATACCTGAGCCTTCATCCTTGCACATCCAAAGCTCCCATTAAATACAGGCGTGTGTGTGTATGTGCGCATACATGTGCACAGAATACAAAACATAGCTCACAAATTGCAAGCACAACCAATGATCAAAATACATTTGTAGAAAGCTGATAAAATCTAGAAGGCTTTCTTAAGACTGGAATGGCTAATTACCACCACAAGTTTTTAGAAAGTGTTCTTTTTAATTATTAAAATACAGCATTGTTTTTTCAAAATATAGAAAAGTTTTTTTCAAACATTGGCTTAATTGATAGAAGTGCTGCAGTGCCATTTAAAATGTCTCTTTAAACCTGATTTTTAGAAATTTTTGTGAAGCCAAAAGCAAAGAAGAAAGCATTTAATAATACTTAGCCTACACTATATATAGTACCTTTCATTTTCAAAGTTGTTTTCAAACAGTGGGCCAGATCTTGTTCACCCCAACCAGCCACTGATATGGATAGGAATTTTGAGTGTCCAACGAAAGGAGGATCAAATCCATAAATAAATTAATACTTATAACGTCCCTGTTATATCAGTTTTATAGCAAGGAAAAGCGCATACATGACTCATCAGATAAAGCCATAAAAGAAGTCAGTGACAGAGCCAGGATTAGAACTCTAACATCCCTTGTTCTCAGATCATTAGACGAAGCCTTTATTTCCAGTCACTGTAGGACTGACACTAGAGACTACTGACCCCTAATTGTGATGTGAAAGTTTTGCTAAATAGTAGCAGAGATAATCCATCAAGGGATTATCTGTGCAAGTTTATGATGAGTCTTTCTTTGACCTTCCAGCACAAATAAATATGCTTCAGCTAATAATAGTCACTGTTGGGAAGACAATCATGGTAGAGATTGCACTGAATGATTAGAGGCCAGAACAAGAAATCTTGGATTAAACAGAAACCACTTTAATATATCCCCTTGTTACAGGATTTACTATTGGCTGAACACTGACCATGTATTTCAAACATGTAGCTAGTAAACCATTCCCATAGGAAGATCTGCAGATTGAAAAGGCACAGTACAGTACGAAGTGGCAGTACTCATGGAGCACAGGGATTCACCAATAGGTTAAGTGTAAGCACCTTTCCCTTCCCACCTCCAAAGATACACAACAGAGTGATGTGTATCGGGAATGAAGTTAGGGGAAATATCAGTCAAACTTGTCTAGTAAACATGCAAAGCAGAACAGCAGAGACCACTCTTACAACCTATATTTCAAGATGGAAGAAACCCCTCTGCCGGATAGAAGCTAGGAACGTCTGGCCATAGGCCTAGGGGCAGCCACTCTACCCAGCAATAACTTCATTTTGGCATCTACCTTCTTAGGGAAGGGGTAGATCACATTGACAGCATGACTTCTGATTGAAGTGGGCTGTTAAAGCTCATGGGGATCCAGGGAGCAGCATGAAAGGTTTGGTTCAGACATGCCAGAGATCTGTGGATTTCCCCATAGATTTTAGGGCATCTGCAGGATTAGAGAGTCATTCCCTCTTACTCTTTTGAATGGTCACAAGTTCCACAGGAGATGATGGGGCATCAGAAATGTTCGCTGGGTGAAATTAACCATTCCCCGCCTCCACTCTGAGTAGAGGAGTTGTCTTATGCATCTGTCTTTAATGAGCATGTCCTTCATAATCTTGTCAGTAAATTGCTAAAATCCTAAAGGTGCTTAGCACACAGTGTATTAATCCTTGCTTATGAAAGCAGCAGGTCTTGCTATTAGATACAATCATGATTTTTGCACAGGGCTTGAACATAATAATATGATGTTGTTAAGAAAAAGAAGAGCTGGGCACTGAGGTCTGAAATACCAGGAGTCTGTGAGCTCTGTGCTTCCCATGTCTGGAGATAAAGTGTACATGTGACAGTGATGTTCTAACATTGCTGGTTGATCAGCATGCAGGTAAAGAGAGACATATTTGTGAGTAGTCAAGAATAATCATAGTTAAGGTAGTGGCTCTTAGCCTCACAGCTACCACTTTCCTGTACTCTTAACAGGCATTTCCATCTCTCCCATTCGTCACACCTGCACAGGATATTTAAATCAATGATAAAATCCTCTTTCCTCCCTTAATGCAATGGTTCTGAACCTTTCCAGAGTACTGTAGCCCTTTCAGGAGTCTGATTTGTCTTGTATACCCCCAAGTTTCATCTCACTTAAAAACTACTTGCTTACAAAATCAGACATAAAATCACAAAGGTGACACTGCACACTATTACTGAAAAATTGGTTACTTTCTCATTTTTACCATATAATTATAAAATAAATCAATAGGAATATAAATACTGTACTTACATTTCAGTGTATAGAACATAGAGCAGTAAAACAAGTCATTATCTGTATGAAATTTTAGTTTGTACTGGCTTCACCAGTGCTTTTTATTTAGCTTGTTGTAAAACTAAGCAAATATCTAGATGAGTTGATGTGCACTCTGAAAGACCTTTGCATATCCCCAGGGATATGTGTACCCCTAGTTGAGAACCCCCGCCTTAATGCACTATGCAGCAGCAGGGTAAAGTACAGCCATGGCATACATTTGAATGCTAGAAAGGGGCTTGGCTAGTTGCCAGTGCTCTGAAGGGCATGTCCAGCCACACGGACTTTCTGTCTATCTGGGCATTTGTATCATACAGATCATCATGGCATCTGAGCATTCTGACCTGGCTTGCAGCCCCTGCTAGAGTTTGTGAGGTAGCAATGGTGCTTACTGTTCCTTTCTGGAGTAGCAGTAAGGAGTGCTGTAGAATCCTGTGCTGACATCTCCCTACCCCATCCCTGATTCCCTTGTGCCATCCTACCCTCTGTTAGCATATCGGTTACTGGCCTTCTGATTCATAGCGCTTTCCCCCATGAACCCTTGGTGAGTGAGGGCACAGTTTTGCTTTAAGTGAGCACCTTTATTCACTGTTCACAAGAAAATCCAGAAAACCCAAGTAAATCCAGTGACTTCAAAAAGGAAGGGAAAGCGAAAAACGGAGGGCATTAGCCATCATATGAGAGCAAGTGATGTAGTTCAGATCGTTACATACAGCTAGAGCTGCTGTGCAACAGAATACACTTTTGAATCATGAGGTGGATGTTTGGTGCACATTCTGTATTAATCCAAGTACAGACATTTTAATCAATTCTAAAAATGTTGCAGGCCCTGAGGAATAGGAGAAAAACAAACATAAAACCAGTTTTAAGAAATGGAGCAGGGAGGAACTAGGAAATCACAGAGCAGTAAACATGGTGCTAGGAAGGATTCTAGAGCCATTAATGAATATACAGCAAATAAATTAAAGCAAGACACCACTCTCATGATTTTCAGGGTTGCAGAAGACAAGGAGGCCAGCAAGTAGTTGAGAAAAAGGAATAATTTCTACAGAGACTGAGGGAAATTATAAGTATGCTCCTAATTCAGCAAGATACTTAAGCATGTGCCTCACTCGAAGAACACGAGTTGTCTGTTTGACTTCAACGGATCCACTCAGGGTATGTCTACCCTGCAACTAAAAACCTGCGGCTGGCCCATGCCTACAGACTTGGGCTTGCGGGTTTGGCTAAGAGGCTGTTTCACTGCAGTGTAGACGTTCTGGCTCAAGCTGGAGCCTGGGCTCTAGGACTCTGTGAGGGAGAAGGGCCTCAGAGCTCTGTCTCAGCCTGAACCCAAACTGCTACACCACAATTAAACAGCCCTGCAGCCCAAGCCCCACGAGCCTGAATCAGCTGGCACAGGCCAACCGGCGATATGTAATTGCAATGTAGTGCCCTCACACACTTTCAGTGAGGCGTGTGCTTACTACCTTTCTAAATCAGAGCCTCTTATTTAGAAAGGTACTAAGTTGTTTCAACAGTTTCTTTTTAAGTAAATGTAAGATTAAGAGGCTTGCCTTGGAAATAGAGAGAACAAAAGTCAGCGGTGTCTGTTGCTTCACAGAAATGTAAAAAACCAGCTTGGAATGTGTGATGAAGCAGAATAGAATAGAGAACAGCTGAAGAGCAGCCTCAGTAGATTAATGTGAAGTGAGAAAGTGCACTTGTAAAGAAGCGAGCAGAAATTACAATCTCACTAGATGTAGGTGGCATTAGGGGAAAGAGGGTGATGAATAAACAGTTTGGAGTGAGTGGGAGTGCAGTAACATCAGCAAGGGGTACTTTTCAGTGATTCTTTTCAAAGGCAGCCTTCAAATGAGTTTCATATTACTTTAAAAATGATATCCCAAATTCGAATAAATAATGGCATTCAAGACAAAGTGCCTACATAGTGCAATTAAACTATCTCACAACCACAAATTTCAGCAGGCCACTAAACGCCTTGGCATAGAAAGATCAGATAAAAGAGCAACAAAGAAATCTAAGCTTTTTAATCAACTGCATATTAAGCTTGAAAGATGTGATATAACACTAGACTCACTGTACTAGGTGAAGATCTGATCCACAGAATATCACAATTACAGTACAGAAATCAACATTTCTGTAGCTGGAGAAAGAGACTCTTTACTATTCCTCTGAGAGATCAGAAACGCCTCACAATCATTGTAAAAGAAAAATAATTTTCCACTGTCTTTAGAAAAAACACAGCTTTGAAGGATAAAAAACAGATTTCATGGCTGTAGGGCTTTCTGTAAGCAAACATACATTTCAACTTCTAGGCTGAATGGTCTTAGAAAGATCAGGAAAGACATGAATCCCATGATCAATGTATAAAGTAATCTTCCATTTCTGTAATTCTTTCCCTATCTAGAACTGAGGCAAAGGCTACAATTACAGTAGAAAAAATACTTGATCTGGCCAATTTAGACATTAATGAACATTTATTTGGTTTCCTGAATCCATTTAGGATAAGAGAGGTGGATCAAAAATATCTCCAGAATTCAAAGTAGCAGATATAAAATCAGACATCCCCTTCCTCTTGGATACCTCAGGAAGTCCCAATTTTGGTTGCTTAATATAATTTACCAAAATTTTGATCTCCCTGGGCATAATAAAATTATCTTTTATTACTATAGGCATAAGAAATTTTGTATTAAGTTGTTTAGTTTATAATTCATTCCTTTTTCCTGAACATTTTCAAAATTATTTTCAATTACTCTGCACTATCTTTACCTGTATAACTCTATTAGAAAATGAATCTAAATTGGAGCCAGACACATAGAACCTTGTCCTCAAACCCTGAATTGCAAGAAATATGGTTTTCAAAAAAATCTTAAGAGGAAAAGTAGCAGTAGATTTAAGAGCATCAGAGCAAAACAAGCCAGGTTCATATTTCAGTGTGGCCCTTTGCAGAAAAAGGCCACTAATCACTGACCTAAGTTAACAGAAAACTTTGCTAACCACAGGGTCAGCGGCTATAGGAATGACAGACAGAACTGCAAAACAATGCAGATTTCAGACAGAAAAAGGGAAATGTTTAAATGAAACCAAAGACACCCATAGGAGTTACTATTAGAGACTTGCCAGACCACCGTTAGTGCCATTTACTGCTCTTGATCTGCCTGTGAAAGTCCCCGATTAAGGATAGTTACTTAGAGTACTCTACAAAAGGGACATTAAAGAGCAATAAAGGTTTCAAAGAAAAGCAACAAAAATGATAAAAGGACTATTGGATAGCTTAGACTGCAGTGGAGTAGGGTATTCTAGAAAAAAGATGGGAAGAGAAGTGATTGGAACCCATTATTCCTGATGCTAGAGGGCATAATGATGGGAGATGCAGGTTATTTTTTTTTTTTGAACTAATGAAAAAATCAGGAATTATATATTTAAATACAGAGAGAGTAGACACAAGTAACTGAGATGAAATCTTCATCTAAAGTATGGTGAATTATAGACCATGTACAGAGAGTTATTTTAAAAACACCAATAAACAATAACATAATCTTCTACAGTTCAGGAATTAGGTGTCTCTGGTCTGTTCTATAACTGGGGGGCTTAAAGAGGGACATCCATCCTAGCATAGCAGGTCAGTGCAAAATCCTATGTACCACTTATACCCTTAACACAGAGATAGCTGAGGTTTGAATTTTTTTGTAGGGCATTGTGCAAGACCACTGCATGGTAGTGAATACCACCCTAGTTGAATAAAGGATTGAATGATTCACAGGATTGATCATGGATAAACCACAACCTTTTGTCTATAAAATGGTGCTTTGGCTAAAACTCTAGTGCGGAGTTACTAATATTTAATGACAGGTTTCAGAGTAACAGCCATGTTAGTCTGTATTCTCAAAAAGAAAAGGAGTACTTGTGGCACCTTAAAGACTAACCAATTTATGTGAGCATAAGCTTTCGTGAGCTACAGCTCACTTCATTGGATGCATACTGTGGAAAATACAGAAGATGTTTTTATACACACAGACCATGAAAAAATGGGTGTTTATCACTACAAAAGGTTTTCTCTCCCCCCACCTTGATTATCATACACATTGTAAGGAGAGTGATCACTTTAGATAAGCCATTACCAGCAGGAGATTGGGGTGGGGGGAGAGAAAACCTTTTGTAGTGATAAAAACCCATTTTTTCATGGTCTGTGTGTATAAAAACATCTTCTGTATTTTCCACAGTATGCATCCGATGAAGTGAGCTGTAGCTCACGAAAGCTTATGCTCAAATAAATTGGTTAGTCTCTAAGGTGCCACAAGTACTCCTAATATTTAATGGAAGTTCACTAGCAACTGGGCTGAGGCTATCAGCCATTCCACACAGACTACTGGATCTGGATTGGCACCTGAACAACGACATTAATTTGGTCCCCTTTTTGACAGTTTGGGCATACGGATTGAGCTTTACTCTCCAAAAAGCGATCTTTCTAGGTTAGGAATTGAGACACATAGCTAGATAGTGTTGGGAGCTTGTACTATACCTTGCTCTACTTGTTCTGTGGGGAGAGAACCTCTGTCTCCAATGCTTTCAGTACAGCCCTCCTTATGAGCACGATAGTCCCTTGGAACTGAACAAAGAGAACCAGTGCTCCTTGACTGTTAGAGAAGTTTCTCAATAAAAGTGGTATAGTTTTAAAGATCTGCCAGGTGGTACTTTGTAGGAACTTTGGAGCAAGACTCTATGATGTGTTTATATTCTTTCACCAATGTGGAACAGAAGTCACAAATTCTTCATGTTGCAGACTATCAGACTCTGTTCTTCCACCATCAATGCTCCAATCTACTGCCTCCTCCCTTTAATCTGTCCCAACTCATCAATTTACCAAAGTGATCTGACAGGATGGGCAGGGGGGAGGGAGAGGGCATAAGCAGTGCATCAGTGGCTGTGGATAATAGATGGCTATAGCATACTACCAGCCCTTTAATGCTTTGATCCAGCAGATGGTCATCATTTGCCACCAGCGAGTGCCAACAGAGTCCGTGAAACTTTGAAGATAGACAGATACACTCAGCCTGCCTCCTTGATGGAAGGCCCTGACCTCTGCGTATAAGTAGTGATAAACCAGGAAAGCAGAAAATTTGCAATATCTGGGGTTTGTTCAAAGATCAGATCATTCATGGTGCTGGCTTCATAAATTACTTGACCTGAAGTAAGTAACAACAGCCTGAGTTTGGGGTCCCTATTTTCAGTTGGTCTCTCCATCCAGAAAACATGTAAGGCAAAACATTTTTGATCTTTGTTAGGGGGCATATCTTTTACTGTACTATCCCTACATGCCACATAGAAGTATTTAAGATTGGGAAATGCCAATCACTCTGCCTTTATTAGACACTCTGTCCTAGATGAATTCTGGCCTTTGTCAAGAATATCATGTTCTCATTGAACTGTTTGGCAAAAGACGTATGTAACTGCAGCCCAAAGCAGAAGCAGCAGCAGCAGCAAAAAGAGAAACAACCTTATGGTCACTTACCAGTCACAAAGGAGTGGGTATTTTAATTAGTGGGTACAGACACTAATTAGGTACTACAGCTATCTCATACCTGTCAGAATCTTATGTCAACTTTTGTCTCACAGTGAGACTATCAGAGTGCATCTTTATTGGCTATCAGTAACTGTCACACAAATGAAGGCTATAATTGGGCATAAACAAAGGCCACAGATTTTGGACTCCACTGTGCAACCGCATTGTTTTCAGTGAGCACGGTTGGTAAGTGAGTGTAGAAACCACTATTTAATTTGGGAAGAGTTAATTCATATAATAATTAAAGGTACTAGAAATAGTAGTATTTGTATGATCAAAACAACAAAAATCAAAACCAAATATTAAAAGAATTAGATAATAGTTCAAATCTCTTATTTTCTTTTAAGCAGGTGGATCACGTAGAATTCTCTCAGATTTCATTAAACACAGATATTTGCCATTGCAGTCACCGCTTACTTATGTTACTATATAGATTGACTTGCACAACTATTTCTTTCATCAATGTGGTGTCCTCTCCTTGGTATATGACATAGATTATGGACTGATCCTGATCTTGTGTGAACATCTGCAACTTCCCACTGAAGTAATTTGAATATAGCCATGCAGATAGTTCTCTTGCTGTAGTTGCTGTTAGCAGGTAGTCTATACATAATTAGACCACACTTCACTGAGAGTTGCAAGTGTTCAGCACCTCTTAGGGCCATCTCCTATGTCATATAAACCAATTTCTGAAGTTACCCTGCATTGTTAAATCATCACTCTACTGAAGTTATCCAGATAATTCAGGGATGAGCACCACAGATAACATAGAATCATAGAATATCAGGGTTGGAAGGGACCTCAGGAGGTCATCTAGTCCAACCCCCTGCTCAAAGCAGGACCAATCCCCAATTAAATCATCCCAGCCAGGGCTTTGTCAAGCCTGACCTTAAAAACCTCTTAAGGAAGGAGATTCTACCACCTCCTAGGTAACGCATTCCAGTGTTTCACCACCCTCCTAGTGAAAAAGTTTTTCCTAATATCCAACCTAAACCTCCCCCACTGCAACTTGAGACCATTACTCCTTGTCCTGTCCTCTTCTACCACTGAGAATAATCTAGAACCATCCTTTTTGGAACCACCTCACAGGTAGTTGAAAGCAGCTATCAAATCCCCCCTCATTCGTCTCTTCTGCAGACTAAACAATCCCAGTTCCCTCAGCCTCTCCTCATAAGTCATGTGTTCCAGACCCCCATCATTTTTGTTACCCTTCGCTGGACTCTCTCCAATTTATCCACATCCTTCTTGTTGTGCAGGGCCCAAAACTGCACACAGTACTCCAGATGAGGCCTCACCAATGTCGAATAGAGGGGAACGATCACATCCCTCGATCTGCTCGCTATGCCCCTACTTATACATCCCAAAATGCCATTGGCCTTCTTGGCAACAAGGACACACTGTTGACTCATATCCAGCTTCTTGTCCACTGTCACCCCTAGGTCCTCTTCCGCAGAACTGCTGCCTAGCCATTCGGTCCCTAGTCTGTAGCGGTGCATTGGGTTCTTCCGTCCTAAGTGCAGGACCCTGCACTTATCCTTGTTGAACCTCATCAGATTTCTTTTGGCCCAATCCTCCAATTTGTCTAGGTCCCTCTGTATCCTATCCCTGCCCTCCAGCGTATCTACCAGTCCTCCTAGTTTAGTATCATCTGCAAATTTGCTGAGAGTGCAATCCACACCATCCTCCAGATCATTTATGAAGATATTGGTCAAAACTGGCCCCAGAACCAACCCTTGGGGCACTCCACTTGATACCGGCTGCCAACTAGACATGGAGCCATTGATATCTACCCGTTGAGCCCCACAATCTAGCCAATTTTCTACCCACCTTATAGTGCATTCATCCAGCCCACACTTCTTTAACTTGCTGACAAGAATCCAATCTTCCATATTGGAAGAGAAGATTGAAGGTCTGGAGCAACAGATAACAACCCTGCGTTGCATACGGGAAACTGAGGATTTTCTGGACAAAACTAAGGATAGGCTTCTAGGGGCACAAAGCTCTACAGATATAGAGCAGGTTGCACAGAGGAGCCAAGAGGCCAGTGAAGAAGCTTGGCAACATGTGACCTCCAGAAGAGGTAAGCGGAATGTCCGGGTTCTAGTAACACAGACACAGGTAACTAACCGCTTTCATGTTCTCTCCACAGGTACCGTTGCGGAGAGTGGACCAGATGATATGTCTGGGGCGAGAAAGCAGAAGGAGACTCCGCTGGTTGGAAGGCATGAGATGCGCTGTCCTGAGGTTGGGAGTTCCACGACCACCACTCCCAAGAGGAGAAGGCGGGTGGTGGTGGTCGGGGACTCTCTCCTCCGGGGGACTGAGTCATCTATCTGCCGCCCTGACCGGGAAAACCGAGAAGTCTGTTGCTTGCCAGGGGCTAAGATTCGCGATGTGACGGAGAGACTGCCGAGACTCATCAAGCCCTCGGATCGCTACCCCTTCCTGCTTCTCCACGTGGGCACCAATGATACTGCCAAGAATGACCTTGAGCGGATCACTGCGGACTATGTGGCTCTAGGAAGAAGGATAAAGGAGTTGGAGGCGCAAGTGGTGTTCTCGTCCATCCTCCCCGTGGAAGGAAAAGGCCTAGGTAGGGAGCGTCGAATCGTGGAAGTCAACGAATGGCTATGCAGGTGGTGTCGGAGAGAAGGCTTTGGATTCTTCGACCATGGGATGGTGTTCCAAGAAGGAGTGCTAGGCAGAGACGGGCTCCACTTAACGAAGAGAGGGAAGAGCATCTTCGCGAGCAGGCTGGCTAACCTAGTGAGGAGGGCTTTAAACTAGGTTCACCGGGGGAAGGAGACCAAAGCCCTGAGGTAAGTGGGAAAGCGGGATACCGGGAGGAAGCACAGGCAGGAATGTCTGTGAGGGGAGGGCTCCTGCCTCATACTGGGAATGAGGGGCGATCAACAGGTTATCTCAAGTGCTTATATACAAATGCACAAAGCCTTGGAAACAAGCAGGGAGAACTGGAGGTCCTGGTGATGTCAAAGAACTATGACGTGATCAGAATAACAGAGACTTGGTGGGATAACTCACATGACTGGAGTACTGTCATGGATGGTTATAAACTGTTCAGGAGGGACAGGCAGGGCAGAAAAGGTGGGGGAGTAGCACTGTATGTAAGGGAGCAGTATGACTGCTCAGAGCTCCGGTACGAAACTGCAGAAAAACCTGAGTGTCTCTGGATTAAGTTTAGAAGTGTGTGCAACAAGAGTGATGTAGTGGTGGGAGTCTGCTATAGACCACCGGACCAGGGGGATGAGGTAGATGAGGCTTTCTTCCGGCAGCTCACGGAAGCTACTGGATCGCATGCCCTGATTCTCATGGGTGACTTTAATTTTCCTGATATCTGCTGGGAGAGCAATACAGCGGTGCATAGACAATCCAGGAAGTTTTTGGAAAGCGTAGGGGACAATTTCCTGGCGCAAGTGCTAGAGGAGCCAACTAGGGGGGGCGCTTTTCTTGACCTGCTGCTCACTAACCGGGTAGAATTAGTGGGGGAAGCAAAAGTGGATGGGAATCTGGGAGGCAGTGACCATGAGTTGGTTGAGTTCAGGATCCTGACACAGGGAAGAAAGGTAAGCAGCACGATACGGACCCTGGACTTCAGGAAAGCAGACTTCGACTCCCTCAGGGAACGGATGGCCAGGATCCCCTGGGGGACTAACTTGAAGGGGAAAGGAGTCCAGGATAGCTGGCTGTATTTCAAGGAATCCCTGTTGAGGTTACAGGGACAAACCATCCCAATGAGTCGAAAGAATAGTAAATATGGCAGGCGACCAGCTTGGCTTAATGGTGAAATCTTAGCGGATCTTAAACATAAAAAAGAAGCTTACAAGAAGTGGAAGGTTGGACATATGACCAGGGAAGAGTATAAAAATATTGCACGGGCATGTAGGAATGTTATCAGGAGGGCCAAATCGCACCTGGAGCTACAGCTAGCCAGAGATGTCAAGAGTAACAAGAAGGGTTTCTTCAGGTATGTTGGCAACAAGAAGAAAGCTAAGGAATGTGTGGGCCCCTTACTGAATGAGGAAGGCAAACTAGTGACAGAGGATGTGGAAAAAGCTAATGTACTCAATGCTTTTTTTGCCTCTGTTTTCACTAACAAGGTCAGCTCCCAGACTGCTACGCTGGGCATCACAAAATGGGGAAGAGATGGACAGCCCTCTGTGGAGATAGAGGTGGTTAGGGACTATTTAGAAAAGCTGGACGTGCACAAGTCCATGGGGCCGGACGAGTTGCATCCGAGAGTGCTGAAGGAACTGGCGGCTGTGATTGCAGAGCCATTGGCCATTATCTTTGAAAACTCGTGGCGAACCGGGGAAGTCCCGGATGACTGGAAAAAGGCTAATGTAGTGCCAATCTTTAAAAAAGGGAAGAAGGAGGATCCTGGGAACTACAGGCCAGTCAGCCTCACTTCAGTCCCTGGAAAAATCATGGAGCAGGTCCTCAAAGAATCAATCCTGAAGCACTTGCATGAGAGGAAAGTGATCAGGAACAGCCAGCATGGATTCACCAAGGGAAGGTCATGCCTGACTAATCTAATCGCCTTCTATGATGAGATTACTGGTTCTGTGGATGAAGGGAAAGCAGTGGATGTATTGTTTCTTGACTTTAGCAAAGCTTTTGACACGGTCTCCCACAGTATTCTTGTCAGCAAGTTAAGGAAGTATGGGCTGGATGAATGCACTACAAGGTGGGTAGAAAGCTGGCTAGATTGTCGGGCTCAACGGGTAGTTATCAATGGCTCCATGTCTAGTTGGCAGCCGGTATCAAGTGGAGTGCCCCAAGGGTCGGTCCTGGGGCCGGTTTTGTTCAATATCTTCATAAATGATCTGGAGGATGGTGTGGATTGCACTCTCAGCAAATTTGCGGATGATACTAAACTGGGAGGAGTGGTAGATACGCTGGAGGGGAGGGATAGGATACAGAAGGACCTAGACAAATTGGAGGATTGGGCCAAAAGAAATCTGATGAGGTTCAATAAGGATAAGTGCAGGGTCCTGCACTTAGGACGGAAGAACCCAATGCACAGCTACAGACTAGGGACCGAATGGCTAGGCAGTAGTTCTGCGGAAAAGGACCTAGGGGTGACAGTGGACGAGAAGCTGGATATGAGTCAGCAGTGTGCCCTTGTTGCCAAGAAGGCCAATGGCATTTTGGGATGTATAAGTAGGGGCATAGCGAGCAGATCGAGGGACGTGATCGTTCCCCTCTATTCGACATTGGTGAGGCCTCATCTGGAGTACTGTGTCCAGTTTTGGGCCCCACACTTCAAGAAGGATGTGGATAAATTGGAGAGAGTCCAGCGAAGGGCAACAAAAATGATTAGGGGACTGGAACACATGAGTTATGAGGAGAGGCTGAGGGAGCTGGGATTGTTTAGCCTGCAGAAGAGAAGAATGAGGGGGGATTTGATAGCTGCTTTCAACTACCTGAAAGGGGGTTCCAAAGAGGATGGCTCTAGACTGTTCTCAATGGTATCAGATGACAGAACGAGGAGTAATGGTCTCAAGCTGCAGTGGGGGAGGTTTAGATTGGATATTAGGAAAAACTTTTTCACTAAGAGGGTGGTGAAACACTGGAATGCGTTACCTAGGGAGGTGGTAGAATCTCCTTCCTTAGAGGTTTTTAAGGTCAGGCTTGACAAAGCCCTGGCTGGGATGATTTAACTGGGAATTGGTCCTGCTTCGAGCAGGGGGTTGGACTAGATGACCTTCTGGGGTCCCTTCCAACCCTTATATTCTATGATTCTATGATTCTGTGGGAGACTGTGTCAAAAGCTTTGCTAAAGTCAAGAAAGAATACATCCACTGCTTTCCTTTCATCCACAGAACCAGTAATCTCATCATAGAAGGCGATTAGATTAGTCAGGCATGACCCTCCCTTGGTGAATCCATGCTGACTGTTCCTGATCACTTTCCTCTCGTGTAAGTGCTTCAGGATTGATTCCTTGAGGACCTGCTCCATGGTTTTTCCGGGGACTGAGGTGAGGCTGACTGGCCTGTAGTTCCCAGGATCCTCCTTCTTCCCTTTTTTAAAGATTGGCACTACATTAGCCTATATAGGCATTAGATATGCCTATAAATACACAAGTGCGTGCATCAGAAGCCAGAACAAGTCCTGTTGGGCCAAATTCATCATTAGTATAACTCTACTAAAGCCATAGGAGTTACACCAGGGGTGACTCTGGCCTATGGTTTTTGTTGACTCGGTATGCAAGTTACTTTAGTCACTTTTACACAGGTCCTAATCCAGTGATACTCAGACTGAGGCTCACAAGCCACAAGTGGCTCTTTAGTGTGTTTCCTGTGATTCTTTGCTGCACATGATATTCAAACAGTGTGTGATTTAATTATTAACCAATCTAAATTATTAAGCAATCAGGATGCTTTTACTATGTTATTAACCAATTGTAGTTGATGAAATAATACCTGGTTATTCATTTTGCTGTTTATATATAAATTAAATAGAATATCAGGGTTAGAAGGGTCCTCAGGAGGTCACCTAGTCCAACCCCCTGCTCAATGCAGGACTAATCCCCAATTTTTGGCACAGATCCCTAAATGGCCCCCTCAGGGATTGAACTCACAACGCTGGGTTTAGCAGGCCAATGCTCAAACCACTGAACTATCCCTCCCCCCAAATATTTTTCCTCTGATACCATTATATAGTACTATGGCAAATGAAACAATGAATTCACATTACTGTGGCTCTTTTGGGTAATGCTGATTGCTAATTTGGCTCCTGAACCCCTGAGATCTGAATATCACTGTCGTAATCATTTGGATTGGAGTGGAGACTTCCTTACCTGCATTATTTTAGGCACAGTAAATCTTTTCAGTGTTCCAGTGGATGAGCACTTATTTACGTATTCCCATGCGTGAGTACTTATGAGAGTTTAGGTGAGTGGTTAGTCCGGCAATGCGGTTCTCTAGAGTATGATCCAACTCCCACCGAAGCCAATAGAAGGAGTCCCATTGACTTCAATGGCACTTGGAGTGAGCTCTCAAGCATTATTTTCAAAAGACGCCATTGTGTGGAAATCACTAGGAGTTTTCATAGCTAAAATTAAAAAAAAGCCTTTTTTACATGTTCATAATTTTTCTTGCAACATCACTTTTTCTAAATAACAAAGACACATATTTAAACAAGGGATTTCTGGCTCCCTTCCAGCTTGAATTGCAGAAAAACTGCAATGCCTAAAATGAAGCATCACAATCATTTTCACAGCATTAAACTGCAGATTATGGATTAATTGCATGAATAAGAAAAACAAAACAGAGATTGTAAGGAAAGAAATCTCTGAAAACATAAATGTCTCCAAGAGCCAGTAATAAATACTTATCAAAAATTATGAGCAAAATAAATGGTTAAAGAAAAAAGAAGAAAATGTAATAGATTTTAAAACAGATAAAAAAATTACAAAAATACAGTACAACTAAACCATCAGCAAAATAAACAACAACATTCAAACATAGTGCTATAGAGAAAATTACCTCTATAAACAAAACAAATGATATCATAATCACATCACTAATCAAATCAATTCTCCCACAAA
This sequence comes from Caretta caretta, assembly GCF_965140235.1. Taxonomy (NCBI): domain Eukaryota; kingdom Metazoa; phylum Chordata; order Testudines; family Cheloniidae; genus Caretta; species Caretta caretta. The sequence goes on along the minus strand of NC_134208.1, from coordinate 61,448,643 downwards.
TACCCTGATAGAATACCCAAACACATAGAAAGGATGATACTTAGGCATACATTAACCACAGGCATGAGTAATAGTAAACTACATGACAATAAAGTGTTTTTAATATTTCAATTTCAAGTTTCTTTCTATGTGAAAGTTGCTAATGGAAAAAATTCTCCTCTTCAATCTGCCTGGTAGTGCTCAGGTTTACCTTCCGTACTGGTGTAGCTCTGGTGACATCAGTGGCTTTTGCCCGTACAATGACCAAATAAGGATGCAAGATTAGGTTTCAGAGTCTAAGGAAGTATAAGAATGAAAATCTCCAATTCATGCCAAATGAATCAGATTTTTAAAAAATGCCTAAAACTTTTGGATTTTGCATCAGCCAAAACAATAGACCGTATTCTGACTTCAGATACACACATGGCCCCCAAATTATAAATTCAGAGTATGGCCCAGCTGATCAAGAAGAAAATCGTACCACTTTAAACAGAATCATATAATCATAGAACTGGAAGGGACCTCAAGAGGTCATCTAGTCCAGTCCCATGCTATCAAGGCAGGACTAAGTATTATATAAATATAAATATATTGAAATCAGATTATAAGAACATCATCAATGACACATACACACCATTGTCAGTGATGTAAAAAATATGATATGATGTTGCTGGGAGTTCGGTAAGGACATCAAAATATAGAAGTTGAGCTTACCTTGCAGTTCTGAGAGGATAATTTTGCCCTAATTTTGCCATCTTCTGAAAAGCTGCACAATTGTGATGACTTCTCTCTCTCTTCATTTTTGTCATTCTTGCAGATTAAGAGTCTGATTCAAAAAATAAAAAAAAATGTCTGCCTACTATGACCTTATGCAGGTTGTGAACCAGAGGAATAATTTACTGAATTGCTCGCTAACATTAAGAATTGAACTTGTTATAGCCAGTGGAGTGATCTAAAGGATTGTCATCGCATCAATATTAATGATATTACTTTTCTAAGTACATTATGGTAAAAATCCAAGAGAACTAACTGCAGTATTTCAGCTCTCAGTATCCCAGCAAGAAGGTTTCTGATCAAATTGGGAGTGAAGGGAAATGGGAGGAAATTAACATCTGATTGTTGCTCACTGGGCACTTAGGGCCAGATTTTAAAATTTCTTTTGGCTTGTCTCACTACCAGGGAGATCAATGCTGCTGCAATCGATGCAGTGAGTGTCTATATAGTGGGTCTAGTGAAGACCTGCTAAATCGAAGGAAGAGCACTCTCTCGTTCACCCTGGTACTCCAGCTCCCCAAAAAGAGTAAGAGAAGTCAACTGGAGAGCCTCTCCCATCGATGTAGTGCAGTGAAGACACCGGGGTAAGTCGACCTAAGCTACGTCGACTCCAGCTTTGTTATTCATGTAGCTGGAGTAGTTTAACTTAGGTCAATTTACACCGGTAGTGAAGACAAGCCCTTAGTCACTTATCTGCATCTTTAGGTGCCTAAATACTTTTAAAAACCTGGCCCTTAGCGCTGGATCAATTAGCGACAGCAGCAGCACTTAATTAGAGTGAAATCTGAAGTCTTGGTCTTGCTAGCAAAAATCAATATGCAGATCAGCCTGAAAGAGCAGTACAAAAAGCACCAAGAAGAAAGAATGTGACAAGAATAAGGGCTCAAGAAAATAAATAAACAAAATGAGCAGTATATAAAATGCCAATTTAACCGAAAGAAGCTGAATACATAACCCTGCAGTGATCCTAATACAGAGCCTACTGAGCAAAACAACTGTTTTTGTTCTATAGCTGTTCTATTCCCTTTTGAAGGTTCTGATCCAGCATATGGCTACACATTGGATACTCCTTTAGAATCTTCTGTAGACACTTGTTTTAAAGCCATTTCTGGTATGGTAATGCCACGAGCTGTGCTGTATTTCCAAGAGGCTGCTTAGCCACACCACAGCTCTTGACAGCTACCACCTGGAGATCAGGAAAAGAGTGAATGTTGGTGTATGGAAGGCCAGACCCAAGGCAACTTACTATTCAGGCCCTGCTCCTGTGTTGGTATCTAATACTGCAGAGTCCCACTGACTCCACAAGTGTATGGGGTCTGCTCTCAACCTTTCCAGACAACTGTACTCCTTTTAAGAGATTGATTTTTCTTGTATACCTCCAAATTACACCTCACTTAAAAACTACTTGCTTACAAAATCAGACATAAAAATAAAAAAGTGTCACAGCACACTATTACTGAAAAATTGCTTACTTCTCATTTTTACCATATAATTATAAAATAAATCCATTGGAATATAAATATCGTACTTACATTTCAGTGTATAATATATAGAGCAGTATAAAAAAAGTTATTGGATGAAATTTTAGTACAGTAACTCACTTAACATCCTCCCGCTTAACATTGTTTCAAAGTTATGTCGCTGCTCAATTAGGGAACATGCTCGTTTAAAGTTGTGCAATGCTCCCTTATAACGTTGTTTGGCTGCCTGCTCTGTCCACTGCTTGTAAGATTTTGTGGAAGAACAGCCACTTTACAAGGGAGCATTGCACAAGTTCCTCTTCTCCGCCTCCTTCCCCACCCCCTCCAGCGCTTCCCCCACCGCCAAACAGCTGTTTGGCAGCACTTAGGACTTTTGGGGGGGTAGGTGGTGGGCGGGAAGGAGCAGGGTTGCAGCGTGCTCCGGAGAGGAGGTGGAGTGGGGATGGGAAGAGGTGGGACTGGAGTGGAGCGGGGACGGGAAGAGGCGGGCCTGGAGCATCCCCTGGCAAAGTCGGCACCTGTTCTTCTCCGGGTAAGCTGCCACTGCTGCTGCAGGGAAGGTGCTTCCTAGCGTCCTTGCCTGCAGCAGGCTGTGCCTGTGTGGGGTAAGCCAGGGGCACTTCCCAACCACAGTACAGTACAGTACAGTACTGTACAGTATATAATGCCTTTTGTCTGCCCCCCAAAAATTTCCTTGGAACCTAACCCCCCGCATTTACATTAAATCTTATGGGAAAATTGGATTCGTTTAACATTGTTTCACTTAAAGTTGCATTTTTCAGGAACATAACTACAATGATAAGTGAGGAGTTACTGTAAGTACTGGCTTTGCTAGTGCTTTTTATGTAGCCTGTTGTAAAATTAGGCAAATATATGGTTGTGTTGATGTGCCCCCCGGGAAGACCTCTGTGTACCTCCCCCAGGGGTTACAAGATCAGGACCTTGATGTTTATGGGCTAGATCATGGCCAACCCTATATGACTACATAAGGTGTAAGAGAGTAAGACCCATAAGCTCTCCCTGGAGCTTGGATTTTGGGGAACAGGGATAAGCAGATTCTGCACACCTGTTACTACCCCATCTCCAGCAGGCAGAAAGTGAGTTGGCAGAGCCCCAGCTGTGTCCCTGTCTATTTCCATCTCCCCTGCACCAGCCAGCACAGCTGATCCCAAGCAGCAGAGAGGAGGGGTAGGAAATAGTAATTCGCAATGGTGAGGGTCAATTATATGTACAATCTATTTCTCTGCCTCACCCCTTTTCTCCAGAAGGGTAGGAATCTGCTACTGCCATTTACTAGGCCATTTATTGCATAATCTTGTTGAGAATCACCCTCATTAATCTGGTATTTGAGCGATTTATATGACATAAATATGGCAGGTAATTTTCTCAATGTAGTTTTCTCTTGGAGTCTCCCTTTGGTTCCCTCCTCCCTTCCATGAACACACAGATGGGAGGTTTCTTTGATGGGTTTGTTTAATTTATTATAATTACTAACACTGTAGGAAAGAGAGGACAAAGATCTGGGCCTTATGTTTTGCCCTCAAGGTAGCAAGATTCATAATTATTCTAATTAATAGTGATTATCTTTAAATATTTCAATAAGAATGAAAAAATATTATAAATATGGTTTAAATACTTATTGTGGAGGTACTTTAAGCAATGTATTATTTGTTCCTTCTCCCGTCCCCCGATGGCCAGTCCTCTCTGACAGGAAGTTCACAGACTATGTTTCACAAATGTGTCTTATTTCTTAAATAAGAACTCAGTGGGAGTTAAGTGCCTAAACAGTTGAGGATCTCGGCCTAAACCTCCACTATTCTGAATATTTCTATCTAAATACTGTAATAGTAATGAAGCACCCCACAATTCTTAATGTATTTACATGCCCAACAGTCCTGTGAGGCAGGGAAGTGCTATTATCCCCCTTTTACAGATGGGGAATGGAAGGACAGACAGCTTATGTGGCTTGCCCAAAATCACACAAGAAGTCTGTGGAAGATTAGGGACTAAAATTCAGGTCTCCAGTGTCCTAAACTGGTGCCCTAGCCAGTGGACCACGCTGCCTCTCTTGGCTTTGGTTTTATATTGTGTATTTTGAGAAATAGATTTGTTGATGGTTCTCCACAATTCATTGTCAATTGACATAAGAAAGACCTCACAAAAGATTCCACTATTCTGACCTGGGTATGTCGCCATCATCTTCAGGACCATGGAAAGAGGCAACACAGTGTTAAAGAACTGTCTGAATTAGCATATACAGAATCTTTTCCTCCTTCCTAATCTGGATACAATTGATTTGGCTAAGATGACTGCAAAACTCAGATCCTCATATAGGCGCTGACTTCAATGGAGGCAGTTTGTCAGGTAGACTTGGTGTCAATTCTTCAGCAGATGTTGATGGGGCAGGCTTATCAGGCAGCTCGGTTGTGAAATTTAGTTTTCCCTGTCTTAAACTCCCTTGCCAAACAAGTGCTCCCACAGCTTTACCAATGCTCATGAATTTATCACAAGTCATACAGTTTTGCTCCCTCCTGCAGGTGTTCATGTGCTGACTGGAAGAGCTCTTGCCATCATGGTGTTTGGGAGCCAGTGGCTGCACTCATCAGCCCACCTCTTCCCAGTAGCCACCTGCTCTTCCTCCTCCCTGGTCCCAATAACTACACTGCTTCTCTGACCCCTTCCCTCCCCTTCCCTCCCCCCAGCCCATCCTATGCTCAACTCCCTTGAGCTCCTTCTCTCTACCCCATCCTGCTCTCTCAGCCCTCACTGCTCCATGACCCCAGCTATTACCTGCTACACAGCTCCTTGCTTCCCTCTCACCCCCCACACACTCCCCCCCAGCTCACCATACTCCCAGCTCCTTAGTGCTCCTGCTTCCCCATAGTTTTCCTTTCTCTCCCACTGACCCAGCCTGGGCAGACACCTGTGACCTGGCCCCTTAGTTCCAGCCCCCTCTCTCTCTGACCTGAGCCCTCTCTGTTCACTGCTCCTGGCAGGTTCCTGCTACCAAGCCCTCCCTCCCCAAACTCCTGTGATTGTCACACACACATTGGAAGTATGCAGGGAAAGTTCAAAAATAAGATGACAAACTAAAAATCATGATTTAATTCTGTTAAAATAATCACTTGAGTTTTAGGCCAATCTCATGATTCTTTTTTTTTTGCGGGGGGGAGGGGGAGGGAAGGTCTGACTCATGATATTTGAACTTGGGATTGGCAATACTGTTTTTCTAAGCCTCTTCCACATTCAGACGCAAATATTCCTGCTTTTTATTTTTAAAGCTAGGGTGTGGAGTAAGTTTGGACTATACTAGCAGGTCTTTCCCTGCTTATGGAAATAGGCCTCACAGTTAGATGGAAGTTTAGATTAAGCCGTTGGCATTCTCTCTTCTGGCTGTTCACAAATGTTCATGACCGTTGAGTCAGCTTTGGCCTGACTTTCAAACATGCCAAATGCTCACTGACCCTGTTGACTAGACTGGGTGCTGGGGACAAAGGGAATGGTGGATACTCAGGATTTCTGAAAAATCAGGCTGTAGATGTCTCAAGTTGGGTGGCCAAAACCAGAGATGCTCAAAACTGGTAGATGGTTTTGAACGTTGAGGGCCTATTTACTACAACTCTACTTCACAAAATAGTACAAATGAAAGAATTATTATCGAGACCACAAAGGAATCATTTATCACAGCAGATTCAGAGTGAATACTAGAGAATTTAATTATTTTGTAATTCCCTTAGACTAGGACTCCAGAGTATTACAGAGAAGGAAGGCTCACAAATGGTCCTCTGTATTTGTCCTAGTCCAACCACAATTAGTGGGTATTAGTTTTCATTTATGAAGGAAGAATTTTTATCACTTCTCACTCTAATTAAATCATAGACCTCCTGACTAGCTCTTAAATTGGCACTGCTACAACTCAGTTCCCACAGAAAACAATTGGACAATAACACCCTCTTGCATTCTCCTGTCTGAGTAGTTGTTAAATGGCACTATTTATTTCAACTGAAGAAGAGTTGTACTGGAAATTTTATATTTTACTGTATGAACAGAGAATTGATTTCCATATGAAATGACAGATTTCATTCACATCCAATTTAAAATATATAAAATATTCAGAGAGCTTGTTCAGTGAGTGTAATCAAGTTCCTTTAATCAGATTTCTGGTAACATCCTAAAGGGGTTGTTCTGTGCTTTTTTCTGAAGCTGTAGTTCACTTAGCAGAATGAGATTTTGAACATTTTTGACCATTCCTTATGTATGGGAGTTGTGTCTGAGCAAAGAAGGTGGATTAGATCCTTAAACAGCCCAGAGAGCACCCTCTTGTTCACAGAACCAGAAACAGGACCTATATTTCAGAAAATAATCAGCAGAAATCTGGAGCAAATATCTCCAACTGTCTTGAATGGGTGTGTTGTCAAAGTAAAGATGGTAGCATTGGGCTTTATATGTTTATGAAATTACCCATATTGAAAAATAAAACAAAACAGAGGAACAAATTTCATATATATCATTTGTCATAATTCCTAAATATTCAGTGAAATTGTTTGAAAATGTGTAGTTTTAAAGCCTGAACTTGATATTAAAATGTGGAGGTGTTTCTCTTTTAGACAGCTCCTTGCCTTTCTCTCTCTGAGGGGCCCATAATGAACTTTGTTATTAAAAATATCTTGGAAACTAGAAAGAATGAGAAGGGAGACAGAGAAAAAGCACATTGATATGGAATGAGATCATGGTAAAATATACTCTGAAATGTTTGCTTGAATGCGGATATAGCCCTTTACCAGAGGTCTGTATTTATGAATGTGGAAATTTCTAAATTCCATGAAAACCTTCCAGGGCTAAAAGGCTCATTTAGCTCAAAACTTTACTTCCTCTGATCTACTAGATTAATAAAGAGGCACAGATGTTCAGTATAGCTGCCCAATGCTCATTGACAAGTATTGATTTCCTTTAATATCTGAGGTGGTTGCAATTTTACTTTACATACCCCATAAAAGGCTGCGATGGCAGAGGTAATATTGGTCCCTTTGACTAAGGGAATACATCTGCCATTAGTTACCAGGGCTCACAATTTGGGAGTGATTTTAGCCCCTCAGCTATTAGTGATCAATCATATTACAACAGTAACTTGGTCAGTTTTTTCAGACTTTATCTGTCTGTGAGGTTGTGACCTTTTCTTTCGGCTGTGGTCCTTATCACCATTATCCATGCCTTAGCCCATTGCAGTGCGCTCTATGTAGGGCTACACCTTAAAATCATTTGGAGATGGAAGCTGGTGCAGAACCCAGCAGCTCACTGACTAAGAGTGGCACCGTGCAGGCATCATATGATGTCAGGGCTTGGCAACCCGCACTGGCTGCCCATTGGTCTCCGGGTGGAGTTCATGGCGTTAGTTATGACCTACAAACCCCTAAGGGTGGGTCTACATGGGCAAAAACACCTTGCAGCAGTGAGTCGCAGAGCCCGAGTCTGCAGACTCCGGCTCCAGTGCTATGAGCTAAAAATACCATATAAACATTTAGGCCTGAGCTCTGGAGCCCAGGGAAGGGGGTGGGTTTTAGAGTCCAAGCTCTAGCCTGCGCCCAGAAGTCTCACAGCTGTTTTTAGCGCCATAGCACAAGCCCTAGTCTGTAGACTTGGGCTTTAAGACTCACTGCACTGGGTTTGGTTGGGTTTTTTTTTTTTGCTATGTAGACCTACCCTAAGTGGCCTGGGACCAGCCTAGGTGAGGGATTGCCCCTCTTCCCACACCATATTGCCACATCTGCAGTCAGCAGGGGCACCTGAGCTGGATTTCCCTCACTGTAAATGGGAGGGGGTGGCTGGCAGGGCCTCCGTGAGGCCTCAAGGACCTGGACTTGCTCTCCTGCTTGGTCTGAAATAACCTGAATTTGGGGACCTTTATGACATCTTGCAAAAGACTGCTGTTCAACAGGGCTTTGGAGAGGACAGAGTGCCTTCTTCCCAGATGACAAAGGGATGGAAAGGAGTTTTTCTTTCTGTAAGTGGCTGGCTGCCAAGATTTTGATGATTGTTTTGATGCTACCAGGGTATGTTTTACTATCAGTTATGAGTCTAGAATGCCTGGAGACTCATATAAGTGTCTTTATATGATTTAAATTGAAATAGTAAATAAATAGCTGTTACCCAACCTGTCCCAGCAATTTAACAATTCTCTCTCCCCCACGTTATTGGTATTAATAAGCAGTCATTTCTCCCTCTAAATTTTAGTTTAAGCTTTGAGTGAATCTTAAAGAGCAATTCTTTTATTTTTGGTAACAACGCAGAACAGCACAGCGGTTGTGCTGCTCCCTCTTGCCCTCCACTTCCCCTGGTCAGAAGGAAATCTGATCCCTCAGTTTCCCTACCTCATGCCAGAGGTGGGGAGACTGGTTTCCCTACTGCCAGTCAAAGCCCCAGACACCCACACCAAACCCACATCACCCACTGACCCACTCTCCCCATGCCCTACCAGGCTAAAGTCCCGCCCCCTACTGCTCCAAGGCATAAGTGATGGCACTAGGGTGCTGGAGGTGCTGCCGCACTCCCTGGCTTGAAATGGTTTCCATTATATACAGGGTTTACAGTTTGGTTCAGTGACTCTCAGCACCCCCACTCATAGGACCTCATTGCCTCCTTCGATTCCCCATCAGAACCAACCATCCCATACTAGATAGAGCCCCAGGCCCCACACTTGCTTCTGTGCTCACCATAGTCCCAATTCCTCCCTCCCTTTTCCCTCCATATCCTTACACCACAGCACACCATTCCCCTCCTTGTTCCTCATATCTTACTCTTCTGATGCACCCACAGCTGCTTCCTGAGCTCTCCCATATCCCCTTTGTCCAATAAATGATGCTTTTAAATGATATGTGTAATACTTAATATATACCTTCAGAGCTAAGGGTGCATGCATACAAGTCCTTAGTGCATTGAATTCTAAGTACAGGAGAATTCAGCACATGGAGGGCTTGTAGGATCCAACTCTTAGCATTTTAGAAATAAAAATAATGGCAAAAATCATCCTCCCACCATGTCCAAGATTATATAAAATACAAGATGACAAATAGCGCTTTTAATTCTTTTGCATTCCAGACACAGCTGTCTGCCTGACAAGCAAGGATACACAAGATACTGAAAGTTATTTGAGGAACTGGATTTTTTCCTTCTCTCTCTACCTGCCTTTGCAATAACATTTCCTTATACTTTCAACGCTGATTATCTGCAGTATCTTTCCTACTATAATCTTACACATTTCAGGATTCAGCCTAAATAGCTGTTGATAGTAATCAATGACTTACATTCTGATCTGTCATGGCAGAAAAGATATATTAGATATGTTAAACTGGAACCTGAAACAATTTTCTTTCAATTTTTGTTTAATTGAAAATGTCAAACAATTTTTGTTTTGGGTCTACTATAATTAATGTGTATGTTATTGCCTGGAACAGCCAACGAACTGAAAATTCAGTAGTCTTCACAGCTCTGCTTCCTCTCTCTGTATGTTGTCTATTTTGACTGTAAGATCTTCAGGTCTACACTGGTCTTGTACTACATGTTTGTACAGGGAATAGCTCAAAGAGAACCAGATCTCAGTTGGAGCCTGTAGGTGACACTGTAATATATATAAATTAATAATAAACCAAGCAAAATGCAGAATTTGGGAGAGGGAGGGAAGGTAATTTTTACCATTCAATAAGGGAAAAGTATAAATTCCAAATTATTCTGCATAAAGAGTTGTTTGTGATTTTATTTGAGCATGACTACTTGGAAGACAACCGATTTTGCAGCCAGATTGCTGATGCTCAACAAATCAATGAAAATGACATCAAAACATCAAGATGGAACATTTTAATAATGATCAGAACATCTCCTAATGCAAATATTAGTAATATTATTTATATTGTTCTAGTCGTAATGGCTCTATTATGCTACATGTTATGAACACACAAGAAAATACAGCACATTGAATTCTGACCGGTCCTCTCTCATGTACATAAATCTTAACCCTTTCCCCACTTTCAGTTATATTTAGTAGTAGCTTTTTTATTTTAAAAGCATAGCTCTTGCTTTTTAAATTTTAGTTTTACTCTTGCCTTTCTATGTTTAAAAAATATTTTCTATTTTTTCTATTTTGGTACTTTGTTTGCATTTAACCCTTGATTTACTAATAAAAACTTTGTAACAATATCCACTGATGAAATTATGGCCTGATCCAGCTCCTATTGAGTCAATGGAACGACTCATTCATTTCAGTGGGAACTGGGTCAGGTGTATACAGTGGGTGAATGACAGGTAGGGAATAGAAAAGTCGATGTTGCTGGAGGTCCTTTTGGAATCCTGGTGTCTGCGGGGGCGGGGGGGAGGGGTAGGGAGGGAGGAGGAGGGAGGACACACGTTGGGACAGTGCAGATAGATAACATGGATTGAGCAGATCTGAAAGACAATATCCAGGATGAGGGAGGGCTGCCCTAATGACAGTGGAGAGAAAAGAGGAAGCCCTGCTTGTCTCTCCTTGCTCAATGCTGTAAGTGTATATTTTTATTTTAGAATGATATTCATTTATAGCCCAGTCCTATTCCTGTTAAGTTAGTGACAAACCTCTCATTGATTTCAGTGGTGCAGAAGGAGATCCTTAGTAAGAACCTGGGTCAATATTTATGCTACAAGTGCAGTGAACTCCTATTCAGGGAATAATAAAGAGATACGTATCATAGCATGAAATATGAGAACTTTAATTTTGAGAGATTAGTTAAAATAGATTTACAGTATGATTGGCTGGCATGATTACAATATCAATATCTTAAGAAATATGAAGACAGACTAGGATCAGATCATAGGGTCTGAATCCCTTTATTAGTATGCTTTCTACATTATAACCCTGTTCTGCTTCATTGCTGTAATTTATTTGTTTTAATTCCAAGAAGAATTTGTGTTTGAAATGATCATTTATAATGCTATGTTGATTCTATATTTTATGCAAAATAATCCCACAATATTATTAATAATTAAATTAAATGCACTCATTGCGAAATTATATTCCAATTTACCTTTCAGAGATACATCATTTTCTTCTGATGTGAACTGAAAATTAACATCTGAAATACCATTGTAGTTTCTTCATTAAGTATTATTAAAACACTTTCTCTAACCCACAGGTAAACAAGTCATTTACAGACCTGGCATGAATAAAATAAAATAAAAATAATCATTCAGAAATCATTTTCTTGCATATAGCACATTTTTGTCAGTTGATAAAGAGCACAAAATAAGGAGAAGTGTCAATTAACAATATTTGACTGCAATTCTTACATTAAATTCAGCACTTTTATAATAATGAATTTCCCAAGAGGCTTTTTAAAAGCAATTGCTTCATTTCTATCATTCAAACTGGCTGTGTATGAAGAAGGGAAGTGCGGTATTAGAAATGTGGTACAGTGTCGCATTGAATGCTAGCCTTCCAGGGGAACAACAGACTTGTGGTTAAGACAGTGGGCTAAGACTCAGGAGATATGCGGTCAATTGTTGGCTTTGTCACAGACTCCTTGTGGAAACTTGGGAAAGTCACTTAAACTCTGAGCCTTAGTTCCCCATCTGTAAAATGTTGTTATTTATTGTTTATATTACTTTACTGCCTAGGAGCCCTAGTCATGGACCAGGACCCCATTGTGCTAGGTGCTGTACAAATTCAGAACAAAAAGATGGTCCCTGCCCCAAAGAGGTTGCAATCTAAGTAAAAGACAAGAGACAACAGGTTGATATATATATATATATATATATATATATATATATATATATAGAGAGAGATGATAGAACACAAGGAAATGAGACAATATTGGTCAGCATGATAGGCAGTGATCTTGGTACACCAGCTGCTTAACTGTCAGGCTTTTTTATAGGCATTATGACAAAGGAGGCTGCTAAGAAGGGTTTTGAAGGAGGACAATGAGGTAGTTTTGTAGATGGGTAAAAGAAACCTCTCCAAAGTGTGAGGGGCAGCATAGGAGAAAAGGGGCTTGTTTGGAGATTTAACAAGTGGGTGATGGAGGTTGGGATCATGGGCCACAGAGGTGGGAGTTGATTTCTGGATTGTAAATGAGAGATGATTGGCAGGGTGGAGAAAGGTCATGAAGATATCTGAAAGTGAAGTCAAGTAGCTTACCTTTGCTGTGATGGAAAAAGGGGGAGCCAGTGGAGGAATGTAAGGAGGGGGGTGACACGGTCAAAGTGACAGGCTAGGAAAATGATCTTTGCTGCAGCATTTTGAACTGATATGAGTGGAGCAAGATGGGATTTGTCAAGGCCAGAGAAAAGGATGTTGCAGAAGCTGAGATGGAAGATGAGAGAACCAGGACAAAGGTTTTAGCTGTGTGGAAAGGCCATATCTTAGAGATGCTATGCAGAAAAACCAAGCAAGATTTAGAGAGAGAAGCCCAAGTTGAAGCTGATGCCCAGGTTATGGGCCTGAGTGTCCATTTTGTCCATGGTGATCAAGAAAAAAGAGAAGGGATAGGGCATGGGGTAAGGAAAATTACCACCTCTGTTTTAGCCATGTTGATCTGAAAGCTATCCACAAGACATCCATAAGGAGGCAGGATGGATCATCCTACACAGTGCCTGGGCACAACTGCAGACCTGACAGCAAACGTACCTGGCTGCTGCATTGTGGGAGGGAGCCTCCTTGCATTCCCTCTCCTCCAAAGCACTGAGCGTTATCTGTTACTATGTCTGTGACCCAAATATTATGCTACTGCTTAAAAAGGAGGGAATGAAATTGACTCGAAACTGGCCACAAGCAAAAGTAAAACTGATCAGTCAATTTCCTTTCCTCAAACTGAGAGAGTTACAAAAAGTAAACTAACATCTTAAATAGTCATAAAAATGAAAGTAAAATATTAATAACATATTATATTAAGTACAACATAAAGAAGGAAATGTATGCTTTTAAAATCATTGATATATCAGAGAGAGAGAGATGGCTCAATCCTCTCAACAGTTGCACACGCATCACTGCCATTTAAATGAAGAGGAGTTACGTGCATGCCTGCAACTAAAAGCTAATCAGACTTAACTTGTCATTAAAAATCTTGTCACTTAAAATCTCAGTGAGCAAAGATAATACATGTTCTCCTAGGAGCTAGATTTTGGAGCAACTAAAATATTGCTCCTAAGGAGCACAATTTAGTGTGGAATCTGCATCTTTCAAAATTTAAAGCACAATGCTCTATTACTGACCACAGAAGTGCATGTATTTCTGGGCTCAAGCACTAATGGAATTTTGTATGAGATTTTTCAGTGGGATTTTTTTCCTCCCTATTTTATTTATTGGATGGCCCCAAATCAATACTCTGTATCCAGACACCCCAAAATGTTTCTGTAGTTCTGACTTGTATCTGAGTGTTGTGTCTCAGGGCCATTTTTACTTTAGAAAGCTTAAAGGAGTATAAATCAAAATCTGAAAATGGATTATAATTATTAAGTTTACAAAACATGGGGAATTAGGTGGCAAAACTGATATTTACTGTGGCTGAATACTTGGATACATCTTAGCAGAATTCCAAAGGAAAGCATTCCTGTGTTCTTTTGGGTTGCTTTTCTGATTGTATTCTGTAGTGGCTGGGAAAGAAGTTAGCTGAATAGGAGATACAGTAGGTTAAGGCAAGCCAGAACACCATGGCTCTGCCTGGTCATATCTCCTACTCCCATGACTTTTGTGAAGTCACCTTTATGGAGTTACTGACTTCTGAGAAATCCATTCATAGATTCAGAAACACATCTCCCCTGTACACTAAAAAGCTAAAAGGTACAAAGTTATATAATTGTAATTATATAACTTCCCAATTGCTTTTCACTATATCTACTCCCCCGCTCCTTTGTTATCTATTGTCTCTCTTCTGTTTCTGAAGTATTTTTGGTAGCCTCCAAAGAACAATTATTTACATCTGTACAGATATAGAACACTCTCGTTGCAGTCTTCACTTCTGCCTCCACTAAAAATAATTGCTTTTATATTTAAATGGGGAGAAATACAGACCCTATTCCAGTATGCAGCACACAACTTACGAAATCTTGTGAGGAAGATCCCCTTTAACAACATCTGCATAGCTGCTACACTGCTGACAAGACCCTGGGCAGGGGGTAATTTAGGAAACTGCTTGGAAAGCCAGCTGACTATTCCAAAATACATCTGAGAGCCAGAGTGATAGGTTTGTCAGGCTCAAAGATCTTCAGCTGCTCAGGGCAATAAGTTGGTGGGGTGGGGAAACAGCAGTTACCCCAACCCTTCCAGCCCAGCTTAACTTTTTTGCGAGGGCAAGGTGAATTTGTGCATTCTTGAAACTCTGGTCTTGCCCCTTCAAACTTCTTCTCTGTCCCAGAGTGGGAGGGAGCAGAAAGCAGGATCCATCACAAGTGAAAAAATGTAGGACTCATTTCTAGGATGGATGATTGTCTCCTAGAATATAGTGATACTGGAAAGGATTTAGGGAGAATAGTAGATAACCAAATGCAACACTGTAGGTAACAAGGCTGGCATGTTTCTTGGATGTATAAGCAGATGAATATTGAGTAGGAGTAGGGAGGTGGTATTATCTCTGTACACAGCATTAGTTAGATCATTACTGGCACAGTGGGTTCAGTTCTGGTGTCAACACTTCAGTAAGGATGTTGATAATCCAGAAAGAATCATTTGAGGTCTGGAGAACATGCTTTATAGCTAGAGACTAAAGAAACTCTATATCTATTTAATTTAATCTAAGAGAAGGTTAAGAGGTAACTTGATTATGGTTCAGAAGTACCTACATGTGGAAGAGATTTCTGATTGTAGATGGCTCTTGAATCTCTCAGACAAAGGCATAATAATGTCTATGGGTTAGAAACAGAAACTAGACAAATCCAGACTAGAAATAGGGTGTAAATGTTAACAGTGAGAGTAATAAGTATTGGGACAATTTACCAAGAAACATGGTGGCTTCTCCATTACATGAAGTCTTTAAATCAAGACTGGATCTCTTTCTAAAAGATATGCTAGTTCACACAGAATTTATGGGCTTAATGAAGGAATTACTGTGTTAGGTCCTATGGCCTGTGGTATATAGAAGGTCAAATGAGATGGTCATATTGGTCCCTTCTGGCATTAAAATATATGTATCAATGGAAAAAAAAAAACCTGGTTGAGGGAGTAGTGAGCTCACCTGAACGAGTTTTCTTTGCCCTAGTGGAGCACCTTGTGTCTTAACACTGGAGCATCTGGGAAATCATGCTTCATACCTGTCTCTACTGGCCTGATTTTGCTGAGAATTTGTCAGCCTGGCGGAGAGCCAGTATACATGGATGCAAGAGGTGTGCACACACTTTCATTTATGTGCAATTGGATAATGACCCATTCTATCTCTTATCTCAGGTAGGTGGGGAGAGAGCTTTCAGAGGGATTCAGATAGTGTAGTGACTTTATTTATGAGGACATATGGATGTGTGTTCTGGGACAGTGGTCCGAGTGGAATATTCAGAAATAACTATATGGTCGTTATGTAAACCAGATTCCCCATAGCCACTAATAATGCAGCAACTTGCAGTGCTCTGATCAGCTGAGACAGTTCCAAGCCCATATAAAGGCACCACTTAGTTTCACAGGGTTTAAGGCCAGAAGAGGCCATTAGATTATCTAGTATGACCTCCTGTATATCACAGGCCATTATATTTAACCCAGATACCTCTACATTGAGCACAGTGACTTTAGACTCTAGTATTTCTGTCCTCAGAACACTAACCTGTTGTGGGCCATAGGCAGACAACTGGATTAGGAGAAATATACCCAGATGATCCTAGTAGGTGATCTGCACTCCATGCTGCAGAGCAAGATGACTCCCCCACTCCCCCAAGGTCCCTGCCCAACTGACCTGGGAGAAAATTCCTTCTTGACCCCACAGCTGGCAATCATTTTGACCTCTGAGCAGGACTCACTAGCCAAGCATTCAGGAGTATTGTTAGGTCAAGGCTGTGGGAGACCCATTAGCATGGGGTGAACTGCTCAGTATCTGGGCCAAAGAGTCAAATAAGCAGTCTGAGGCCAGGCCAAGTTGAACTTTAAACCATGCTTAACTTCAGAAAATAGAAGACAATGATCTTGGAAGGTATGCTAGAATAGCCTTAGTGTTAAGCAAGCTACACATATTTAAAGGGCCAGATCCTAAGCTGGCATAAATCCGTGTGACTCCATTGACTTGATCATTTATTTTTAAAAAGCAGTTGAGCTATGTTGATTTATACCTACTGAAGATCCAGAATAAAATGTTTAATAGCTAGCGCATTTTATTTTAAAAAATAAATTTCTAGATCTTTCATGATCAGCATCTCTTTTTCTTTTCGTTAATCAAGTTGTCATTGAGGCATCAGGCAACAGCCCAAAAAGAAAAGAAGGAAAATATACTATGTCATTTGACATTAGAGAATCTTTGACTTCAGCATGATTTTCAGAGGAAAATATTTATTTGCTTACATCTCTCTCACACCCTCCACAGCAACAGACCCTAGAGTTCATAGGGCCTCATAGAAAAGATAAATCCTTTAGGAGAGATGTTACCTGAGTTACTGAGTTTCAAACTAATAATATATCAAGAGCGGTTTTTCCAGTAATAAAAGCACTACCTGTCACTGTTTTTTTCCCCCAGTGGTTCTTTCTCTAAGAGAACACAGAGAAAACATGTTTGTTCTTAAAGATGCTTCCTTTGAGGCCAATTATTCCCCTTTATTCCCCCTTGAAAACCAAGTTATAAATTTGTTAGTGAATTATCAGGCAATACTGTATGCAGCACATTCAAAGAGCCAAACAAATTCATTTGGTTTTGGCCTATCTTGAGGTCCTCAGAGGACTAAATTCAGAAACTGGATTTATTGCAACGCTTGCTGGAACATCACCGATGAGGAACTGAATGCTATGCTCACAAAAGGTTCTTCCATATTTACTAAAAAAAAGAAAGGGTTCACATATTTTAGTACTGTAGGGTGCTTTGCAACCAATTAATAAATGTGGGATGTCCTCTGTACCCCATTCTCTGTGAGGTAAGCAACTTCTAAGATGGAAGAATCATATTAAAAAGGCACATTGGCACGTCTACACACTCAGACCACAAATTGCACACTTACATAGCACTTATGTGATGCAGGCTGTTGAAGGAACAGTAACTTTTCAAAGCTCCATAGCTGTGGGGCAGTGGTGGTATCATAGTTAAACACAGATCTCATGAGACTGTCTTATTGTCATATTCCTTAATTGATGATCTAGTTAAAGCTGACATGGCCACCAGAGAATGATGAACCTTAAAGGGTCTAGAGTTTGGGTTTGTTTTCAATAGCTGTTCAAAAGTTATTTCATCCAGACACGTTTATCCATCCCAATTGGCCACTTGATTGTAAGCTTTTAATCTTAAATTTCTTAGCTTCTTTCAGCCTTAAGGTATTTTTGCCCCGCAAAAATGGGATTAACTCTATTTGAACATGAGAACAGGAAATTTTCACACTATCTGAAAAGTACTCTCATGATTTTGTGTTGGGATTCAAAACTTCAGAGTTGCTTTTGGGCAGTATTAAGGGCCCAACTGTGGAGTAATTACTTACGTGAGTAGACTCACTGGCTTTAATGGGGCTATTTGCATGAGGAACTGCTCCTCTATGTGAGAAGGAATTAGTGCCTTGCCAAGTTTGGATTAATTGGTTGAGACATAAATAAGATCGTATATTGAAAAAATACTGGGCAGTTATGTGCACTATATCAGGTTCCTTATCAACTAAAGCAGGTACTTGGGGCAGACTTCAAGTCACATGTGGCTATGGCTCGTGAGGCATAGATTGAAATGGAGCCCAGGCTGGAAAGCAGAATGTGCGTGCTAGGCAGAAGGGGCTTGAAATTCTCGCTGGGGAAGCAGCAATGGGTGCATTAGTTGGGAGTGGAATCAACCACATGGTAGCCCTGATGCAGGAAAGCATGTAAGCAAATGTTTACATCCACCCCTATTTAGGTCAGCACTTGCGTAACTTTAAGTGTGTGCTTCTGTCCCATTGACTTCAGTAAGAGCTAAACATGTATGTAAGTGTTTTCCTGGGTAGGGATGCTTTCTCGAATCTGTGGTGGAGTCTGCAGTGTACATGCTGCTATCTGGGAGGAGCTATAGTGGGAGAGAACTTTGTAAATAACCAATGAAAATCAGTACATGGAAATCCAACAGACAAAACACAAAAAACAGCAGTGTTGTTTCTTCTGTTGACCAAGTTGCCATTTGGTTCAATATTCAATTAATTACATTTTGTAAAATGAGCTAATATGGCACATTTTTGATAGGTTACCGGGAGAAAGATTTCCATGGCACACAGAACGCCCTGCCATCATGCCTGACACTAATTTGAGCCCTTGTTTCCAGTCTCAACAGACAGGCTGACAGCAGAATGCACCCCCTGCAACCTCAAGGGCTTGTTGGGAAAAGAGGGTAGTGGCTTCTTTAAAGGTCCCCCATCCCTCCAGGGTGGAGAGGGGTGACTGGCCAGTGGGAGGGAAGAGGGGAGAAAGGCATCTCTTAAGCTGGTGGGTGGCAAAGTGTCATCCTGGTAAGCCCTTGGCCCCTGAGCACCTGGAGAGGGTAGCTAAACCCTGTCTCTCCAGCCTGACCCTCCTCTCATGCCTGGATTAACAACTGCTGTAAGGAGGCAGCGGGGAGCAGCCTGCCACATGCAGAGAAGATAGTTGTTCCATAGACGATTTGGTTTCCTGAAAGAAACTGGGGATTAGGGTCAGGGCTCCTGGTGTCTGTGGCAGACAGGAGACAATCCTGATTTACCAGCCCCTTAACCCTTATTCGAGGGAAGGGCAGTAGGATCCCAGCAGAAGTCTGGAGATTAGCTATGGAGGGGTGGGAAGCTAATGGCAGCCCTCCACCAGGTGAAAGGTCCCGGCAAAAGCGTTACATAGACAGAGAGGACCCTTTGTTTCCCCCCTCCCCCCATCCAGCTTTGAAAGTATCTTGTCTCCTCATTGGTCATTTTGGTCAGGTGCCAGTGAGGTTATCTTAGCTTCTTAACCCTTTACATGTAAAATGACTTTGCACTATATAAGTATTGGCCAGAGAGTTGCTAGATGAGTTAATAATTAAACCACATCCCCTGTATCTTGTCTTGCTTTCCACAAGTCTGGGACAATAGACATGGAGACTGAAAAACTCTCACCTCTGGAGATGGTCTGACCAGCTCAAGGTGAAAGCACGTTGATGGGGCAGGAAAGCTTGTACTGCCACTGAGCATTCTATAAAATTGTTTCACAGATAAATAAATACTTCAGCCTCAAGATTTTGTCAAGATATTTTCCTAATAATTTCCTAATTTCCTAATCTACAATATTAGTCTTTGAAATATGCATTTATCACAGACAAAACTAAGACTTTAATTTTTTTTAAAACAATATTGATTACAGTTTTCAGTAGTTTTCTTTTTTCACAGCCCTTTACCTCTTGACAAGTTTTCATATTTTGTTTTTCATCTTTTCCAAATGAGTTAGTAGCTATTAAAAAGAAATGGCATGACTGCTAGATTTTTCAGCAGTGTGCTAAAGACAGAAAAGAACAACAGAATTCTGTGGCATAGTGTACATGCCTGGTGATCAGGAGTAAAGTATTTTGAGTAGAGATGGTTGAAAATTGAAAATAATATGACCTCAGTTATAGCAGAAATTTTTCTGCTATTACTGAGGTCATATTATTTTTTATTCACAAATATTTGGATGGCTGATTGTCTATGAAATATCTGTGAATTCTGAAAGTTTCATTATTCAATATACATTATTCACTGTTTGCTACTTATCTTTTTCCAGTTAAGCGTCAATCATCCAGTAAAGATAGCAGAAATAGTACCACGTGACCACACAGCACAAATAGCTAACAGTGAACTGTGAAAGTGAATAACTCAGAGTTCAAAAATTATTTCTTCTTAGCAGGAGGTGAACACTTATGACTATCAACTACATCCAGAGTGAATAGGACTGGGTTCACAAAAATGTAATGAAATATGAAGAAAAATTTAAAAACCCAAACAGAACTCCCCCCACATACAATCATCACCCAAAATTAATCATTTTTTTCCTTTAGTGAATTCACCCAATTCTAATCTTTGTCCTCAAACAATCTGAATAGATAAAAAGTGGCTTCAAGTACTTTCCTGAAAACAGCCAACTAACCTACTATAAAGTGAACAAATGTTCCCCTGCTAACCCCTGCTGCATTCTCAGTAAGTTCTTCTTTACCCAGGTATTGGAAGCTAAGGTAATTTAACCACTCTCCCTTGCATCAGATGCAAGAGACCTCTGTGCAGACTAGCCCAAACTAACACTTTTATTCTACAATGAATCAGAACAACTTTAGATAAAAATGGTTTGTTCATATGCCAAACTAAAAAGGCTAGAGCATTTTGCACATCTACATGTTAGAACCATTGCCAACTGATTTAGTGAACTGATTTCTATCCCACGAAACTGCTATTTTTGCAGCCTTTCCATTGATACTGCCATCGGTGCTGTGCAGTTCTGTTTGTAAGCTTTAAGAACTGTTTGGCTTCTTGCACTCTCTTTTTTTCCTAAGACCGAACATATCCCCACTGCAGTGTAGCCAGGCCCCCTCCTAGGGGCTGCTTTTGATCCCTAAATTTGTTTCCCAGCAAGCTGCCCAAGCCACCTGGGAGTCAAGAGAATTTGTCCTTTAAGCCGCCCTCTGGTGTACTGACCTTCATGTTGATGGTAAGTTCTGTGTCAAAATTCAGCTGATCACCATGATTTTCACCGGGGAGGGGTGGCACTTGGAGCTGACAAACGAATTTGTTTTTCTCCCTAGAAACTTTGGGCTCAGATGGAGACTATCAGATGAGTTTGGTGTACACATTCCCACAGTACAAGCATTTTATATAATTTGGCACAACTTCTCCTCACCAGAATCATTCATCACTACTCAGCAATGGAACAGCAGTTATATTCGCAGTGAGATGTTCTGGCAGAGCTGTGTGGGAAAGAATATGGTGCCACTGGTATTCACTGAGCAATACTATGAATCTTACATTCATGAGAAACCAAGTAACTCCTAGGAATATTATTTATAATCAGAACAACCCCCTCAAAATAAAACATGGTTCTTCCCTTATTTTTAACAGTAACTGTTAAGAATACCATCACTTTAGGAGGGTTTGCAGGTGTTTTTCAAAGCTTCACTTGTGATTTTTAGTAGATGCATCTATGAATAATCTCACCTATAAGTATGTGCAGAAACTATTATTAAATTCATGTAGCCCTCTATTTCCACTCTGAAAAGATCTTCATTCTGACCAGCTGAGCATATTTTGTGTTTATGTTAGAACCAAACTTCAAGATTTATATTAGAATGATTTCAAATGTTCAACAAACCTACTCACCATCTGCATTTGGAAAAACTCATTGACATCAGCCTGTGTTGCTTAGCAATAAATACGTGTCTATGACTCCAGTCACAAAGAGTGTTCATTACTTTGCCATTCAGCCATTTTACACAGCCTTGAAGACCTCAAAACTCCTTTATTTACTCTGGCCTTGGCTGGAAGGGAAGGGAAAGAGGAGATATATAGATGTATGGAGTGCTAGGAAAGGAGTCGGGGTCAAAAAATGGCAAAGAATCTGTAGTAGATTCACAAGTTTAATATATGGGGAGAAGCTATCTAAAGGAAAGCAGCGCAGTATTATTAGTTATTCTTATTAATTATTATTATTATGAAATATTAAAGTAGATTGGTAGCTATGCTTAAACACCTTGATAGACATCAATCTTAAAACACTATCAGAATGTGTATTTTGTAACAGCATCAATTGTTGTATTGGAGGCATGAATTTTTAAAAATGTGCTAATATAGACAATTTCCCAGCAAATGTATCTGATGTAATAACGTGCTTGTGCTTATATTCAGCTTGTGGGTAGTTGGAAGGTACTCTGCTCATACTTAAAGTTCCATGTTTATGAAGAATTCTATGATCATTGCCCTGTTGATCATTGATCATGCCTATGATCATTGCTCATAACTTACCGAATAGTTCACCTTTGGAAATAACTCCTCATACTCAGTCTCAGCCCAAAATTGAACTCTTTAGGAAAGCTTCAGGAAAATCTCAGCAACCCTTTTTGAGTTGTGGTAGAGCAGAAAATACAATTTAAAAAAAGATGTGTGATTATAACAGTTTTGTTTGCTCGCCAGTCAAAATGACCACTTCTGTTTAGGTGCCTGAATATGAATTTAGGACGTTAACGTTAGGCACCCAAATGTGAAGATTTTGGATTAAGTTTCCAGAAAGGCAAAAGAAAAATTAAAATAAGAGAACACTTGTAATTGAGCACATTCGGTTCGATGGGTGAACTAATTCAAGAATATGACAGGAACTCAACTGAAGTGAGACAATTGCTCCAAGTATTGCTCTGCTCCCTTATCCCAGCCAGAATTTCTCTATGTTTATTTTTCACTGCTCTTGGCTACATTTTCACTGTTTTTTCACTGGACTTTTTTCAGGACAGACTCTCCTAAGCAGAAAATGGACCCAATAATGTTCCAGTTCAGAACTTTGAAACCCACATTGTTCAAGTGGCTTTGAAATGAGGCAAAATAAAATCCACCTGCCTTGATTATAGTACCAGCATATCATGGATTTGTTGTAGGTTTGGTACAGGAACCACTTGGTGTAATTCTTTGATCTGTGCTATGCAGAAGATCAGACTAGATAATTGCATGGTCCCCTTTGACCTTAAAAACTACAATGGTGTTAAAGAATGCTGAAAATGGGTCATCTCAAAACATTAGTGAGCCAAGAAGTTGTAGTGAGCGGCTCTATAGTGTTAGACTGGCACCTTGCAACCCTCCATGAGTAAGGAAGGGCATGTAGCTGGGATGCTAGAGTTGCCAAGCCTCCAGGATTGTCCTGGAGTCTCCAGGAATTAAAGATTGATCTTTAATTAAAGATTCTGTCATTTGATGAAACCTCGAGGAATACATCCAACTAAAATTAGCAATTCTAGGAATGGCTCAGGAGCAGGGCAGGGAATCTGTCACGGTTTGATCCCCAGTTTTCCCCTTGCCCTCAGGGAAAAATAAACTACATCATACCCTTTCCTGGTGTAGCTTTCTTCCCCCTCCATGCTGACTCAGCTGCGTTGGTTTTGCTCCCCAGCACACCAGCCAAGGCTACACCCACTCCCTGCCATCCTCACACATGATCTGCTGACAGGAGTAGCCTGTGCAGGGGAACGGGGGGGGGGGGTGTCTTTACACTCTCTTTATTTTCCTTCCCAGATACTAAGCAAGGCTCACAGCTGAGCTCTAGCTTCTGTCTGAGTATAGTACTGGCTTGGGGCAAGGTAGGTCACTGCATGTATATTTTATCATTATCACTACAAATAATGACATGAAAAATACACAAGAGGCATCTTTAGGGGTTAGTTGTGCACTAGGGGGTTGCACCTATTCAGCAAATATTTGCAGCACTCACTGAGTCAGTTAAAGCAAGAGGCCTTATGCTGCCTGCACTAACAACACCAAGTCAAACAGCAAAGAGATAACATAAAATGAGGTAGCAAGTAAATGGGATTGTAGGTGGTGATTAAATATACATGCTCTGCTTATGTCTATTCTGCCAGTTCAATATAAATTAAAATTCATAATTCTTCCAGTGTCTCAAACAAGAGTCAGATACAACAATATGTAACAGCTGCACGGGTAGAGAAAATGTTATGCTTCAGTGTCTGTATGGATGACAGTGAGGACTAATATTCCCAATTCTGATTTTTGTTTCCTTATTCTGGTGTATCTTTTTTTCTAGTTAAAAAAAAAAAGATTGTTCAATGGGGCTCATGCTATGTGGTCATTTTCACAGAATTTTGGCATTCACGCTCGAATACAAGCTGCAATCATCAGAAGTTCTCAGTTCCTATTCCTCATCCCAAGAGCGATGTAGCAAAGCTGTATGCCCATCCCCCTCCCCAGCTTCCGACTCTCATTCACTTCTGGGAACATCCTGGAATAGCAGATGGCTGGGCATCACCAGCTAAGGGATACAAGATGGCTATGTATCTCAAGTAAAGGAAAGCTAGTTGTCGGAAGACATGTTTAAGTCTTTTTCTGTGGTCCTGAGTGGAATGACAAATGCCAAAAATCATACTCAGATTTTTCATAATACTGTGCACAAAACTGCTCCTAAAAGCCACTTGTTTTGCAAAAGTCCTTGAAATTGTGATAAGTACTGTTTGCCATGAAGCCTGACTAGTCACATGGCTTGCATAGCCTTAAGATAGTTGGCATCTGCTTCTGCTTGCCTATTTTAAATTGCCTCTGCTTCTGTTGACCTATTTTAAATATGATTATTTATTATGTTCATCATCGCAGCACCTAGGGGCCAACTGAGAACAGGCTGTATATAAACAGTACTAAATGCTCTCTACTCTAAAGCACTTAAAACCTAAATAGCAAGTTATCTTATAAAGCGTGACCTTAGGTAATGACCTTCCAGGGACTAGGGGAAAGCATCATACATAATTTTT
This sequence comes from Caretta caretta, assembly GCF_965140235.1. Classification (NCBI taxonomy): domain Eukaryota; kingdom Metazoa; phylum Chordata; order Testudines; family Cheloniidae; genus Caretta; species Caretta caretta. The sequence continues at coordinate 61,423,832 of NC_134208.1, read as the reverse complement.
AGTGCTGTTAATACTTCAGCTAAAACACCAGTGCAGAACTATATATGGAACCTTCATTAGTCATAATCTTACTAGATACTTAAATCAGTGTTTGGATGCTATTCTGTTCATTTTCTGGACATGGAAAATATGGTCTAATTAACTCCTGCTAATAAGGATGTCAAATATGCCAATTTAGTGCAGTGCTTGCATTTAGCATGTAAAATATTGTATAATTCAGTAACCCTCAATAGTGAGTGGCCAGCAGAAAGGACTCAGAATTGAGAAAGCCATGACTCAAATCTCACCTATTTTACTGGCATTCTCAAAACTCCTGCTCAGTCTAAGACTGTAGGTGCCTAAATTCCCCCTACTAAAGTTCCCTAGGCACTCCAGGTGACACAGAAATTGCGTGAGGGCATGGCTATCAAACTGAGTCCCGTAAGAGAAACAGCTGCCAGAAAAGGAAGAGGTGGTAGCAGTCCCCTTTTGTCCAGCAGTGAGAGCACTCACCCAGGATATGGGAGACCTGGATTCAATTCCCCACATTGCCTGAGAGGAGCAGGGAATTGAATCCAGGTCTCACGCTTCCCACATGGTTGCCCTAACCACTGTGCTATGAGGTATTCTGGGGTGGCACTCTCTCAGTCTCTCCAGTTGAAAAATATTCCATGATGTATAAACACTGAAATATGTACTGGGCCAGAGAGAAATATTGACTCTATAGCCAAGTAGTTGGCATGCTCATCTGGGCTGTGGGATACCCAGGCTCCAGTCTCTGCTCCAATGAATGGTTCATGATTTATACAAAGTGGAACAGCTTCAACAGGAGAGCTTGAGAGACATAGCCCAGTGGTTAGGGTACTCATGTGGGAGTAGGGAGAACTACTCCTCATCCCACATCAGGTAAAATGGTGATGTGAACTTAGATCTCCCACATCCTCAATGAGTGGTCTAACCACTGGAATATTGGCTAAAAGGGGGGGCAACCAGCAACCACCTCCTCCTCCTCAACTTTCCTTAAGAAAGGACCAACCTGCTTCAGCTGGCTAACTCCAGGAGAGGATTCATGGTTTTGAATCCTGAGTTGATGATGGCACATCCCTCCAGTCCAGACTTAGTAGCCTAACTCCCTTTGAAGGACAAGGCTTAGGCCACACCCCTCTCCTCAGCATTTCCTACTGGCTAGCTTAGGTAGCTCCCCTAGGGTGACCAGATGTCCCGATTTTATAGGCACAGTCATAATTTTTGGGTCTTTTTCTAATATAGGCTCCTATTACCCACCCCCCAACCCCTGTCCCGATTTTTCACACTTGTTGTCTGGTCACCCTAAGCTCCCCACTCAGGGATTCACAGGTGGTAGCCAGGTTCTCTACCTTTTTTTAAGTGCCTAACTCTCTCCATGGATTTTTTATTGAGAGCCTGGGTGTCTAACTCAGAGCAGTAAGTTCCACCTGAGCTGGGCACCTCAAAGTTCGGTGTTGCAACACTCAGCCTAATTCCCTTTTGAATCTAGCTCTAAGTCACTTGACCTCTTTGTATCTTAGCGAAAACAGCTGGAAAACTGGTTAAAAGCAAGGCCTTACAAAAAGATGGAAACTGAATCAAAGACAAATTTATTTAACCAGGTTTTTTGAAGCATGATATTGTTGAAGAATCTATTCTTCCTGCCAGTCCCTTAGTCATCAAAGCTTAATCTATGCATCTATGAATCCAATGTATTGTAAATGCGGCAGAAAAACACTCAAAAATAGACATCTTATAATTAGTTTTAACAAACCCAATATTGAACATTTCCAATCCAGATTCAATAAAGCAGCTCTAATAGGCACATCAGTTTATTCTCTCCAGCACAACACTGTGTAGAAGAAAGTTAGACAGCAAATATAGTTTTAGTCAGTGGTGAGTCTCATGTGGTTCTAAACAAAAGGGGTCCTGAATGCCAGACAACGTGAGGTTTTGGCTAAGAGTGTAATTGATAAAGATGATCTGTATTTGACGATCACTGTGACAGTGATGAAAATGCAAATGGAACACTTAAGGGGAAAGGGAAGATAAAATTGACAGAATAGCTAGAATAGATTTGTCAGTTTCAACAACACCTGCCACAGCCAATGAGTATCATCTGGTTAATGTGACAGAAACTTCTACAGTAGCATCTCAGCTCAAGTCATTCATTACCAATACAGCTGTTGGGGGTAGCTTTTTAAAAACAGCATGTTGCTGGTGTCAATTTTGACAGGTCTTTACTGAAAATTTTTCTTCTTAACTTTTGATCTGCAGCAGCAGTGCTCTGTGAATTTTGCATGGTATTGTGTCTAGAGAAGTCCATCCTGATGTTGCTGGTCCTCCCAGCATGCCCTCCTCCAAACCTGGTTTGTATACTGCTCATATTCTTGCTTCTCTTTATTCTTCTTTGCCATCCCTTTTTTCTTGGAACATATTCCTTACCCTTACGTGCAAAACACCCACTCTCACTTCATTCAAAACCCTCTTAAAATGCACTTCTGTAAAAGCTAATAACCCCCCCAAGAACAGAGTACCTCACGCAAGATTTTTAAAAACAGAATTCCACATCAATGAAATCTGACCATTATACTAGTTTATTATAGTAGCTCAATTGACTCGGACAGTAAGCACATGACTAAGTGGATCTCTGTGCCCAAACAATGCCACCCACTGGAATAAATAGGGCTCTGCACATGCGGAGGTCTCAGTGCAGGGCTGTGGCCTTAGAGGTAGGCTCCATGGTGCGGACATCATGCCTAACTGTATTTTGTGGGAAGCGCCAATGTGGAAGTACTGAATAATCAATGAGGAAAGGAGAAACTAGGTGGAGTACTGGAAAGCGAGGGTAGGATAGATAAAGTACCCAAGAAAAAAAACAAATATTAAGATTCCTGCATGTCTCTATGACTATTTATAGTCCTGATCCAGCTCCTCTTGATGTCAATGGGACTTCCATTAATTTCACTTGTAGCAGGATTGGCTCCTGGCCATACCCCATCATTATACTGACTTTACCTGGGCTATACTTGCATGTTATTTGATAAATGTTTGCATTAAGCAGATGAAATCTGCTTTTTAGCTAGGCATCTAGATTTGCCTTTTTTAAGACAGAAGCTTTCCCTATGTCTATAAGTTAGTTTTGCTATGCCTAAAAAAAGAGTTTGTTAGGAGAGCATGCTGAAATGAGTTTCAGGGAGATCCCCCCAAACTCCAAGTTTTATACTTTCTTTATAAAACAGTTAGAAAGTCAGCAAATGAAGTGTCAGAGAGCACTAAAATAAAATCCCTTGGATGATTATATTATATAGATTTGTTCATGTGCCGTGGGTAAAATTTTCAAATGCCCTTAAGTGATTTAGGAGCCAGTGTCCCATTGACAGTCATTGGACTTCAGCTCCTAAATCACTTGGGCACTTTTCAAAACTATAACCTTGGTGCACAGGAAAAGAGAGGCTTTCAAAATTGCTCTGGTTCTGCAGTATCTTCTGGCTGACTAGCAAAGGCAAACCTTAAATAATCAAGGGACTCAGGCCCTTCTCTCAGCACAGTCAGAAATGGAAATTCAAGTTGATGCTTCCTTCAGGAGGGTAGAGACATGTTTGGAAACGACATAGTCACATCCTCCAGCTGATGAGCATGAGTCAGCAATTTGAAAATGGAGCAGTGAATTCCACTCTGTAACATGAAGGAGAAGGAGAAGGAGGGCTGCTTGAAAATAACACTTTCTTCATATCGTTGGCAGGAAAGGGGTTAACTGATGCCCAGAGAAAACAAAAATAGTCATCCTTCCCTAGCACATTTAATGTTAAGTATATGTGGTATCTTGCAAATAAAACAAATGCACACAAATTCTAATGACCAAAATCAAAACAGGAGCGATTAACCAAAATCCTTCCTGAAGCATGGAGAGATCTATAACACAGAACAGATGGACAACCAACATGATTCCTGTAGCACTATTTCTTTTGTTTGCTTAATACATTATTATATTTACATGCTTACTCATGGCATACCATCTTACTGATAGCGTCACACAGGACTGTGCTATGTGTAAATGAACTGAAAATCGTCTGAGGGCATCTTCCCCCAAAATGTTTACAGTCCAAGTGTACAGTCGTAAAGTGCAGAGCCATACAAAACAGTCAAATGGGGTGTGACATTTTTATCTGGACAGTTTGCCTTTTAAAGAGTCCTTTCATAAGTATAGTACCATACTCAGAGGTGTGTTTGCACTAATATATACCTACTTGTGTGTGGTAAGGCACTCCGCTTAGCACTTTCAAACTGTGCATACACTAAATAGAAAATCCTAACCCTGTCATTGCTTACGTATATTAATTCTGATAGGACATTCCTGCTGCAGACTCAGGCTCCCCTCTTGACTGAGTGAAAGAGGGAAGAACTTAAACATATTCGTCCTCCCAGCTAAACCCTCATGCTTTCTTAATACCTTACTAATTATTACTACTGTTTCTGAAGTTAGGCAACTTTATCCAAAGCATCCACTAAAGAATCCAAATAGAAAATGATGTACTAGAACCCATGTTCTTCGCTTTGTTTAAAGCCGTGTAATCCCAGTGGCAAAAATGTGGTAGCAAGAGTGAAAAAATCAGCACCGAATTTGGCCCTGTCTTTACAAACAGTTGAATCTGAAAGAAAAACAATTTTCAATTGTCTGTTTCCAATTACATTGTAGGCCATAATCATGCCATGAGAAGCAAGTGAGCAGACACCTGTGCCCATGACATTGCAGGATCTGGGTCCTAGTTTACAACATTCCAATTACTGAGAAGGCCAATCATACTTTCTTCCACCAAGTAGTGACAAAAGCAAGCTCTCTTCTAATCTCCCCTTCCCCCTGCCAATTCTGTAGTCTCTCTATTTAGCAGGAAATATATAGGGTATCCCAAATTTGAGTATGTGATTACGGTTGGCAGATGTGACCTTTTTTCATAGCAATCAAACTAAGTGTCAAGCAGTAACTATATGAAACCTAGCACTTCGAGTATTAATTTCACAAGCTTGCAGAAGCTGGGCTTCATTAAAGTGTCTGCTAAATGTGCAAGTTTAGCCCCTATCCTACAATTTGCAAAATGCACCAGCATGGAGCCCCACTAAAATTTGCCTGCATGTTGTAAATGACAGAATTGGGCCCTGAGATAGCAGAACTTATTAAGCCATGGCACTTTCATTATACATGCAAAGAACCACTTGGGCATCCTCTTAGCTGGAATTAATGAACCGTAATGGAGGGGAAAGAGATAAAGAATAAAAGACACAAATGTCAATGATGAAGGTAAACAGATGGAAGCAAGGGTCATACATATTGTGTGGCTGCTTGGGATGGGTTCTTGCTAGCAGCTAATGGGGCTGCCTTAGGAGGCATTGAGTGAACTTGCAATAGGACAGCTCAGAAGTTCTAGGTTCCAATTGCAACCTAAGCCTGACAACCAGTTCCTAGGGTTGCAGTTGTCAAAGTAAATGTTACATAATCCATTTGGATTGTTCAACTATCCCATAACAATAAAAGGCTCAAAGATCACAGGTGCAGCTGTGTTTCCTATTTATCTTCCTGCACCTGTAATTTCACATCCATACATGTGCTGGAGGAAAAGATGGAGTTTATTTATAGTTAGCTGTTATCAGATTGACTTTTCCAAGGTGTGCACTACTATATGGTTTATTTATTAATGTGCTTATCTTTTTTTATAGTCTTAGTGGTTTTGTAACACTCTATTTAGACACACACTTAGTGTAACAACATTCTGTAGCCAACAGTCTTTGCTGATAAAAAGAAATACTTTTCAATGGGATCATGTTCCACTGTTTGCTGCTGCTGTTATATCAGGCTTGGCAGAATTTTATTTTTTAAAATAAGTTTCACAGATAATGTTTATTTTAAAGCATTTTCAGTTTTTAATCTTTATTTTTCACAATGGTAGGAAATTATGGGGTACAGCCAACAGGGGAGGTCCAACATTCTTTAATGACAGTAGAGGTTGTGATTCAAAAAGTTAGTTTTAGAACCATTAAAACACAAATTGTCAACATCACATATCAAAATATACGAAGTAAATATCCTCCACTCAAACGCTAAGTTCTCAAGAAGCATTTTTCTTACTTTGCCTATCTACATTTTAATTAATTATTGTTGGAAATATTTTTGTCCCTGTGTGTGTGTACAGTGAAATCAACATTTACAAATAAAAATATAATCTTTCCAAGCCCAATAACTTGTGGTGAAACTAGCTTATACTCACTAGAAACACATCCAGTCTTGATTGAAAGACTTCAAGTGGTTTTGAAGGCTTGAACCATCACATCTGTTGATAATCTGTTCCAGTGAGAACTGTTAAAATTGCATTCCTTTTTTTCTAGTTTGAAGTTTTCTAGCATCAACTTCCAGCCATCTCTTTCATCCTCAAGATAGATTGTGAGAGTGCAAAGGTGTACTCACACAGATCAATCATAGTCTTAAACTCTTTTTTCTAAGTCATTGTTAAAACTTTAGTGAGAAACCTGGAAAGCATGCTTTTTATACATGATGTATAATGAGTAAACTGGCTTTATTTTGGTACATACTATTCTGCTGACTTGTGATGGTTAGTCCACAGCAATCCTGCACTGGGCCTGAAAAGTGAACAGTGATGAGCTGCCAAAATCTTAACAACGGGTTCCCTCCTCACACCACGAGGGGGTCGTTGCCCACCCCTGTCCCCTGGGACTCCTGCCCCATCTAACCCCCCGTGTTCCTTGACGCATCCCCCCACCCCAAGACACCTGCCCCATCCACCCCCCTCCCTGTCTGCCCCCAGAACCGGGCAGGAGGGTCTCATGGGCCACCGTAGTGGGTGCCCACCCCTAAGAGCCAGAGGCACCTGCCGGGGGGCGAGGTGGGGAGTCCCGGAGGTGCTTACCTGGGGTAGCTCCCAGAAAGCATCCGGCAGGTCCCTCTGGCTCCTAGGGGCAGGGGAGCATAGCTATGGGGGGAGCAGGGGGAGCCGACTCCTTGGGTGCTCTGGGGCTGGAGCACCCACGGGGAAAATTTGGTGGGTGCAGAGCACCCATTGGCAGCTCCCCACCCCGCGCTCGGCCCCAGATCACCTCACCTCCGCTCTGCCTCCTCCGCTAAAGGCACTGCCCTGCTCTGCTTCTCCGCCCCCTCCTCCGGCTTACCGCGAATCAGCTGTTTGGCAGGAAGCCTGGGAGGGCTGAGAAGCAGGCGGTGGCTTCCCGCTCAGGCCGAGGGTGGCGGAGGTGAGCTGGGGCGGAGAGTGGTTTCCCTGCACGCCCCCCCCCCAGGTTACCAGCTGTGACGCAGGCAGCCCTCCCCGTGCCCCCCCACCCCAGCTCACCTCCGCTTCCCTGGGCCTGAGCGGGAAGCCGCCACCTGCTTCTCAACCTGGCCCAGCTTCCCGCTCTGCACCCACCAAATTTTCCCCTTGGGTGCTTTAGGGCTGGAGCACCCATGGAGTCGGCGCCTAAGGCGCCATTTTTGGCCGGTTAAATTTAGAAGCCCTTTTAGAACCGGTTGTCCCTCGTGGAACAACCGGTTCTAAAAGGGCTTTTAAATTTAACAACCGGTTCTAGCGAACCGGTGCGAACCAGCTCCAGCTCACCACTGGCTGTGACTCTCTTTGACACAGTGAACTTTCTCATTGTAGGCCTTGATTCAGCAGAACACAAGCATATGCTTAACTTTAACTGGACATAAGCACATGATCAACTTCAATGTAAAGTTAAGGATCTCTTTAAATGCTTTGCTGAACTAGGGCCTAAAGATACAGTTTTCAAAAGCACCCAAGTGACTTGAGAGCACAAGTTCCATTAACTGTCAGTGAAACTTAGCCCTGGTCTACACTAGGAGTTAAGGTCGAATTTAGCAGCGTTAAATCGATTTAACCCTGCACCCGTCCACACGATGAAGCCCTTTTTTCGACTTAAAGGGCTCTTAAAATCGATTTCCTTACTCCACCCCCGACAAGGGGATTAGCGCTGAAATTGGCCTTGCTGGGTCGAATTTGGGGTACTGTGGACACAATTCGATGGTATTGGCCTCCGGGAGCTATCCCAGAGTGCTCCATTGTGACCGCTCTGGACAGCACTCTCAACTCAGATGCACTGGCCAGGTAGACAGGAAAAGGCCCGCGAACTTTTGAATTTCAATTTCCTGTTTGGCCAGCATGGCAAGCTGCAGGTGACCATGCAGAGCTCATCAGCAGAGGTGACCATGCAGAGCTCATCAGCAGAGGGGACCATGATGGAGTCCCAGAATTGCAAAAGAGCTCCAGCATGGACCGAACAGGAGGTACGGGATCTGATCGCTGTATGGGGAGAGGAATCCATGCTATCAGAACTCCGTTCCAGTTTTCAAAATGCCAAAACATTTGTCCAAATCTCCCAGGGCATGAAGGACAGAGGCCATAACAGGGACCCAAAGCAGTGCCACGTGAAACTTAAGTAGCTGAGGCAAGCCTATCAGAAAACCAGAGAGGCGAATGGCCGCTCCGGGTCAGAGCCCCAAACATGCCGCTTCTATGATGAGCTGCATGCCATTTTAGGGGGTTCAGCCACCACTACCCCCGCCGTATTGTTTGACTCCATGAATGGAGATGGAGGCAACAGGGAAGCAGGTTTTGGGGATGAGGAAGATGATGACGAGGTTGTAGATAGCTCACAGCAAGCAAGCAGAGAAACTGGTTTTCCCGACAGCCAGGAACTGTTTCTCACCTTGGACCTGGAGCCAGTACCCCCCAAACCCACCCAAGGCTGCCTCCCGGACCCGCCAGGCAGAGAAGGGACCTCTGGTGAGTGTACCTTTTAAAATAGTATACATGGTTTAAAAGCAAGCATGTTTAATGATTAATTTGCCCTGGCATTCGCGGCTCTCCTGGATTTACTCCCAAAGCCTTTGCAAAAGGTTTCTGGGGAGGGCAGCCTTATTCGATCCACCATTGTAGGACACTTTACCACTCCAGGCCAGTAGCACATACTCGGAAATCATTGTTGAACAAAGCATTGCAGTGTATGTTTGCTGGCGTTCAAACAACATCTGTTCTTTATCTCTCTGTGTTATCCTCAGGAGAGTGATATCATTCATGGTCAGCTGGTTGAAATAGGGTGCTTTTCTTAAGGGGACATTCAGAGGTGCCCATTCCTGCTGGGCTGTTTGCCTGTGGCTGAACACAAATGTTCCCCGCTGTTAGCCACGGGGAGGGTGGAGGGGCTAGCCACGCGCTGAGGGGAGGCAAAATGCGACCTTGGAACGAAAGCACATGTGCTAAGTATGTAATGTTAACAGCAAGGTTTACCATGAAAGAGTGTACCCGTTGTTCTATAAAATGTGTCTTTTTAAATACCACTGTCCTTTTTTTTCCTCCACCAGCTGCATGTGTTTCAAGGATCACAGGATCTTCTCCTTCCCAGAGGCTAGCGAAGATCAGAAGGTGAAAAAAACGCACTCGCAATGAAATGTTCTCTGAGCTCATGCTGTCCTCCCACACTGACAGAGCACAGACGAATGTGTGGAGGCAGACAATGTCAGAGTGCAGGAAAGCACAAAATGACCGGGAGGAGAGGTGGCGGGCTGAAGAGAGTCAGTGGCGGGCTGAAGGGTGGGCTGAAGCTGAAAGGTGGCAGCAGTGTGATGAGAGGTGGCAGGACTCAATGCTGAGGCTGCTGGAGGATCAAATCAACGTGCTCCAGCATATGACTGAGCTGCAGGAAAGGCAGCAGGAGCACAGACCGCTGCTACAGTCCCTGTGTAACCAACTGCCCTCCTCTCCAAGTTCCATAGCCTCCTCACCCAGACGCCCAAGAATGGGATGCGGGGGCCTCCAGTCACCCAGCCACTCCACCGCAGAGGATTGCCCAAGCAACAGAAGGCTGGCATTCAATAAGTTTTAAAGTTATAAACTTTTAAAGTGCTGTGTGGCCTTGTCCTTCCCTCCTCCACCACCCCTCCTGGGCTACCTTGGTAGTTATCCCCCTATTTGTGTGATGAATGAATAAAGAATGCATGAATGTGAAGTAACAATGACTATTGCCTCTTCAGGCGGTGATCGAAGGGAGGAGGGGAGGGTGAAGTAGAATGAACCAAGGGGCGGGGGGTTTCATCAAGGAGAAACAAACAGAACTTTCACACCATAGCCTGGCCAGTCATGAAACTGGTTTTCAAAGCTTCTCTGATGCACATCGCGCCCTCCTATGCTCTTCTAACCGCCCCGGTGTCTGGCTATGCGTAACCAGCAGCCAGGCGATTTGCCTCAACTTCCCAACCCACCATAAACGTCTCCCCCTTACTCTCACAGATATTGTGGAGCGCACAGCAAGCACTAATAACAGTGGGAATATTGGTTTCGCTGAGGTCTAACTGAGTCAGTAAACTGCGCCAGGGCGCTTTTAAATGTCCAAATGCACATTCTACCACCATTCTGCACTTGCTCAGCCTGTAGTCGAACAGCTCCTGCCTACTGTCCAGGCTGCCTGTGTATGGCTTCATGAGCCACGGCATTAAGGGGTAGGCTGGGTCCCCAAGGCTAACTATAGGCATTTCAACATCCCCAACGGTTATGTTCTGGTCTGGGAATAAAGTCCCTTCCTGCAGCTTTTGAAACAGACCAGAGTTCCTGAAGATGCGAGCGTCATGTACCTTTCTCGGCCATCCCACAATGATGTTGGTGAAATGTCCCTTGTGATCCACCAGTGCTTGCAGCACTATTGAAAAGTACCCCTTGCGGTTTATGTACTCGCCAGCTTGGTGCTCAGGTGCTAAGATAGGGATATGGGTTCCATCTATGGCCCCGCCTCAGTTAGGGAATCCCATTGCAGCAAAGCCATCCACTATGACCTGCACATTTCCCAGGTCACTATCCTTGATATCAGCAGATCTTTGATTGCGTTGGCTACTTGCATCACAGCAGCCCCAACAGTAGATTTGCCCACTCCAAATTGGTTCCTGACTGACCGGTAGCTGTTTGGCGTTGCAAGCTTCCACAAGGCTATTGCCACTCACTTCTCAACTGTGAGGGCTGCCCTCATCTTGGTATTCTTGCGCCTCAGGGCGGGGGAAAGCAAGTCAAAGTTCCATGAAAGTGCCCTTATGCATGCGAAAGTTTCGCAGCCACGGGGAATCGTCCCAAATCTGCAACACTATGTGGTCCCACCAGTCTGTGCTTGTTTCCCGAGCCCAGAATCAGCGTTCCACCACATGAACCTGCCCCATTAGCACCAAGAAACATTTTGATTTTTTCAGATTTTTTTAATTATACAAATTTGGTAAAACCAACATGAATTTGGAAAGTGTTTCAGTGTCACCAAATCTTCATTTTTCACAAAAAAGCCCGCAAGTTTCAGCAGAAAATTTATGCCTCTGTACTGAAGAGTTAAAAGTGAGTGTGTGGGGAGGAAGAGTCTTAATGTGATAGAATAAGATGAGCAAAGAAGTCTTGGGAGGAAAAAATAAATTTGTTTTTGACATCAAAAGTTGTCATTTTAAAAGGATATTCGATAATTCACAAGGAGTTTTGCAATTGCTCTATGTGACGATGTAGCGTGTGTATTCAGAGCCTCTTTGGGAGTAGGTTTCTTTTGTTTATTTTTATTTACCATTATTAATTTATTGGCCTAGTTTTGGATGGGCTGTGCAAAGAACCAGCTGGAGATAAAGTACCAAGCTAACATTGCCTGGGAACATCTTACTGTTAACTACCAATAAAGATATCCCTATACCCACCTTTGCAATTTGTTTCTCTCCAAATTCTGGGCACCCAAAATACACCAAGTATTACACAGAAACAGGCCCTGTCCTGAAGAACCTAGAACTCAACAGGATAAAATAATAATAAAAAAAGAATAAATAAAGAAGTGATAGTAATATAGAACCCCAAGGTCAGACTTGGATATGGATAGAGATCTCTTTAATATTACTAGAGAGAAATACTACTGGGAATTCTGTCATAAAGGGAGACTAACTTCCCAGATCTAGACTGGAGCATAAATGCTAGTAGGGCCCAGTTATTCCTCAGTGTGATTGATGACAGATTCTTCATGAAATAGTCACTGAACTAACAAGAGGCAATGCACTTTTAGACTTGGTTTTGGTAAGTAGTAAGGACATCATGGAAGAGCTAGGCACCAGAAATAACCTTGGATTGAGTGAGCATGAGTTGATTCAGTTTAAATTAAGTGGAAGGATAACCAAAACCAGTTTGTCAACTATGAGGTATTTTTATTTCAATAGGGCATCATCACAGGGTGCTTTCCTCTTTGTGACTCGGCCCTCTGGCCAGGTCATTATGTGTTGTCCCATTCTAGGGTATAAAGTCTGCCTGGACCCAATGTCCAGGCAATGCCACTTCATCAGGATACCAGGAATCTGGGCCCACCCACTATTCCAGGTTCCAGCCCAGGGACCCTACAATATACAGCCAAGGTCTGTTCAATCCTCAACTTTGCTGCTCACTCCCTGGGCTGCTTCCTACTCACCTCTCAGAGGCTTTCTTCTCCACTCTTCTTTCTTCAGGGTATGTCTTTGCCTCAGGGCCAGGCTCCCAGGGTCCTACTCTTTTCCTGGGTTTCCTCCTTCCCTCTCTAATGTTCCCTTCTTCCCGCTCTACTGCAGAGGATGGCTACAGACTTCCTCACTACCACTTTTTCTGTTGCCAACTTCTTGGCTTTATCCTAGCCCAGCCCGTATCTGTTCAGGTGAGCTTCATTCTCCAATCAGGGGTTGGTTATCCAGCCTAATTCCCTCATGTGGGGCCTATCACACTAGTTGGCCCTTTCTGAGCTTCTTCAACCTTTCAGGGATGGTGTGGTAGGCAGATTTTGGGAAGCTAAAGGAATTATTTAAAGGAGTAAACTGGATTAAAGAGCTGAAGGACTTGAATGTGGAGGAGGCTTAGAATTTTTTAAAATCAGTTATACAAAAACGATTGGCAATTTGCATCCAAAGCAAGGGGAAAAACTTGTAGAGAGCTTCCAGATCCAACTGCATGAATAACTGCCCCAAAAAAGTTGTTTGGAGTAAGCAGAGAGCCTACAGGGAATGGGGAAAAAGGAGGGATCAGCAAAGAAAACTACACCTTGGAAGTTAGAAAATGTAGGAATAAAGTGAGAATTTCTACAAGTCAAGCTGAATTAGCTCTTGTTAAGGAAATTAAAATGAGAGGGGTTTTAGTTATATAAATAAAAAGAAACTAAAGAAGAATGAGACTTGGCAGCTATGCAGTGAGAATAGGAAGGAGAGTAAAGATAATCTAGGTGTGGTCCACAAACTAAATGGGTACTTTGCCTCAGTTTTCAGTAAGGATGCTAAGATGGAACATGGAATGAATGCTGGAAAAAAGAGTGTACACAAATGGAAATTAGCAGATTTGAGGAGGAAAAAAATTAAAGAGCTTAAAGTCAAGGGACCCAAGTAACTTCCATCCCATAATACTGAAAGAACTGAAAAATGAAATAGATTTTCTAAAAATCCTTGCTACTGGACTGTCATATATATATATATATATATATATATATATATATATATATATATATACACACACACACACACACATATACATACATATAGTGTCTGGAAAATAGCTAACATCACACCTATATTTAAGAAAGGGAAAAAGTGATCCGGGCAAGGCTTTAGAACAAATTGTGAAGGAAAGAATAAATTAAATTCATGGAAACAAATGGAAAGGGGGAGTAATGCAACATGAGTTTATCAAAAGAAAGTGGGTAAGGGAAACACAGTAAATCTAATCGACTTGGACTTCAGTAAAGCATTCCTCTATGGGAATTTATTAGTTAAATGAGAAGATGGGGACTCATACAATAATTGTAAGATGGGTAAGGAACTTGCTAAAGGGGAGCAGGCAATGGGATGTGCTGAACTATTAGACTGGAGGTGAACCATTAGACTGGAGGGAGGTTACTAGTGGAGTTCCTCAAGGATTGTTCTTGGGACCAATCTTATGTAATATTTAATTGGCACAAAAAGCGCTAATGAAATTTGCTGATGCAAAGTTGTGAGGCATTATCAATACAGACAAGGATCAGAATATTATACAGGAAGAATTGGGAGCCTCTGAAGAGGCCAGGATCAGGACCCAAAGCCATCTTACCCCCTCCTCTCCCTGCAGCTGCTGGAGTGAGTTCTGGGCTGCACCTTTTAGGCTATGTCTACAATACAAGATGGGGTGGGGCGGGGGTTGATTCCCAGCTCATACTAGCTCTCACCTGAGCTATCACACTAAAAATAGTAGCATTGCTGAAGTAGCAGCAGCAGAAGCTAGCCACCCCTAGTGCAAACCCGCTGGAACCCCCTGGGTATGTACTCAGGGCTACTAGCCCATGCTGCTGCTACCCTGTCTACACTACTATTTTTAGCTTGCTAACTCAGATGAGATCCAGCACGAATATATCTATATGAGCTGGGGATCACACCCCCAGTTCGTAGTGTGGACATAGCCTTAGAATCACAGTGCAGAATCTCACCCAGGAGGTATACTCACAGGTGTAAAATTAAGGGAGGGAGTAGGTGTTGGCAGGTTCGAGGCTTATGGGTGTAATGGAGATTGTTGGGTTCCAATGTATCAATCACATTTATTTATGATTTTGGAATACTTAGTTTCTACCACACTCAGCTCTTTCTGCTCCCGCCTTCCCAAAAAGGAAAGGAAGAGAACTGGACAGTGATGTAATACATTAACCTTTCACCTTTGGAGATCCACACAGAGGGAGACCGATAACATACTCTCTGGTGGGTTACACACATGAATCCTAGATTGAGTCACATCAAAGGTAAAAATAACTCTTTGGTCTCACTTTAACATCACTTAAACCCCACAGAAGCACTAATCAGTTTGATACAATTGTCAGTCTGCTCATAGACTGGCAGGACTGCTGCAATAATGGAGTTGCCAGCTGTGACAGAGATGCACTTTAAACAACACCAAGATGAGACACTAATCTGAAAAATAAAATTCAGAAAGGAAAAAAGGGGGAAGGAAGATATAGAATGAAAGATGAGGTAATGAGTCAATCTCAGTAACACTGTCTAAAAGTTTTATGTAAAATTGATTCAAGGTAACATAGTCTTCACTCAGCGAACTCCCTACAGATTACTCCAACAATTAGCTGACTTGGTTGAGATATGGGTGTTCTGCCAACTGCCCACCTATACTTTGGTATTAGCTGGTCCTGGTTGGTGTCTGGGGACCGGAAAAAAGAGTGGATTATAAATTCTACATTGTAATTAGATTCCTTATTTTGATCTTCCTTTCACAAAATCCATGAGAAACTGTTAAATAACGATGTGCAGTTAAAGGGATTCTGAACAGCTGGATATCACCAAATATCGAACTGTAATGGGTAATGTGTATGAAGGTAACAGGTTTGAAAGTTTGGATGGCAATGGAAAAATTTTAGGTCCAGTTATTCAGCTAAGGAAGTAGTTATTTAGTAGTAATGAGGTATTTTAAAATGCAATCATAAGATTTTAGAAAATAAGGAAGAAAGGAAAGTCAATACAATCTATGCCAGTACATCCCATAACTGAATAACATCTTTCATCATTTACGTGCTTCAGGGAAAACTGAGTAGTGCACTTCAGAAAGCAAACACAGGGATATAATGAAAAACAATCATGAAGCCTCTTTGAAGAACTGTGATAGTGAAACTTTTATAAGTACACCAATCACTGAAGTCCATTGAATACATAACAGAGGACTAGTGGTTAGAGTAGGAGACTGGGCATTAGGATTCCTGGGTTCTCCTCTAAACTCTGCCATTAAATAGCTCTAGCTTTTGACTTCATGCCAGTATCATTGTGCCACAGCAGTGGACCACTAAAATATACAGGTTGTTTAGGCTTTTCTAAATCACGTAACCCTTGACTCCTGAGAGGTTTAAACAAAATACTATAGTAAGGTTATGATAAGAACTATGTCATATAAGAAAGATATTTACAATTTAAACTTAAATTTAGTTGTGAAGTGTTAAAACATTGAGGCCAAGGTAGGACACCCTAATAATTACACACCTGCATGCTCAAGCAATATTTTTATACTCCTCCCTTGTCATCTGTCCAAATTTCCACTTCTTGTAAGCTTCCTTTTTGTGTTTAAGCTCACCAAAGATTTCTCTGTTAAGTCAAGCTGATCACCTGCCATATTTGCTATTCTTTCCGTACATCAGGATGATTTATTCCTGCGCCCTCAACAAGGCTTCTTTAAAATACAGCCAGCTCTCCTGGATTCCTTTCCCCTTCATATTAGCCTCCCAGGGAATCCTCCATCAGTTCACTGAGGGAGTCAAAGTCTGATTTTCTGAAGTCCAGGGTCCATATTCTGCTGTTCTCCTCTCTTCCTTTTGCCCGGATCCTGAACTTGACCATCTCATGGTCACTGCTGCCCAGGTTGCCACCCACTTCTACTTCCCCTACCAATTCTTCCCTGTTTATGAGTAGCAGGTCAAGAGGAGCACAACCCCTAGTTGGTTCCTCCAGCACTTGCACCAGGAAATTGTCCCCAACACTCTCCAAAAACTTCCTGGATTGCTGTTCACTGCTGTATTGCTCTCCCAGCAGATGTCAGGGTGATTGAAGTCCCCCATGAGAACCAGGGCCTGTGATCTGGAAACTTCTGTTAGTTGTCTGAAGAAAGCCCCATCTACCTCCTCCTCCTGATCTGGTGGTCTATAGCAGACACCCACCACGACATCACCCTTGTTGTTCATGCTTCTAAACTTAATCCAGAGACACTCAGCTTTTTCTTCAGTTTCATACCGGAGCTCTCAGCAATCATACTGCTCACTTACATACAGTGCAACTCTTCCACCTTTCCTCCCGTACCTGTCCTTCCTGAACAATTTATACCAGTTCCAGTTTGGTAGTTACCAAAAGTCTTTGCCATTTTAGAGCCTGTGGGAAATATGCTTAGGTTAGCTCCCAACAGAGAGGCATCAGTATCATAGCCACTGAAGGCCAACTGGAAATTCTCAGCGGAAAGAACAATGATTTAATGGGCAAAGAGGCTTGCTGCTCTCCTGTCCAGTCCCTGATCACTTCAGGCCGAAGATGAAGCAAAATCAAAAGAACTGGGCAGATTACACCATTGCTGCTGTGTTGCCCTTGCTGAGTAGATAAAGAGAGCACTTCACAGTTATCCATCTGCCACCAAACACACATTCCATTTAGCCACAGCAGCAAGAGGAAAATAAAAGACTTCCTGAGCATGTCCTTACACTTTTTGAAAAAAACATTAGCATTACAATACATTGAAGGTTCTTTTGTAACTGCTTCACTTTTGTTTATCAATATCTTTGCATCAAATATTTCTTATCTGATTTATTTTAAAAAATATGCTCTGAAAGAGTTGGCTACAGTTACAGTACCACAAATCAGTGCCCCCCCTAAAATGGAGAGTTGAATTTTGAGAGGAATATCCAAAGTAAAACAAGTAATAGCAAATGAAAATTCAGAAACAAGACAAGTATCCCTTAGGAGTGACATGGGAACAAAGATTGATAACTATTCAACTCATTTTTGAACATGATATTTTGTTGCTCGAGTCAAGCAACCACTCACAATAAATGCTGAGACCCAACCTTGTTGTGCTCTTTCTGATTCAGTTGTTTAAAATTTATCTTTAAGAATCAGCTGTTCTTATATGGGAATAGAATGTTTCTGAAGGCTTTTAACAACCTGTGTGAAGAGTAGCTGGATATGTAATGCAAGGAACAGGTTTTTAAAAGGCTGTTTGATGTCTTAATCTCAGCCTTATCTAGTGATTTTATCATTACTGGACTGCCACATTTAGTATCATATAAACACACTGTAACTGGGGAAGTGTGGTGGGGCAAGTGTCCCACCCCCTCTGTGAGAGTGGGTAAAGACAGGCCAGAGGGGCTGCGCAAAGTGGCAGCCACTCAAGGAGGGCCTGTTACAGAGCCAATCAGGGTTGGGCAAGAGGTGGCCAATTAGGGCTGGGCTCAGCCCTATATAAAGGCTGCCCATGTGAGGAGCAGGGAGTCTCTCCCAGACTTCCAGCAGGGAAGGTCAGTCTCCTGAGCAAGGAGACCAGCACCTAGGACAGCGCAGTACTGGGCAGACTTAGGGGAGCCTAGGAGAGCTCCAGCCTGTTACCTGCCAGGCTGTGGGCCCTGACCAGAAGGGCCTAGAGGGTGCAAAGGGGTCAGATGGGAAATGACCCAGGGAGACTGGACAGATGAGGGGAGAAAAGGAGGGCAGGGAGGCTGTTGGTAGAGAGTCCCTGAGTCAGGACCTAGAGTAGTGGGTGGGCCTGGGTTGTCTTCCCTCCACCCCAATCTTGCACCTGACTGTGGGAAGTGGCCATAACAGACTGCACCAGACCCCTGAGGGAAGGTGTTAGACTTTGGGGTGTGGCTGGCCACTGCAGCAGGGGTGAACCAGGAGACTGCTGTTAAATGCCCCCCTGGAAGGGGGTGAGCATGGACTAAGGGGCACTGCCAGAGGGCAGTGTCCTGAAGAGGATGCCGCCAAGCGGGGAGCAACGTGGGTCCAGACACCAACGAGGGCACAAGATAGATGGGACACCACTGGTGGAGGGTGCTCCACATGGACTGAGCTAATTCCCAGGAGTCACCAGCAGGAGGTGCCGCGGTGGTGAGTCCCAACCCTGTCACAGGAAGAAATGTTTTATTTTGTTTGAGTTGCATAAAACACTATGCCCCAATCCTGATTGGAACCAATGGACATTGTAGTAATACAAATAATATCAATAAAACCACCACCATATGCATAGCTCTATCTGCATATAATATGGTAACACTGACTTTGATATAGCACTTATCATTTGCTATTTCTGAGATAACAGCTATTTTCTGAGGGTGAAAACTATACTTACCACAGTTGTACCACATGTGGCTTTGATATAAGGATGTGGTAAGTTTTCATATTTTAATGCTAATTTAATCATTGTAGTTTGAAAGGTGTTAGAATAAAAGCATATGTGAATAAAACTGTGTGTGTATTAGACAGTGACTGCATGCATTTGGACATATAGCATGGTGGTAGTTAGAGGGAACATGAGGTTTTTAACAGAGATCCTAGAACTCACCAGGGAAGGCAGCATGGCCTACTAGGTAGGGCACTAGACTGGCACACAGGAGACCTGGGTTCCATTGCTCAGTATCACTGACCAGCTGTGTGACCTCAGGCAAGTCACTTCACCTCCCCATGCCTGTCTCCCTCCCAACTTTTGTCTGTCTTATCTTTTTAGATCTCAAATGCTTTAGGAGTTTGCTTGTATAGGGCTGTCAAAGTTCCTTCCCCACTCTGAACTCTAGGGTTCAGATGTGGGGACCTGCATGAAAGACCCCCTAAGCTTATTCTTACCAGCTTAGGTTAAAAACTTCCTCAAGGTACCAAATTCGCTTTGTCCTTGAACCCTCTGCTGCCACCACCAAGCGTGTTAAACAAAGAACAGGGAAAGAGCCCACTTGGAGATGTCTCCCCCCAAGCCCTACATCCCCTTTCCTGGGGAAGGCTTGATAAAAATCCACCAATTTGTACAGATGAACACAGACCCAAACCCTTGGATCTTAAGAACAATGAAAAATCAATCAGGTTCTTAAAAGAAGAATTTTAATTAAAGAAAATAAAAGAATCACCTCTGTAAAATCAGGATGGTGAATACCTTACAGGGTAATTGGATTCAAAACATAGAAAATCCCTCTAGGCAAAAGCTTAAATTACAAAAAGACACAAACAGGAATATACATTCCATTCAGCACAGCTATTTTACCAGCCATTTAAACAAAAGGAAATCTAATGCATTTCTAGTTAGATTACTTACTAACTTTTTACAGGAGTTCTGAGCTGCATTCCTGATCTGTTCCTGGCAAAAGCATCACACAGACAGCCAGACTCTTTGTTCCCCTCTCCCCCGCCTCCAACTTTGAAAGTATCTTGTTTCCTCATTGGTCATTTTGGTCAGGTGCCAGTGAGGTTATCTTAGCTTCTTAACCCTTTACAGGTGAAAGGGTTTTGCCTCTGGCCAGGAGGGATTTTATAGCACTGTGGACAGAAAGGCGGTTACCCTTCCCTTTATATTTATGACAAAGGCCTAGCCCAATGGGACCTTGATCATGGTTGGGGTCTCTAACTGCTGCTGTAAGACAAATATGTTCAATGCCGCATATTCTGTGACATACTAGGACATGGAAAAAAATAAAGATCACTCGCCAAAGGTAGCGATCACAAGAGTTGAGAGACTGTCTTAATTCCATGAAGTGTAGCATATTTGTGATTCTCATGAGAGAAGAAAAGGAGTACTTGTGGCACCTTTGAGACTAACATTATGCTCAAATAAATGTTAGTCTCTAAGGTGCCACAAGCACTCTTTTTCGTGGATACAGACTAACACGGCTGCTACTCTGAAACCTCTCATGAGAGAGTAACTTGCCTGGGCATCTAAGTCCACTGCCGAAAGGTAGAGTATATTGGTACGTGCAGAAGTTATATTCCAGGAAAATGAAGTGATTTTCATTTTATATATTTTTTTCTGGTCACTAGGGATAAGATATTCCTTAAGTAGTCAAAACAAATGCAAGTGATAAAGCTGGCATCCTCCAGTGCAGTACAATAAACTATAACAGCCTCAGCTGCTCTGTGTCACTACCTTACCTGTGTTGATAGTCACACACAGTCTCTGAAAATGTGGTAGCTGTTAGGGAAATCAGAGTGCTGTAAACATAGTGTATGTAATGGTAGGGCATATCAGGTATCCTACAATACAAAGAGAGACACCCTGCCTGAAAAGCTTACAATCCTGCCTCTTGAGCCACGCAGGGACTTGCTGGTTTTAAACAGCTTAAAGGCTCTGTCACCTATGTACAAAATATAGTAAAAAGACAATACTATCTCAGGGGAAGGAACTGAAAACCAAAAACCCAAACACACATGGAAATAAAAAACAGAACAAGCCGCTCCACCATTTTCTGCTTTGTTTGTTATGGCTTTAATTTGAAAGATCAGTCTCGCTTTTCCCCCGTGTTCATAGGAGGGCTCTCCTTGGCCTCTTTAAAAGACCTGCATGGTGAGGTCACATGATGCTGTCACCTAAGCTGCAACCAGCCTGCCTGCCCTCCCCACTCCAAAGTGGCCGGGTCCTTCTGCAAAGAGAGGGAAATGCAGCTCAGCCCTTTCACGCTTTCCCTATGCAAAAAGCAATGATGAAAACAAGCTTTATATGGGTCATCTTTGTATTTGATCAATGAATTCTGAAAAGGATTTAAAAAGAACAACCCTCTTCTTAGTTCACCTTTAAGATACACAAGTCTAAGGTTTTAATATATGCTTACTGAAGAATGAAGTTTGATTATTTTTCTAGTTCTACAGAGAAGCAGCAGCAAAATCATGAGGGGGCATTATAAGATGTGAGTAAGAGGCAGCACCCAAGGAAATGAAAAAAATATTAGAATTATTATTATCTATGCTTACAATAGAAGTATTGCATGGCAGATAAGAACCCTGGAAAGGTTTTTTTTTCTATCTTGCATTATCTCTCTCTGAACAAAACCAATATGTAGACAACAGAAGCTTGTTCTAATAACAAAAATGTTGCCCGAAATGAAATTCTTGACATACCAATCATTCTCTGTAGCAAAGCCATTTTTCATATAAAACACATTTTGGCATAGGCTTTAATGAATGTTTTAAACAGAGTCATCTCATTTACGTTCTCAGCTAAGGAAGCATTTAAATAACCATTATAGCAACACAATATCCTAACCAAGGAGACCCCAGCATGAAGACCTCACAAATCAGATTATATTGAAAGAGCAAAAGTTCTCTTGAACTACTTGAATAAAAGCATTTACCTAAAATGGCTGACTACCATTAAACCAACATTCTGCGAGGAAAGCTCTTTGCTTTCCTCTTCCACCAAGAAACCAGATTCCAAAACAAACATGCTCCAAACTAAGTGCTGGGACTTTAGATACCTTCTGCTCCTGCAGGTTTAGCTCCCCTCCCACCCCGAAAGAGCACTTACTGATCAGCCTCTAGCACAATGCCAACTTCAATAAACCAACTGATTACAGGATTTTGGGAATGCTATAGCTACACTCACTTTACTGCAAAATTTGATGCAATAGCCTGTCATTAAACTGCAAGGATTAATCATCAAACTGAGAATCTAGTTACAGAAAGAAAAGAGAGTCAATCACCAACAGCTGACAATTATCTTATTTCCATCTTCACAAATTCAATTTCAGAAGGAAAAGCAATAAGTTAGTCATAAGCATTATGCTGTACTATGCCTGAAAATGATCCTCTTTATGTGTTCAGAGTTATATGTGGAAGTGCCCGTTCTATATCTGGGGGTGGGCTTTACAAGAGGAAAAAAATCTAATTGTAGAAAATAGGTCAAAACATACACAATAAACGGCCTAATTTGCCCTGCACAGAGATAATAAACATAACCCCATACTGTATATCCCTCAACCAACTTCTGACCTGATAAAAATAGGCTTTACATCAGGTCAAGATGCACGCCAGCAAGGACTTAGCAAGCTGAGAGGAAGCAAGTCCTAGCCTTGAGGATCTTCACTAGGAGCACCCACCCACCAATTCCTTTCATTTAGAACTTTTTTAAATGACTGCTTCCTTAGATTAAAAACATATCTGAAAATAGGGAAGGTAGAAAATGAAGCTGGTTTTGTTTGGCTCTTTTCAATTGTCATGAGCCAATGGCCTTTTAGGAGATTTAAAGTCTAATAGGCCCATGATGACCCTGTTAGTGACACCTGGGAGCAGCTAGGTGCTCCATGTGGCACCTCTTTAGCTCATTACTAATAGAGTAGCTGAGCTAGAAAGAGGCTGCTGGAACAAGATAAAGGAAAACTTGCTTAGAGTGAAAGAAGAGAAAAATCCTGCAGCTAAGGTATGTGAGAGTGCCTACAGGAAGTAAAGTAGGCTTCTGGGGGTGCAAGCTCTGAATTGACAGTGAGAACCCCAAGAGAACTGTCAGGACCCTTAGGGAGGGTAAGAGTGGCAAAGCTCCTCTCATTTAAGCTCTGAAAAGAGAGCAGGCATAGGCTTTCAGATCAGAGTCCTACAGGTGAAAACTCTCTTCCAGCAGGAGAGGAAGAAGGAGAAATCTGGTAGAAGAAACCCATGGGGATCAGAGTAGATCCCTATGTGGAGAAGCCCTCAGTTTAGAGCCTACAATGGGTAGAAGAAACCCACAGGAAGCAGTTTAGGCTCCCAAGAGAGAAGCCCTGGGATTAGGGTTGCTAGGTGTTCAGTTTTTGATTGGAATACTAGGTTGAAAAAGGACCCTGGTGGCTCTGGTCAGCACTACTGACCAGGCTGTTAAAAGTCCAGTTGGTGAGGGGCTGGCAGGCTCCCTACCTGGCTCTGCACGGCTCCCCAGAAGCAGTGACATGTCCCTCCTTCTCCTAGCCATAGGGGTGGCCACGGGGTTGCCATGCACTGCCCCTACCCTGAGCACCAGCTCCACAGCTCCCATTGGCCGAGAACCCTGGCCAATGGGAGCTGCGGGGGCGGTGCCTGTGGGCAGAGCTGACTGGCTGTGCCTCTGCCTGGAAGCTAAGGGAAATGTTGCTGCTCGCAAGTGAGCACCACCTGGAGCCCGCACCTCTGCCCCAGCCCCGAGCCTTCTCCCATATCCAAACTCCCTCCCAGAGCTTGCACCCCCTCTTGCACCCCAGCCCTGAGCCCCCTCCTGCATCCAAACTCCCTCCTGGAGCCCACACCCCAAAAACCTTCTTGCAACACAAGCTCCTGCCCCATAGGAACCCCTTCCCACACTTGGAACCCCTCAGCCCCACCCCAGAGTCTGCATCCCCAGCTGGAGCCCCCAACCCCCCTGGCCTCAGTCCAGAGCCTCCTCTTGCACCCTAAACCCCTCATCCCCATCCCCACCCCAGAGCCAGCATCTCTAGCTGAGAGCCCGTACCCCCTCCCACATCCCAACCCCCTGCCTCAGCCCAGAGCCCCCTCCCACACTCCAAATCTTTCAGCCCCAGCCAGAGCCCCCTCCTGCACACCAAACCCCTCATTCCCAGAGCCTGCACCCCTAACTGACAGCCTCACTCCCTCCCACACTGCAGCCCCCTGCCCTGGCCCAGTGAAAATAAGTGAGTGAGGAAAAGTGTGTGAGAACGAGGGGACATGGAGTAAGCAGGGGTAGAGCCTCAGAGAAGGGGCAGGGCCTCAGGGAAGGGAGGTGGGGCAAGGGTGTTTGGTTTTGTGCAATTATAATGTTGGCAACCCTACCTGGGATAAGACTTGTAAGTGGGAGCAGGGAGACCCCAGAGATAAACTTCCAGGGTCCCTGGGGGAGGGAGTCAGCATGGGGAATTCTGCTGGAGAAGAAGGATTTATTAGTTTGGCCCAAGAGAGGCTGAAAAATACCATACCTTGGATTTGTTAGGACTCTTGTTTGGACCTTTTTGTTACCACAGAAGGAGTTTGGACATTATGTGACTTGGCCATAGGGCTGAGCCACCAAAGACCTGATGAGAGGCAGGTGGCCAGCAGGAGGAGCCAAGGATGAAGATCCCTTGCAGCATTGCACCCTGACACAGAGGGGTGCTACCAGTTGAGAGTACATTACCTTCCCGAACTACTGAAATTGACTGGGTCCTACTTGTGTCAGATGGAAAAAGGTAAAAATATAAAGCAATAGACTTGTATGTGTGCATTCCTTAGTTCAGTGTCAGCAATGACTGATACATTAATGGAAAGGTCTTGCACATTATTTGTGTATTTTTCTTGAAAGTAAAAGGGGGGAAAAGTAAAAAAGAAACTGTGCTGGGGAGCCCATAGCTCAGTTTGTGATAGGTATGGTTCTACATAATTTCTTAAGACCCTGTCTGCCCTCACAGGAGGGTAAGAAATGAGTAAGTGTTTAAACGGAGTTGCCCTTCTGAATTAAGGTTAGCAGAGAACACCATGGGACAGCACTGATGGACAGTACAATGTACGTGCTACGCTGAAAGACAGCTACCTGCCCCATGGCTCTGAAGCATGCAAGTGGATGTATTTACCATACATAAGAAGAATCTTTTAGCATGACCTGTAAGAATGTCACTTTCCTATGGCTATGTTTAATAGTACAGAGCATTTAATTGTCTATTTAAAATAAAAAGGCAATCTAAATGTGAAATGCAGACATGGTGTATTTACGTTACATGGTTCTCTCAAGTGAAATCACACCTATATCTTACCATTGCAAACTTGTCTTTCCAGTTTCAGTCACCTAGATTAGAAAGACAATGGATTCTGAATTTGACCAGAGGGGTGTCAAGTCAACTTTGTTTCAGAATCAATTTATTATGCTCACTATGTATCCTCAATGTGAGTCTTTATTTACCTTTTCCTACAGAAAAGAAGTTGGATCACCTTAGGTAAGCAACCTGGTAACTGGCATTAAACCCTTCACTTTATTTGAGGTAACTCAATTTTGCTTTCCAATGGCCTTGGTTACTGGCAATTGGGCTCAATTTTTTTTTAGATTGCTGTCTAAATGTAGCCTTTCCCTGAGGTAAATCAGTTCAATTCTATACACCTTACCCAATTTCTTGCTATCCCTACTTTTGAGGAAGTGTGCGGCATCTGAATCAAACTGAAAAGGAATCAGAATCAAGTTTCTTAGAACTTGTGCAAGCATGTCAGCCTCAAGCAGTAAGCTCATTACAAATTGTCTGAGAGACTCACAGGACTTCTGGCTTAGAATGAAAAACGCAATGGGCTGCAAATTCTTGAAGGTCAGGAAATGTTCTTCCAAATTGTTACTAAATACAACACCTTAGGTTATCACAGTAACTCTGCAGTATTAATACTTTTGATAGTCTTTCAAGACATACACCACCAAAACAAAGGTGGAAAATTATACTGCATCAGCGGTGCTATTTGAAAATCCTATTTAAAAAAGATGCACTTATACATTCATACATACTCTATATTTTGAAATTGAATCCATATGATAAATTGCAGAGTTCTGTCACAAAAGAATGTTCTAGCCTTCTGATTGTCTCATCTGCCCTCCGCCTACTAATCCATTTTCTGTGGACCGATAGATGGCTGGCACAAACAGGACAATACGAGAGTGCTTTCACTTAAAGCTAAACTTTAGTCTCAAGCACTTACACACATCCGCAACAGGTTAGTAGAACACCCCCCAACCCTCGATAATTACCCGAAGCTGAGTGTGGCTCTCAAGTGACACAGCAGCAGCCTGTCTGCTGGTGGGGAACACAAGATGCATCCAGAGGGAGAGTCCAGTCCCAAAGAGTCCCACTACCTCAAACTTCCCCCCTTATTTATACATTAGTAATAGAATAACATGTCCCTTAAAGAAAACTTGTTAAGCAAGAAGTTCCAATGGTCAAGCAAGAGGTTCCTTCTGATTATCGATTAACCAGGTGTGGATTTTTCCAGAGTTTGCAGCCTTGAGACCCCAATAGACATTCTTGGGGCACATCCTGCTCTTCTAAAACGCACGTATCAGCAACTTCAACACAATTCTTATCAGGAGGGATGTGGGGTTAAGCTGCCCTTTCTGTGGCACCCAAAACACCCCTCCCCTCCTTCTTTGGTCAAGCTGAGTTTGCTACATGGCCACTTTACAGCCTGCTGACTTGGCTGCTTTTAGCAATAAGCCATAGTGGTTTCAGGCATTTTAGTGGTTTGCTGACATCTCCCCGTACATCCCCTGCATGTGGAATTTCTCCCACAACATGACACCTGCCTGATGTCCAAGAATGGGGGAATGTAGTTGGCAGCTTTCAATATATAAAAATAGCACAACACTAAAGTCCTATGTGTCAGACCTTCAGGCCCAGAAACAAGGAGATTCCCAGTTTTCCTGTGGGACCCAGTGCTTGCTTCCATCTTTGGAAATGTATGAGATAATGGACTTTAATACTGTGAC
Source organism: Caretta caretta (assembly GCF_965140235.1). Classification (NCBI taxonomy): domain Eukaryota; kingdom Metazoa; phylum Chordata; order Testudines; family Cheloniidae; genus Caretta; species Caretta caretta. The sequence continues at coordinate 61,396,902 of NC_134208.1, read as the reverse complement.
ACTATCTTTTTAAATGTTGTTGTTACACTTTTTAATGGCTCCTACAGAGAACTGTATGGTTGGACTTATGTCTAAAACACCTGGCTTTACCTTGAGGAGGGAGGGGGTTAAACACATAATTGTACCACACATTTGAAAACCTCAAACATTCCTCAAAATATTTTCTGCACAATGTGTGTCATACACAATGCATGGTGGCATGGCATGATAGAGTGGCCATTCAAATATTTGCAGTATTGTGAACTATTCTACTGGTTCTGTTGGGGAATATTGCTGACAATGGTAGAATTTTTCCAAAAAAGTTGTTCAGACTTTTTATATTATAGGTCCATTTTATAACAAATGTTATTGGCTTTCATTTGGGATGAGCTGTGGGTAGCTCAAAAGCTTCTTTCAGCGACAGAAGTTGGTCCAATAAAAGATATTATCTCACCCACCTTGTCTCTGTCTTCTTTACATGTAAACCAGCCACAGGTTGCCACCAGCACCATCATTCTTCCTGCTATTCCTTGCAAGATATGTGAAGTTCAACAAAGCCTATGTTTTGGCTATTAAACAGTTTGAACTGTCTATTAATCAAGAAGTGTTTGCAGAATTTACTCAGTGATCAATTCTGAATAATGCATGCATTTGAGAACAGACTCAAAACTGCTCATGGACAATTCCTAGACAAAAAAAGAGTAAACTTGCTATTAAATATGTGCATAGTTCTAGTAAATATAAAATTAACAAACATCATGGAATATTCTTTTTGCAGCAAAGTTTACATTAAATCCTCAAGAGACCTGTGATTTAGAATTCTGTTACACACAGAAAAAAAAAATCTCTAAAACTGTTACCTTTCTTATTTTGCCATTAAGCACTTGCATGCTCCTATCTGAGGTGGTTTCTCAGAAACAGCTGCTACCAGAAGTAAGATATCAGTGTTCTAATCAGACTGGTGTGTAGGATGGATGGTCTGTGTTTTAAAGGATTTTTGTTTTTAAAATTTCACTTCATTTCAAATTGGAGCAAAATCCCATCATTTTGAAATTATCTGGAAAGGAGATTTTTGTTTCAAGTCATTCAAAATGCTTAGTTTTGACAATCAAAACATTTCATTCAGATTAACTTTTATTTTGTATAATATACAACAATAAAATTTGAAAGGAAAATTAATTTCAAAGCAAAAAAGAATAACATCTCATTCTGAAAGGGTAGGAACAGGACATGTCGACACTGTTGGAACTTTTTCCATTTTTTAAATGAAATTTCAGTGAAATGACCTAATTTTTCCAAGTGTTTTGATCGTGATGAAACCATACATTCCAGCGTAATGTGGTTCTCTTAATGTTTCTCCAGCCAGCTCTAGCTATAACCATTATAATCAGAAGACTGAAGCACCTGTCTGAAGAAAAGCAAAGTATTAGTCTCATCAAATGAGCTCTGAGGGATTGGTTTAAAAAATAAGTATCTGTGTGCAAATAGTATATTTCCAAAAATAAATGTATTTATAGAGAAAATAAGAATACTTCTAAATAAAATAATTGTTCACCTATTGGGGTCTGATCAAACCAGAGAACACGAGTTGCTTGTTAAGCACATCTATGTAATGTGTAGAAAGGAAAACTGTTACGGGAGGTTCAATTTGGGAGACATATATTGAAGGCCTCAAGCAACCAGTAATAAAATGTATTAGAGGTTCTAAAATTCTAGATGTAGATTTTCGAACACAAAAGGTTATGCACCCTATAAAATTTAATCATATTTTGGACTTTATCATGACAGATAAAGATTAATTAAATAACCGGACCTGATGCTGGCTCAGGGACCATGATCACCGGCAGTCCCAACGAGTTATAGATGTGGTGCATCAAAAGGGCTAATTTCCCAAAGCTGAAGAAAATGGAATTAAACTGACTGGGAGGAAAAACTGAGACAGAAAAATGTGACTGCAAAGTGGGAGATCATATAATAAACCCTTCTCAAAGGTTTATCACAAAGCCACAATTGAGAAATATGACAATTTTTGCTAAAAGTCCACCCCCCTTGAGTGGTGAAATGAAGGCAGCAATTAGAAATAAAAAAAGGAATGTACAACAAATGGAAAATGGGGGAAGCAGCAATTGATATAAATTAGAAATTATAAATGGCCAGAAAATTGAAAAGCTAAAGATATTGGGGTGGGGATGCACCCATGGCTGCAAGGGCTAAGGACAATCAGAAGGAGTTTTTAAAGGGATATTAAGACCAAAAGAAATCCCACCAATAGGCTCTTTACTAGATGGAGATAGTAATATCATTAATAATGAGGCAAACGGGGCAGAACTGTTTAAATATTTCTGCTCTGTATTTGAGAAGAAGCAGGACGATGTACTTGTATCACAGGAGGATGAAGTAGTACTTTCCAGTTCATTAATAACTGAGGAGAATGTTACAGAACATCTACAAGGGATAACTATTTTTAAATCAACAGTCCCAGATCACTTGCACCCAAGAGGCCTAAACTGGGGAGATCTCTGGCCTGCTGATGTTAATTCTCAAATTTGGGAACAGTGAAGAAATCAAGACGACTGGAAGAGTGCTAATGTGCCAATATTCAAAAAGGGCAAGTAGAATGACCCAGGTAAGTATAGGTCAATTAGCCTGACATCAATCCTGTGCAAAATCATGGAAAAGGTAATAAGAGATTCAACTGATAAAGAATTAAAGGATACAAATATAATTAATGCTAACTAACATGGTTTTATGGAAAATAGATCTCAAAGAACCTGATTTCATTCATTCATGAGATTCCAAGTTTGGGCGATGAACATAAAACTGTATGGATGTAATATACTTAGACTTTTGTAAGGCATTTGATTTAATAATGCATGGTTAAAAATTAGCACTAATACAATATTAATAAAGCTAAATTAAGAACTAACACTTCTCCAAAAGTAGCTGTCAAATGGAGAATCATCATGGAATAGGGGTATTTCCAATGGGGTGCCTCAGGAATTGGTAATAGGCCTGACACTTCAACATTTGTATCTGTGATCTAGAAGTAAATATAAAATTTGCAGATCATGCACATTGGCGGAATGGTAAATAATGAGGAGGACAGGACAATCATACAGAGAGATATGGACTTGGTAACATGTGCAATGCTGTGCTGAAAAGGGATAATGCAATCTTTGAATGTATAAACAGGGGCATAGTGTGCAGGAGAGAGACTATTTTATCTCTGGACAGAGTGTCTTACAATGAGAGACTTAAAGGGGTCAATCTGTTCATTTTATCAAAAAGAAGATTCAGAGGTGACTTGATTAGCGTGTAAGTATTTTGGGGTTGGGAGGAGAAATACTGGTTAGTAAAGGGTTCTTTAATCTTGCATAGAAAGGAAAAACAAAAATCAGTGGTTGAAAGCTGAAGCCAGACAAATTCAAATTTGAAATAAGGGACAAATTTTTAACTGGGAGAGGGGAAGGGGTAATTAACCACTGCAACAAACTACAAAGAGAAGTGGTGGATTCTCTCGCTTGATATCTTCAGATGAAGACTCAATGCCTTTCTGAAGGATATGCTTTAACCAAACACAAGTCATTGGGCTCAAAATAGGACAAAATGTAATGGCCTGTTGATATACAGGAGGTCAGACTAGATAATCTGATGGTTCCTCCTGCCTTAAACACTATGAATCTAGAATCTTACACTTGATTCAAACCCAGCCTGTGGAAGTAATGTTTATCCCAATCATAACTGGAACACTGTGGGGCTTTTGTGGTTTTAGTTTTTCATCTCCTTGCAGTTTAACATAGGTCCCTTTTAAGGTTAAGGATACTATCCTTACATGAAAGTGTTAGGAAATAGCTGTTGAACAGGGCACAAGCTTACCCCCAAAGTGTTCATATTTTGATTAATTTTAACATAGTAGAAAACAAGGTACACACATGGCAGAATTAGAACTGAGCCATAAAACTCAGAGGTGGAATAATTCTCCCAACTCCTTGAAGTTGTGTGGGACCTTCAGCCGTGGGGTTTTGATTCAGCTCATTATAAATGTAATTGTGAAATTTGGACTGTGGTTTAGATTCTAGACAACCCTGCACAAAGTCCTGGGATGTTATTACCTGTGTATCAGTACAGGTCAAACTCCACAGTTTTAGAAAAGGAAATGATGTCCTTAGAAGTGTGATTTGTGTTATCTACCCAGATCATTACAAGGCATGATTTTTCCATCATATTTTTCAACAATTCAAAAATTAGACCATTATCTAGCTGACATAAAACAAATTCTGTTCCTGGATACAATAATTTAGTGTACTACACTATATGAAACTATGAGGTATTCTCTTTGGCATGACACAAATTGAAAAGTAAATTAATGCACCACAACAAAAAACATTAGAGGAAGATTCCTTCAGCACATAGTGATTCAGATTCCAGTGTTTTCCTTTCTAGAAAATGATCTTATCAAACACGCTAGGAGCATTTAAGTGTACAAAGGACAATGATGTAGGAGATTCAAGCATGACATATCTTAATTGTATTGATTCCATTTTATTTCCTTCTCTCACACAATGGGCCTATGACAGAAATATGCATAAAACTGAATGGGGAAAGGGAGTCAGATGAGCATAATAATTAATCTGGCATTCCAACCTTTCCAGTAGTAGTAAATAGAGTATAAATATACCTGAACAGGAAAGCTCAGAAAAGAAAGACTCATTACAGGTCATTCAGAGGAAAACTTCTGACTGTTGGGTTAATAGGCACAACTGGGAAAGAGGAGGCCAAAGCTGGAATGAGGATAGTTCTGGAGGAGATCCTTAGAGATGGAGCTGCCCCCGTGAATGGCTGGCTGATAGGTGACAATTTGGCAGTGCTATAAAATTTCATCAGGGAACAGACTGAGGAAGCAAAGGAAAAGGGTCTTCTGGACTGGTAATTGTCTCCTGTTCCTAGGCCTGAGTTGTGGCACAGTTAAGAGTCTGCTGTTAAACACTGCTAAGAAACTGACAAAAAGAAGTCTGGATTGTTAACTCTTGTACAGCTAGAAATATTCTGTGTGTGAGTCTCTCTCCACTGATATACCACCTGCATTTGTGAATGAAGTCTCTAGCCTTAAGTAATGACAGGTTTCAGAGTAGCAGCCGTGTTAGTCTGTATTCGCAAAAAGAAAAGGAGGACTTGTGGCACCTAGAGACTAACAAATTTATTTGAGCATAAGCTTTCGTGAGCTACAGCTTACTTCATCAGATGCATTCAGTGGAAACTCCGCAGTTTCTTTGAGAGTGTGTAGCACAAGCTGTCAGCATAGTCTGTGTGGTATGTAGATTGTAATGGATTTTTTACCTTCATTCCTTTTGGTATGATGTCCATCTGTTTGCATTTGGAAAGGAAGATGATGTCTGTCTGTACCTGTATGAGTTTTTTCATGAAGTTGATAGATTTCCACTCCATACGGCTAAATTCAGTGCCTTGCATAATGACAGGTTTCAGAGTAGCAGCTGTGTTAGTCTGTATTTGCAAAAAGAAAAGGAGGACTTGTGGCACCTTAGAGACTAACAATGCATCCACAAATGCATCCGATGAAGTGAGCTGTAGCTCAGAAAGCTCAAATAAATTTGTTAGTCTCTAAGGTGCCACAAGTCCTTCTTTTCTTCTAGCCTTAAGGATTCTCTTACATTGAGACCCATGTGTCATCAGAAAATCATTATCTTGAAATCATGACCCACCCCTGGCTGTTACAGAATTCCTACTAATGTCATGGAGCTGTGAAGAAGAATTCAGGGCATTATACTGCCTGTGTAAGGAATTATTTAAATCTTTTTTGATATGAACAGAGTCCACCCTAAATACTAAACAAGAATGAGTTATACATAGAGAATAGTACTACTACAAAGAGATTTCTAACCTTGCCAAATGGTGTATATCTAATATATGTATGTACCAATATGAAAATATATACATTGGACCATGCTGCTGCTGAATGCACTAGTGTAAATCGAGAGGCTTGATTTACACTAGTAAATCCTGCCTGTCCTTCTTGAACAGTTTATATTCATTCATGAGAGTACTCCAGTCATGTGAGTTATCCCACCAAGTCTCTGTTGTTCCAATCATATCATAATTCCTTGACTGTTCCAGGACTTCCAGTTCTCCCTGCTTGTTTCCCAGGATTTTTGCATTTGTGTATAGGCACTTGAGATAACTTGCTGTTTGTCCTGCTTTCTTAGTATAAGGCAGGAGCCCTCCCCTTTAGTGTTCTCCTGCTCGTGCTTCCTTCCGGTATCCCACGTCCCCACTTACCTCAGGGCTTTGGTCTCCTTCCCCCGATGAACCTAGTTTAAAGCTTTCCTTCCTAGGTTAGCCAGCCTGCTTGCGAAGATGCTCTTCCCTCTTTTCGTTAGGTGGAGCCCATCTCTACCTAGCACTCCTCCTTCTTGGAACACCATTCCATGGTCAAAGAATGGCCTTCTCTCCGACACCATCTGTGTAGCCATTCATTGACTTCCACGATTCGACGGTCTCTACCCAGGCCTTTTCCTTCTACGGGGAGGATGGACGAAAACACCACTTGCGCCTCAAACTCCTTTGTCCTTCTTCCCAGAGCCACGTAGTCTGCAGTGATCCACTCAAGGTCATTCTTGGCAGTATCATTGGTGCCCACGTGGAGAAGCAGGAAGGGGTAGTGATCAGAGGGCTTGATGAGTCTCGGCGTATATTACATTGGTGGATGTGCAGGTGAATGAACCAGTGATGGTGTGGCTGATCTGGTTAGCCACCAGAGAACCAGGAACTCTAACACCACTGTGTCGAGGGTTGGGGGTGCGGCTGGGGTGGTAAGAATATAAAATGGGAACAGGCCACAAATGGCATTACCAGCTCAATTTATTTTTATTATTTATATAGTAGGTGTGTGTTGGTCATGGGAACTGGATGGATCAGAAGTTTGATAGTTTTAATCTGATGAAGGTGTAACAGGGACCTGACTTCACCCCTGTCCGTTTCCTTGCAGACTCACACAGACTCCACAGGTGTGTGCTCAGTGAAACTTTATTTCATTTCAATTCCCCTTCACTAATATCACCACAGTCCCACATGCGCCTGCCTATTTACAATATTTGCTGAGCCTTAGGCCCCTCTTAGGCCCACATGACCTGAGGGGAACAGAGATCTCCCAGCTCTTACCCATCTATATTACTAGACTCACCTAGCTCTGTTCCTCCTGACACTTCTTTCCTGTGTCCCTTTTATCAACCTGGGGCTAATTGGATTTTCATCCCACCATAAACCCACTATCCTGATTAGATCATTACACCACTCAGCTTCTCCTGGGGCACTAATTAGCATCCAAGTGGTCAGAGTGACGGCTCACCGACTCACTCCCTGCACCCTGTCATAGAAGGCAGCAGAAAGAGGGCTGTTTCAGTTGACTATATGAAATGAATTGGTGGTCTCAGTTCCTGTGGACCAGTATCCAAATCACTAAACTACCAGCACATACAGAAACATCTTGATTTACTCTTATCAGAGAAGCCAATGATTGGAAATGGAAAGTGATATCAATAGGACTTAGAAGAGATGCCTAAAGTTAAACACATGCCTTCTCTGAATCAGGGCCATATATAAGTATTCCCTTCCAGGTCAGCACTGTTGTATATTTCTGGGGCACTGTAGGGAAGCTTTCACTGTTGCTGCCCAGACTGTAACTTTCCTTTGAAATCAGTTTCATTTTTTTTTTTTGGATTACCCAGTCTGGCATTTTTCCTGAGCACCAGGTTCATCATCATTAACGGATTATTGCTTTTCACAAAATGTCTGATTTTATAGTCCTCCCTTGAAACAATGTCATAACAATGTGCAGAAGTAACTGTAGTACTTAAATACAATGAAATATTAATAAGTTTAAAATTAAGTTATACGTTCTGTTAGGTATCTTCTTCAAGTATTCTATAAGGAATATTCTTAGCCACACTACATTATGAATATTGGGCCAGATTCTAAAGGTCTATCCATTTTTTTCCCCTCTATCATTCCTCAGGTAAATTCCCATTGAAGCCAGTGAGTTTGCCGGAGCAAGAATTACAGGTTCTGTTCATAGAGCATTATCTCCATATGACATATCCATGCAAAAACCTAGCAGTGATGCTCAGTTAATATTGAAAAGTCAGTCTCTTGACCGATAGCCCCAGAAACTGGCCATTCTTGACCAAGACTTCCCAAACTCTTTATCAGTGACTATCATTAAACTAAAGCAATCTTCTGGAAGATGTTCCAATAATGAATCTGTCCCAATTAAATATAGCATGTTACAGTGGTGTTTCATATATTTCTATGGCATCTTGCATACAGAAAATATTTGCAAATCATCATCACACAGCACAACTGAAGAGCAAAAGCCTGTGAAAAAAGGAGGCAGCAGCCATCCAGCACTATGGATACTAATCAACTAATACTTGGGGAAAGGGAAGTTTTGTATGTGGAGGGGATGCTCCTAGTGTTTTGTCTCTGGGAAATCCTGTACTCCCACACAAAGGGAGAATGCTTCCAAAAATTCTGAGTATAGTGACTTACCCAAGGTTTCATGGAAAATCATGGTCAAAACCCAGGTCTCCTGAATCTTAATAGCAGGCCTAATCCACTTTAACCTGTTTGTATCTCAGTGTGGCAGTTATTTACCTAACTCAGTACTGGGCACTGTCTCCGTTCTCTCTTGCTGTCAGCTGTCTTCTGGTTAGGAGGCTCTTATGCAGGAATCTTCAGTGCTTTGCTGGCACTGAGAGGACTTAGCCCTCCAGCTAAGGCACAAAGTTCACCCCTTCCAGAGTATAAACATTTAGATGAAACACAAATGAAGAAATTCTGCCCCAGATTTTTGCTGGGGCACGACCCTTCCTCTGAAGGTGTGGGCCTCTTCAACAATGGTCTTTAGCCCTTCCATTGGGCTCTGCTTCCAGTCTGCTGGGAGCTGTCAGATCCCTTCCTGTCCTGATTGATTGGGGTAGCACCATAGGGGGGACCTGTACCCTGCCTCTACGACAGATCCCAGACCTGTAACCGTATATATTCAGACTGTCCCCCTTAGCCACGCAAGCTTACCTGTCATGGTTTCCCAGGCCCAGCATTCCTCTGTATTCCCCCCAGAATGTGAGCCCCTCTTTGAAGATCTTTTCAGTATTTTCATCTTAGCCTTCACACCAGGCCCTTTCCCAGCTGTGCTCCAGCTCTCTCAGTGGAAAGCTTAGTCCCAGTCTGCTCTCCCAGAACAGACACCATGGAGTGACTCAACCAGAAATCTTTCTCCCTTTTCTCTGATTTCATACTGAGCCACAAACTTCCTTTACATATTATGGGTGGTCATGTGACTGATCCTTGACCCCCCTCCCCACATGGGAACTACTATGCCCCAGATCCCTCAGGGAAATATGGGTAAAAGTTTCAAGAGTGCCTAAATGACTTAGGCTTCTAAGTCCCATTGACTGTCAGGGGGAGAATTTCAATGGTACAAAGGTCACTTAGATGTATAACTCCCACTGAAACTCAATGACAGCTGGGTACCTAGCTTCAATTTAAGAACATAAGAATGGCCATACTGAGTCAGACCAATGGTCCATCTACCCCGTGTCCTGTCTTCCAGTGGCCAATGCCAGATATTTCAGAGGGAATTAAACAGGCAATCATGGAGTGACCCATCCCCTGTCATCCACTCCCAGTTTCTAGTAATCAGAGGCTAGGGACACCCAGAGCATGAGGTTGCATACCTGACCATCTTGGCTAACAGCCATTCATATACCTATCCACCATGAATTTATCTACTATTTTTTTTGAATATTGTTATAGTTTTGGCCTTCACAACATCCCCTGGCACTGCGTTCCACAGGTTGACTGTACATCGTGTGAAGAAGTACCTCCTTTTGTTTGTTTTAAACATGCTGCCTATGAATTTCATTGAGTGACCCCTGGTTCTTGTGTTATGAGAAGGGGTAAATAACACTTCCTTATTCACTTTTTCCACACCAGTCATGATTTTATAGACCTCTATCATAACCCCCTGTAACAGAGTGCCAACTCACTGGCGCGGGGCTTCCTGCTGGTCAGTCTGGGAATTAGCTCAATTCCAGCCTTGGAGCGCCTCCTACTGGCTGGTGTCTCCCTGTCGGTACCTGCTCCTGTGAATCCCCACCACTTGTAGCACTTCAGGTACTGCATCCCACCCAGACCCCGGTGCCCCTTATCTTGGGGTGCTGCCCCACAGCAGTGCCCCCAAACTCTCTGGGTCTCCCCTCCCAGGGGAACCCCAACAGCCTAAGCCCACCTCACCTCAGTGGTCATCTAGCCCCTTTTCCCTGGGGCAAACTGCAGTCTGTAATGGCCACTCATCACTGGCAAGGGGATTGGACCTAAGCCCACCTTGGCTCAATGGTAAATCAGTGACTGAATAAGGTCCAACAGTGGTAACTACTAAATCAGACCATCATTTTGTATGTACAATTGGGATTATGTTTTCCAGTGTGCATCACTTTGCATTTATCATCATTGAATTTCATCTGCCATTTTGTTGCCCAGTCACCCTGTGTTGTGAGATCCCTGTGTAATTCTTCGCAGTTTGCTTTGCCCTTAACTGTCTTGAGTAATTTTGTATTGCCTTCAAATTTTGCCACATCACTGTTTACCCCTTTTTCCAGATTGTTTATGACTATGTTGAACAGCACTGGTCCCAGTACAGAGCCCTAGGGGACACCACTATTTATATCTGGCCATTCTGAAAACTGAATTTATTCCTACCCTTTGTTTCCTATCTTAACTGATCCATGAGAGGACCGTCTCTCTTATCCAATGACTGCTTACTTTGCTTAAGAGGCTTTGATGAGGGACGTTGTCAAAAGCCTTCTGAAAGTCCAAGTACACTATTTCCACTGGATTTTTCTTGTCCGCATTTTGTGTCTTTAAAAGTCTCCCCCTGAAGTCAATGGAACTTAGAGGGGCATGGATCAGTATTCACATCACACTCCCCATCAGCACCCGAGCCGGAGAAGCTAATGATCCAACCAGTGGACCAAATTTGGTGATGAATCCTGGACACATGCCACCTGACACATGTTGAGAATATGCTAAGGAAAAGAATGGGATTTAGACTTCTAAGTCACATTGGCACTTTTGAAAGATGTACCCTACATGTCCCAGCATGTCTATTCTGAAAAGGGCCAAACCTTGGAAGAGGCCAAACCTTGACCCCAGCTGCCCTTAAAAAGAACGGACTGCCTTGCTACACTCAGAGTTTGTCTTCAAAAACATTTAGTTTGTGGCAAGCTGGGATGTACATTTACCCCACTGTAGTATGCTGTGCACTAAGTGTTCCTGTGGACTCTGTTGCTGTGTGCTCAGGGTATGTTTACATTGCAATTAAAAACCCCATGGCAGCTTACTTGGGCTCTAGGGGCTTGGGCTGTGGGGCTGTTTAATGGAGATATAGACGTCCGGGCTTGGGCTAGAGCTTGAGCTCCAGGTCCCAGAGCTTGAGCTCCAGGTCCCAGAGCTCAGGCGGCAGTCTGAGCTGGAATGTCTACACTGCAGTTAAACAACCCTGCAGCCTGAGCCGAGTCATCTGGCAGAGGCCAGCCATAGGTGTCGAATTGCAGACACACAACCAAACAATTTCCTAGTGCACTTCTATTTCAAAGTAGGATAGATCAGAGGACACTAGGGAACTGTTAGTGAGTGGCAGGAGGGTACACATGGACCTGACAGGCTAGCGTGGGGTAGATTTTTATCCCAGCTTGTCACAAACTAAATGTTTGTTTAGACAAGCCCTTAGTTTTTGCATCAATAAAACATGAATAATGGTGTTTACCTATTGTATTTCACAGGATAATTTTGAGGCCTACCTATGCTGTGTTTGCAAAGTGCTATATGAATACTAAGTATCAAAGGTTAGTCATAGTTAGTATCAGAGGTGTGACTAGAACTCTGGAGTTTTGAAACCCCTACTGTATTCTCATTCTTCTAAGCCATCTGACGTCTATGGAGATGACAGTTGCTGCAGTTTTATTACAGGACATGTCCCAGACTTCTGAGCCTCTTTGCAAGATTCCTTGTTAAGTTACAATGCAGCTTAAAGCACTTTCCAGTGTACCATCAATTGAGGTTACTTTAAAATGAGCAAACAATAAGCAGCAAAATCTATTACTGCAGGGCTCTCCAACCCTATAACCTATCATTTAAGCAAAGAAAGCTAACAAAAAATCCTACAGAGCATGGGTGATAAAATATTGATATTCATAGAGTCAAAGCTACTGAACCCATTAGAGTGAATATTTTACATAAAACAATAACTTGGAAGTCATTTTTCCCAAATGTTATAACTAGGACTATAAAATTATGAAATAGAGACTGGGGAGTCAATTTCAAAGAGTGGTTTTAAGATATTCTCTTTACACTTTATGTCTAATATAATCTCATTTCTTTGTTCATTTCCTGTGTGACATTTACCACATGCAATATCACTGTGGAATCTGAAGTTATAATTACCTATCCACTGGTATATTCCATAGAGTTAGAGTTACAAAATTGTTTATCAGAGAAAAAGTGATTCCTTTTTTTTAAAAAAAAAAGGAAGATAGATTTTTGAAGCACTGTCAACAGCATTTGTTCTTTGGGACCTTTTTTTCCATAAGTGTTTCATAACTTTCTGAATATCTGTTTTACAAAGGACATAGGGCCCTGATCCTGCAATAAAATGCATAAGGACAGAGGCCAACCTTGAAGTCCTTGCATAGACATAACTCCTGTCATATTCAGCATGAATTCCACCTATGTAAAGCTCAACCCATACTTTGTAAATGAATCTAGGTATATTAAGATACACCAGTCTACATCTGTGTGTCATTAGCTGACGCTCATAGAGGACATGAACTTCTGTCTGAAATGCACTGAAGATAATTACTGACACACAACGTATTATGCAGTTTCAATTGAAATTGATGAGATTTGACCTGTACATATTTAGAACAACCACCACATCTTAGTTCTGTTTTCCAGAAGGACATAAAATTTGGCTACACTATAAATACACTCTCCATTAGCCATTTTTTATACATAAGTCAGTATTCAATTAGACTCTAACACAATCATTCCCTAAAGCAGCATTTCACTTCATTTACAGATGAAGTGATCATTGTCTCTCTTCCATCAACTCACTCAGTAAATAAGCCTTTTTCCTATACAGCTTATAGGAACAACCTGCACAACCTCTTCCTCAGTCTCCCCATTTCCCCCCTGCCCGCCTCGGTACCTATATGTATCCCCATTACTGTACTAACTGAGCACCTCAATATCTTTAGTGTATTTATCCTAACGTTACTCCTGGGGGATAGGGGTAACTGAGGCACAGAAAGAGTAGGTGACTTGCTCAAGGTCACAAAGGCAGTCTGTGACAGTGCAGGAAATTGAACAGGCTAGCACTCTAGCCACTGGAGTCTGCTTCCTGTGTAACTAAACTCTGCTCCCAGAATGAGCACTATTTCTATAACTACTTTCAAAGGAGTCAGAGACTCATTACACCAGATTCCGTCTCACACCAATGTTAAATGAGCTGAACTCTCCATTAATCTCAACAGAACTACTCCCAATTTACACCAGTGTAAGGGAGAGGAGAATGAGTCCTTTAGAAACAAAAAAAAAAAAGACAGTCTAGTCACCTAGTCCCTCCCCATAACAATATAAGATTATTCCCTCCTTGTGTCATCTTTCTCCAACTGAGTTTTAAATGATTCAACCAATAAAGGTGAGAAAAATTGCCATTTGCTTGCTTTTTTTTTTTTTTTTTTAAGAATATTAAATTTAGCAACAGTTTTGACAAGAAGAAAAAGCTGAAAGGAAATTAAAAGCTGTAGAATTCTTATCCTTTTTTATCTGTTATTTCCTTATTTTTTTTTATCAAAACTGTTATCCCTTTTGTGCATCCATAGAAGACTGATATGATTTTACTGTAGGTGCTTCACCTGTTTGTCAGAGCTCTGAGCACTGGAGGCTAAATCCCCTCCCAAGCTCAATATTCTGTCATTTACTGGGTAAGAACACACTGTCTGAGACTCATGACTGCAAACGCTGGGGTCACATTTTTAGTCACATTTGATGGGATTTCACACATTATGCAGGTATAGCTATTTGCATGAACAGATCCCGACATTTATATGTAGAAATCAGGTAATCACAGTTCTAACTACTGGGTTTGCACATACAATTGCCAACTGATTGGTAGAAACAGGGCTAAATTCTGATTTGCTATTCAGTGTGAGTAAGGGTATCAGCACCTAACAGAGACTTTTCTATGAACCAAGTGATGCATCCACTAGCTTTGTAAACACAGTCACAGAATCCAGCTACAAATTAGGTTCTTAATATTTCAAAATAGAGACCCCCATCACAAATATGAGCCATGAAATATCTTAATTTATTTCCTGTATGGATTCCAATTAAGATAATCAACTTAATAAACCAGCTTAGTTTAGCATGATAAAGACTTATTTTCTTTTTAAAAATTCAGCTTGTTTGCCAGGCAATTTCTCCTCTCAGCAGACTAAATGCACCATATGAAAATTTTAAAAGTTTTGAGTTTTTAGAGGACATTGAGATGACTGTTTTATAATTTTTCCTTTAAAAATAAGAGGGAAAGATTGTGCATCTTCATCTGTCCATCAGCTAAGCAACAAATAAATCTATTCAAAGATGATATCTTGAAAAGAAAATCAGATGTGAAGATACTGTTGTAATTCTTTTTATAAAGTCAAAATATATTCTCAGTGAAAAAATTTGGAGAGGAAAACCCAAACTTGGCTTATGTAACAATCTATGGCCCAGACAGATTTAAAAAATAATCTGAGCCACTAAATTCAGATCCACATTCAAGCTTTACCAAAATTTAGTGCTATTTGGATCTGGAGTTTTAGGGCAAACCTGTGCCTCTAAATATTATTCCTGGACACCAATGCTAGGAGCCTGGGTAACAAACAAGAGGAACTGGAATTTCTCATTTATGAGCATAAATTGTATTTAGTTGTGGTTAGTGAAAACTGGTGGGATGATTCACAGAATTAGAATGTTAAAATCATAGAATCATAGAATATCAAGGTTGGAAGGGACCTCAGAAGGTCATCTAGTCCAACCCCCTGCTCAAAGCAGGACCAATCCCCAACTAAATCATCCCAGCCAGGGCTTTGTCAAGCCTGACCTTAAAAATATCTAAGGAAGGAGATTCCACCACCTCCCTCGGTAACACACTCCAGTGTTTCACCACCCTCCTTGTGAAAAAGTTTTTCCTAATATCCAATCTAAACCTCCCCCACTGCAACTTGAGACCATTACTCCTTGTTCTGTCATCAGCTACCACTGAGAACAGTCTAGATCCATCCTCTTTGAACCCCCTTTCAGGTAGTTGAAAGCAGCTATCAAATCCCCCCTCATTCTTCTCTTCCTCAGACTAAACAATCCCAGTTCCCTCAGCCTCTCCTCATAAGTCATGTGTTCCAGTCCCCTAATCATTTTTGTTGCCCTCCGCTGGACTCTTTCCAATTTTTCCACATCCTTCTTGTAGTGTGGGGCCCAAAACTGGACACAGTACTCCAGATGAGGCCTCACCAATGTCGAATAGAGGGGAACGATCACGTCCCTTGATCTGCTGGCAATGCCCCTGTCGCCGGCACCCAGTGCCGAGAGGCTGAACAACAGCTTGAGTTGGTTCGTTACCTGGTGTGCTGCACCCAATTATCACAACGGGGTGGAGAAGCAGAAAAGTTTATTTGAAGCTTCAAATAGGTAACCCTGTACGAACCAACTCAAGCTGTTGTTCAGCCTCTCGGCACTGGGTGCCGGCAACAGCTTTTGGCGTCCCTGGGTGGGCGACAAGGCTGCAATTTAGCCTTGCCCGGACCCTTCCTGGAGGTCGAGGATTGTGGCGAGAACCGACGCCCAGTGCGCACCGGTGAGTTCACCGGGGGCTCGGAGGAGACGCGATTTGATCGACCCCGAAGGGCACAATGTTGCAACGCACTCATATAGTGGAGAAGCAGCTGTGGTGGACAACGGTGAAGAACTGGTCCCTTGGATAAGGTAGGAACCTTTTGAAATCCGGATTGTATGCTCTGTTGGAACCTGGGGACGCCCAGAGTTACCCTGTAGGTATGGGACAGAGCTCAGGGGTTAGGGCACGGTGTACGCCCCTAGAGTGCATTCTAGCAAACTGGAAGGTGTTTGGTGCGGATCCAATGACTAAGAGCCAATTAAAATGATTCTGTACAGTTGACTGACTCAATATCAACTAGAGGACCAGGAGTGGTGGCCACCAGGAGGGTCAATTAATTACAACATGATCCTCCAATTAGTTTTGTTTTGTCAGTGAATGGGTAAATGGAATGAACATATGTATGTGCATTTGTTTCTGACTTTATGTACTCGACCAGATATTTTACAGCACTGTAATCTGACTCCAACTGGTTCGGTAGCAGCTAATGTTAGTCCCCAGACCCCCACCCCCACTGTAATGGCAGAGCCGGTGTCCCCTTCGGCCCCTACACCCACACCTTGTAAGTCCCCCGAGCAGACCCCAGGTGGATACAAATGATCAAAGGGATATGACCCGCCTTACCTCCTATAAGGAGTTGCTTTTGCATGGACTCCGTCACTCGGCTGTCTGACATAATAATTGGGCAAAGCCATATGAAGTAATGCAGGATTTGAAAGAAAGCCCAGGGGCCATTCTACAGCGTATTTGGGACACCATTCTACAGAACACTAATGCAGACCCCGATGATCAGGCAACTGAGTCAATTAAGGGAATTTTTACGAGCAGAGCAGCCCCTGATATTAAGAGAAAGTTACAAAAAAAGGAGGATTTAATGGGCATGACCATGGCACAAATCTTAGAGACTGCAAACCGAGCTTATAGTCTGAGAGAGACAGAGAAGGAGAGAAAGCAAGTGAGATTGATGGTAACAGTGGTACAGGCCGGCACTAAGAGAAGTGGCTGGGGAGGAAGGGGCCGTGGACGCAACCGTCCGGGCCCTCAGGAGAGACGACTGGGTCGCAACCAGTGTGCCCTGTGTCGACAGGAGGGACACTGGAAAAATGAGTGCCAAAAGAGGAAAGAAAAGGGGGGTTCCCCTAAGATGGCGATGGCAGAACAGGAATAGGGGTGTCAGGGGAGATGGACTACCCTACCCCCGGAAGCCCGAGTAAAGATGCGGGTGGGAAGCTCAGAAATTGATTTTTTAGTGGACTCTGGAGCGGCCCGAACTGCCATAAATCAGCCTCTTCAGTTGCCAGTAGCAGATTCCCTTACTGTGGTGGGAGCCACAGGCAGGGACACCAAGTGCCCAGTGTATGCCCCAGCGGAATGTGCTTTGGGAAACAGGACTATATCCCAGAAGCTGGTATACCTCCCTGAGTGTCCAACACCTCTGCTGGGACGGGATCTACTTTGTCACCTCGGTACCACCCTGCATTTTACTGAGGATGAAATAACCCTTACCTTACCCCCTGAGAATGCATGGATCATGACCCTTGC
Source organism: Caretta caretta (assembly GCF_965140235.1). Taxonomy (NCBI): domain Eukaryota; kingdom Metazoa; phylum Chordata; order Testudines; family Cheloniidae; genus Caretta; species Caretta caretta. The sequence goes on along the minus strand of NC_134208.1, from coordinate 61,379,375 downwards.
AGTTGAGCCCTCAGCCTGCAAGGCCCAGAATGGAGCCCGTGGGAAGACCAGGTGTACCCCCTTGTGTGGGCATCAGGGATTCCAGGAAAGGCCATCCACCAGACCCCCATTACTATTCAGCTCATACCAGGGAAAGGCCCAGTGCAAGTAAAACGGTATCCAATCAAGAGGGAAGCCAGAGAAGGTTTACAGGAAACTATAGATCGATTCCTAATGTATGGTATTCTCCGGGAATGTCAGTCAGCCTGGAACACTCCCATTCTATCCGTACAGAAGCCTGAAGGTACGTATCGGCTGATACAGGACCTAAGGGCAGTCAGTGAATGGGTTAAGACTCTGCACCCTCTTGTCCCTAACCCGTATACCTTATTGGCTTCTATAGGGGGACAGTATACCCATTTTTTTAGTCCTTGATCTGAAAGATGCTTTCTTTATTATCCAAGTTGCCACCCCGTCACAGGAGATCTTCTCCTTCGAGTGGGAGGACCGAAAAAGGGTTAAAAAGCAACTTTGCTGGACAGTGTTGGCCCAGGGATTTAAAAACTCCCCCACCCTCTTTGGCCAGGCTCTGGCCAGGGACCTAGAGGAGTGGGATAATGAGGAGGCCCTCCTTCTGCAGTATGTAGATGATTTGTTAATTGCCACTGTGGGCCAAACCCCCTGCCTTAAAGCCACCGTGAGCCTCCTGAATTTTATTGGACGCTGGGGATATCGGGTAGCACAGAGTAAGGCTCAAATTGCCCTCCCAGAGGTACGGTACCTCGGGTTTCACATACGGCAAGGGGAGCATCAGCTTTCAAGCGAAAGAAAGGAAGCTATCTGACAAGTTCCTACCCCAAGTAACCATAAGCGGCTCAGGGCATTTCTGGGTATGGCAGGCTTTTGCAGGATATGGATCCCAGAGTTTGGACTGTGGGCTAAACCCCTGTACGACTGTGTAAAAGGAGCAGATCATGACCCCTTCTATTGGACCCCAGAGGCTGACAGGGCATTTAAAATCCTGAAAAGAAAATTGATGGAAGCCCCGGCTCTGGGCCTGCCGGATCTCTCTAAGCCGTTTCAGTTGTATGTACATGAACAAAGGGGGGTGGCCCTGGGAGTGCTCACACAGCTGTTAGGAGCATGGAGACGTCCGGTGGCTTATTTGTCTAAGCAATTGGATCAGGTTGCAAAGGTTTGGCCGGCATGTTTATGGGCGGTCGCAGCTATTGCCCTAGTGCTTGAGGAAGCCGAGAAGCTAACATTGGGAGGGGTTATGCAAATCTATACTCTCCATATGGTCCAAGCCTTATTGGATGCAAAGGGAGGGCTTTGGCTCACCCAGGCTTGGATTGCTCGGTACCAGGCTAAGCTGTTAGAGAACTCTGAAGTCACCTTACAGCCTTGCCCCTCCCTTAACCCAGCCACTCTCTGGCCAGAAACAGAGGAACAGAAACATGACTGTTTAGAGATCATGGATGTCCAGTACTCCAGCCGTCCGGATTTAAAGGATGTACCCCTCCCAATTGCAGATTATGAGTGGTACACTGATGGTAGCAGTACTGTAATAGATGGGCAAAGGAGGGCGGGTTATGCTGTTGTGACCCTCCATGACACTGTGGAAGCTGAAGGTTTGCCTGCTGGGACCTCTGCCCTGCTTGCCGAACTAATAGCCCTGACCCGTGTACTTAAACTGTCAAAAGGAAAGCGGGTCAACATTTTTACTGATTCAAAGTATGCTTTTGGAGTGCTGCGTGCTCATGCTGGCCTATGAAAGCAAAGGGGAATGCTGACAGCCCAAGGCTCCCCAGTCAAGTACGGGCCCCAAATCCTCCAGCTCCTAGAAGCCGTACAACTCCCCTCGGAAGTGGCAGTGGTACACTGTAAAGCCCATCAAAGGGAGGATCAAGATGTGGCCAGAGGTAATGCCCGGGCAGATAGAGAGGCTAAGCATGCTGCCACCCTGCCATCCCCTCAGACTGAGAACGCCCATATGCATGCCCTTATCCCATCAGTAGGGGAGCTTCCAACCCCTCAGTACTCTGGGGAGGAGAGACAGCTAACTGACAAACTCGGTCTCTGGGAAAAGGAGGGATGGCTCCATTCCCCAGAAGGGAAGGTCTTCTTACCAAAGGGCCTAATCTGGCCAGTGCTGCAGAAACTACATCAAATCACTTATGCTGGCAGGGAAGCACTTATCCAACTAATGGGAAAATACTTTCACTTCCAGACTCCGACCCCTGTCTGCCCACGTACAAGCAGACTGCTTAGTCTGCCAAAAGAATAACCCCCAACCAGGACATCCTGTGCCACCAGCTGCCCTCGAACCCACTCCAGGCCCTGGACAAGGGTGGCAAATAAACTTTACTGAGTTTCCCCAGACCCAAGGGTTCAAATATCTCCTTGTCTTAGTGGATCGGTTCAGCGGATGGCCAGAAACCTTCCCATGCCATAACTGCACTGCCAGAACAGTGGCCCTCAAGTTTGTTAAGGAGATCATTCCTCGCTTTGGACTCCCCCGTGGATGGAATCTGACAACGGGACACACTTCATGTCAAAAATCATTCAAAGCATCTCACATGCCTTACAGATCCCCTGGAAACTCCATACACACTGGAGACCGCAAGCCAGTGGGGTAGTGGAGCGTACCAATCAGACCCTTAAACGGCATCTCTCAAAAGTGTGCCAAGAAGCCTCACTGTGATGGCCTGATGCTTTGCCCCTCATCCTACTCTGTATCCGCGTTCTCCCAAAGGGTAGATTAGGGCTCAGTCCCTTTGAAATTATGTTTGGAAGGGCATGACCTATGAATGGCACCCCAGTTCTGTCAGGGGAATGGGAGTTGGGTAATGTTTTTTGTCACAGTATATGTGTTCCCTGTCTGCTGTTCTCTTGTCTCTTCACAGGTATACCAAGAATTCCCAGCCTCTCCCCTTGGACACTCCCGTCCACTCCTTAAAGCCCGGTGACTCTGTGCTTGTTCGCACCTGGAAAGACGAAACTCTCCAGGAAAAGTGGAAAGGACCCTATACTGTCCTGCTGATCTCCCATACAACGGCAAAGATCGAGGGACACAAGAACTGGATCCATCACTCTCGTCTGAAGGCAGTACCCGCCCCCTCGTCAGCAGAGGAGTGGACCGTCCAAACTGCTGACTCCTCATCTAGTGACGATCTTGGGCTAAAGCTACTGTTTAAAAGACACAAATAGCGGGCACCTTAATTCTAAAATGGGCCCACCCAGGTACTGGAGACCCTGGGTTGGAAAAACTCTAGTAATAATTAATTGGGTAACATTGTTATTCTCTGTATTGGTATTTCCAAACTGTGCATATTGGGAGCATAACTCCTTTGTTTCGCTTGCGCACCATGTTGCTAATTTAACAAACCAGACTGATTGCTGGGTATGTGCTCCGACTCCACTGTCCCCCAAAACGGGAATGCCCCTTGACATGCTGCCCCTGACCCTAGCAGAATTAGCCACCACCAAAGAGCAGGAAAGAACGGATTCGCCGTTCTGGAATAAGACCTCTTTACAGCAGGCCACCTATCAGGACCAGGAGTATTCAGTTGCAGTACTCACTGAGGGAGTGTTATGTTTTACCCGAAACCAATCTGATCACTATGGGCATCCTGTGGGAAAAAGCTCTTGTGTTATTACACAGTGGGCTGATTGGTATTGGATAAAGACCAACAGGGGAGGCCAACAATGTGGGTGTAATGGTTCCTCCCCTTTTAGGGAAACTCTTACAAATAATCTTACCACAAAAGAGGGGTTTGGAAATGTAACTTGCCATCCAGTTAACATCTCCAATGTAGCAAGCCAATGGTGGGTTTGTAGTGGTCCCTATGGTGAGTGTAATTTGAACAGCACAATTAGAAATGCCCCCACTTGTACCCAATCAAAAAAATAAGATGCCCCCTTAGGGGCATATAAATTGTTTAAAAAAGCAGCCAAAGCAGCCTTAAATATCCCAGGAATCCCCTTAAGAAACAGTCCTTACTGGGCCCTACAGGGTCACTATTTTGTATGTGGCTGAAAGGCTTACAAGGTGCTGCCAGCCAACTGGACAGGTAGCTGTTATATAGCTCATGGAGTTCCTCATCTTTCCATAACTGCCACACTGCCCAAAGGAAAGATTAGAAATGCCCGAGACACCTCTGTTGAGTCACGAGAAAAAACCCTGCGGCAACTGACTAAGGCATTGGAGGGCAAGATGAAGAATCCCCTCACAACCAAGAAGCTTGTAGGGTGCTCTGTACTGGGAATAGCGCCACTGGTTTCCGGACCAGCCATGGCATGCATAGGCCGCTATACTGTAAGGCTGCAGATGGTACTTGAGAAAGTTGCCTTAGAGTTAGAGGACTCAGTTAGTGATTTAGGGTCAGCAGTAAAAACATTAAATAAAGAGGTACAGCAGCTCAGGATGTTTTCCCTCCAAAACAGGCTGGGTTTGGACTATCTCTTGGCATCCCAAGAAAGGGTTTGTGCCCTCGTCGGGCCCCGATGTTGTGTATATGTAAATGATAGCAGTTATGAGATCTATGAAAAGGTGGTACAGGCTGAGGCCCATGCCCGAGCCAGAGCACAGGTTGCCTATACTGCCCCAGAGAATGATTGGTTGCAAACCTTGTTTTCAGGTGGGGTTTGTCATCTTGGCTTGGTGGTTTATTTAGCCTGCTATTGAAAATTCTCTTTCCTGTATTGCTTGTATTTCTGGTATTATGCTGTGCAGTCTCATGTGTTAGGGCCCTTTTGCAAAAGTTAATAAGTCATTCTTTTCAGGGCTATCACAAAGTGCAAAGTCCTATTGTAAAGAAATAAGTAGCCCAAGTGAGAAAACTCAGAGCCAAGGTTGTTGAGTGTGCTCAAAGGGGGGAGTTGTTGGGGACACTGGGGCATGGCCACTAGGTAACTCGAGGGGATGGAAGACCACGAGTGTCGATGAAGCCCCCCTCGCACTAGGCCCAGGTGTCCTTGCCCCTGCCACCCCCCCCCCCCCCGCCTGGAGGCACTCGCAGCAGCTCTGCATACTAGGCCCAAGTGTCCTTGGCCCCCCAGCCTGGAAGCACACACAGCAGTTATGCTGAGGATCTGCAACAATATGCTGCAGAGTCAGACTGCCTGAAACTAAGCAAGGCCAAACAGGGGAGATATGGAAGAACAATGCTGAATAAAGCAGCTTTATGTATAGTTTAACAAATGATACAGAGAACCAGGGAACTAGCTGGGAACTGGATTGGCTGGCTATATGGATACTTGGGGCAGCTTGCTATTGGATAAGTATGCTGGGAAAAAGGATGTATAAAAGCCTGTGTAACTTCCTGCTCTGTGTATAGGATTTGAGATTCAAATCTCCCTGTACCTATTTGAAGCTTCAAATAAACTTTTCTGCTTCTCCACCCCATTGTGATAATTGGGTGTAGCACACCGGGTAACGAACCAACTCAAGCTGTTGTTCAGCCTCTCGGCACTGGGTGCCGGCAACAGCCCTACGTATACATCCCAAAATGCCATTGGCCTTCTTGGCAACAAGGACACACTGTTGACTCATATCCAGCTTCTTGTTCACTGTAACCCCTACATCCTTTTCTGCAAAACTTTTCTCCCTTTACAAAATCAATGGTTATAACCTATTTAGGAAGGATCAAGTGGGCAAAAGGATAGTGGGAGTGGCACTGTGTCAAAAATGGCATCACCTGTTTCTGAGTGACTGATAACTCAGAAGAAAATGATCTTGAATGCTTATGGATCAATGTCCTAACAGATAAAGCACAAGATGGGGTATTTGTTGCTGCAGACCACCAAATCACAGTAGGTACATAAGGAAGCAGTCTTCCTGTTCCCCATCTACAATGTACAGGGAAACAAGAAAACTGTGTGATCATGGGGGACTTATTTTAGTGACATATGCTAGAGGTCTCATGCTGACATTACATCTGAGTTGACAGTGATGGGAAAAAATCATGTCATTTTTGATAGAGTGCTACTTCCCTTCCCCCTTTAACCACTTGATCCTTCCTATTTAGTTTATAGCAATTGATTTTACCGTTCCAATAGTGCAAACCAAGTGCCAACAGGTTTCAGTAAGAACATAATAATGGCCATACTGGGTCAGACCCAATGCCTACCATCTAGCCTAGTATCCTGTCTAGTGGACAGTGACAGATGCTTCAGAGGGAATGAACACAACAGGGCAATTTCAGGTGATCCATTCACTGCCATTCAGTCCAAACATCTGGCAGTCTGAGGTTTAGGAACACCCAGAAAATGGAGCTGTGTCCCTAACCTTCTTGGCTACTAGCCATTGATGGGCCTATCCTGTATGAATTTGTCTAATTATTTTTTTGAACCCAGTTAAACTTTTAGCTTTCACCAGGGCCTGCTCTAGGTTTTTTGTCACCCCAAGCAAAAAATTTGCCATCCCAAGGTCCGAGAGCACAACTGCCCAGGCAAAAAAGGGTGGCCAGAATGCCGCCCCTGGAATTGTGCAGCCCCAAGCACACGCTTGCTTTGCTGGTGCCTAGAACTGGTCCCGGCTTTCACAACATCTGATGGCCACACATTTCACAGGTTGATTGTGCAAAGTAGTACTTATGTTTGTATATAAACCTGTTGCCTATTAATTTCATTGGGTGACTCATATTTCTTGTGGTATGTGAAAGGGTAAATAACACTTCCCCATTTACTTCTTCCACACCATTCATGATTTTATAGACCTTTATCATATTCCCCATTAGTCGTCTGTTTTGTAAGACCAGTCTTTTTAATCTCTTGTCATAAGGAAGCTGTTCCATACCCCTAATCATTTTTGTTTCCCTTTGCTGTACCTTTTCCAATTCTAATATATCTCTTTTTGAGATGGGGTGACCAGAACTGCAAGTAGTATTCAAGGTGTTCATATACCATGGATTTATATAGTGGCATTATGACATTTTCTTTCTTATTATCTATCTCTTTCCTAGTGGTTCCTAACAGTCTGTTAATTTTTCTTGACTGCTGCTGCACATTGACCAGATGTTTCCAGAGAACTATCAACCACAACTCAGAAATCTTTCTTGAGTGAGTAACAGTTAATTGACATCCCATTATTTTGTATGTGTAGTTGGAAGTATGTTTTCCCATGTGAATTAGCTAGCATTTATCAACACTGAATTTCATCTGCCATTTTGTGAAGTGCTTACCTAGTTTTATGAGATCTTTTGTAACACTTCACTGTCAGCTTTGGACTTAACTGTCTGAGTAATTTTGTGTCATCTGCAAATTTTTCCACCTCACTGTTTATCCTTTTTTCCAGGTCATTTATGAATATGTTGACCATCACTTGTCCCAGTATAAATCCTTGGAGGACCCTGCTATTTACCTCTCACCCCTGTGAATACAGATCATTTATTCCTATCCTTTCTTTCCTATCTTTTACTGTTTTACCAGTTACTGATCCATGAGAGGACCTTCCCTGTGATCCCATGATGGCTTACTTTGCTTAAGAGCCTTTGGTATGGGAACTTGTCAAAGGCTTTCTGAAAGTCCAAATATGCTTGTGACAGGTTTCAGTTGGTCCTCCGAGCCCCTAGGGGGCGATGGAGAGCTATGGTCCCACTGGCAGGCCTTAGTCACACCTTTCGGGCGCTGGGGAATTAGCAGGGAAGGTGTGCCAGCACGAGTCTGCAGCGCGCCCCTCAGGCAGGGGAGCGCCGGCAGGGGAGCGCTGGTATGGGTTTGTGGCACACAGTTCTGCTACCCAAGGCAGGTTGGCCGGGGTAGGGGAACGCAGGCCCACCCAACTCCACTGTGTTCCAGCCCGGGGCCCTGACAGTGACGGGAGGCGAAGGTCCTGCCGCTGGATCAGCGGGGCCGTCCGCGCCCGCTGACCAAACACATCCACCCCACGGTGCAGTTCTTCCCCTGGGCTACTTCCTACCCGGTCTCTCAAGCAGGTCTCTCCGGTCCCTCTAGCTCGTCCGGGTATTTTGCTGCTGGCAGCTCCCACTCTGTGTTGGGCTCACGCTGGCCGGGGCTACAGCCAGGCATCTCCAGGTCCTCTGGGTACTCAGCGGCCGGCAGTCCTGGTCGCCACAGGCCTTCCTCCCGGTCAGGTTCCTCCTGGCCCCAGGCCTCCCCTGGGTCAGCAGCAGGATCGCAAGGGAGCAGTCAGCATCTGTCTCCCTCCCTGGTGCTCTCCTCACTGGGCAAAGGGCCCTGCCCTTTGTACTTCCTGTCTCGCCTCTCCCCTTCCGGGGATTGGCGTAAGCTTGGTCTGGCCCCACCCACTCAGGCTGAGAGGGTGGCTCTTTACCCTCTGGTTCGGAGGGAAGCCACCCTGGCTCCCTACAACGCTTTATCAAGTGGATCACCTTTGTCCATGTGCTTGCTGATACTCTCAAATAATTCTAATACATGGATCTCCCTTTACAAAAGCTGTGTTGACTCTTCTCCAACAAACTGTCTTTATCTGGTGTGACAAAGCTCTGTCCTTGCCTCCATGGGTCCCACGTTTCCTGGCAGATTTCGCTAGCCTCCGAGGCTCACTGTGACCATCCACATAACCCTTCTTTCTCTAGAGACAAGGGTCAGAGTCTACTGAGACATTTTCATCATAAGCCAGCGAGGGAGGTGAGGAGAAGTTATCCTTCCTTGCACAGTCTCTGTTGTCTCCCAGTCTCAGTGATTAATCAGGGGGCAAAGGTGTGGGGGGGAGCCCAGGCCCACCCTCTACTCCAGGCTGCAGCCCAGGGACCCCAATAGTATCAGCTATGGCAGCTGACCTTTTAGAAACATGACATGTACAATTCCCTGGACTACTTCCCCCACAGCAGCCCTCGCTTCCTCAAACTCCACTTCACTCTTACCTCAGGGCCTCCTCCCTTGTGCCTGATATGGTGTGTACTACTCACCCTCTCCAACAGCACAACTTCCTTCCACAGCTCCTGACATGCACCCTCACCTGACTGACTGGGAGGCTTTTAACTAGTTTCAGCCAACCCCTGATTGGCTTCAGGTGTCCCAATCAACCTAGCCTTCTCCCTGCCTTCTGGAAAGTTCTTAATTGGCCCCAGGTGTCTTAATCGACCTGGAGCAGCTGCCATTTCACTTAACCTGGTACCAGGGATTTGTTTAGCCTGGAGCTAATATATCTCCCACTACTTTTCTATAGCCTTTTGCCTTGTCCCATCACACTGGGTATCTGATCATTCTGATTTTGACTACAGTTTCAACTAATTTGCCTGCTATTGCGGTTAGGTTTGCCCACCTGTAATTGCCAGCATCACTTCTGGAGACTTTTAAAAAAACTGGTGTTACATTAGTTATCCTCCAGTTATCTGGTACAGATGCTAATTTAAGCAGTAGTTTATATACCACTGCTAGTAGTTTTTGAAATTTGATAGTTGAGTTCCTTCAGAACTCTTGAGAAAATACCATCCGGTTCTGGTGACTTACTATGGTTTAATTTATCAATTTATTCCAAAACCTTTTCTATGGACACCTCAATCTGGGACAGTTCCTCAGATTTGTCACCTAAAAAGTATACCTCACATGTGGGGATGTCCCCACAGCCTCTGTAGTGAAGACTGCTGAAAATAATTAATTCAGCTTCTCAATGACAGTCTTGTCTCCTCGAGTGCTCTTTCCGCACCTCAATCATCCAGTGGCCTCACTGATTGGCAGGCTTCCTGCTTCTGATATACTTTAAAAATGTTGCTGTTAGTTTTTGAGTCTTTTGCTAGTTGTATTATAGGTCTGTTTGTTAGCCTGGGACTGAATTTTGGCTTTGACTTTTTGATACTCTTATACTAAAATGTGTAAACAAGGGACAAAGACACTCTGATGTTGCTTCTGCCTAGTCAGCTGGATTTGTTAGTACAATGGGAAGAGACAAGAGCACTTAAAGTGTTACTCAAGAGCGCACTTTAAGATTGCCTTGAGATAGGGGTTGAGGCAAAGTCAAGCAACCAGTCAGGAGGGGCAAAAGAGCTGGGGGGGGGGAGTATAAAACGCTAAAAGGCCAAAGAAATGCCTGTCCCTGACCAGAGCACAACCTCACTCCTTACCCCTCCCATGGGGTACAAAAGAGATGGGATGAAAACCCCAGACCAAAAATGGAACATGACCCTAAGTTGTAAGGGGTGGGACTGTGGGCATGCACTGCAAGTATATTTGAGCCTGCTAAGAAGGAGGACGGGGGAATAGGGAACAGGGAATAGGGACATAGGCAAGGCTCTGAGGTGCCAGAGCTGGGAAGGGGAATACGGGGAAAAGGCTCTGCAGCATCAGAATTAGGAACGGAACAGTCGGAAACAGACTCTGCCGGCGTGAAGAGCTATGAATAGGCTTGCTTGGAACTAACCCCGAAAAACATCGCATTGCCTGCACTTCTGGTCTTCTGCTTTCTGTTTGCATGACAAGAAGCAGAGGAGAGTGTGAAGGGAAAGCCCTTGAACACTCATGAAATTCTTTCTTGGCCTGCCTTATTATACTTTTACACTTGACTTACCAGAGTTTATGCTGCTATTTTCCTTTTTAGGACTGGATTTCCAATATTTAAAGGATGCCTTTTTGCCTCCATCCTCCTCTTTTACTGTGCTGTATAGCTGGGGGGGGTGGTAGGAGAGGAGCATTTTTTAGTTTTCTTGCTGTTTATTTGTATTAGAGGCTCAAACTAAATGTATATCTCAATTATAGTGTTTTTAAATAGTCTCCATGCAGTCTGCACACATTTCACCATTGTGACAGTTCCTTTTCATTTCCACTTAACTAGCTTCCTCAGTTTCATGTTGTTCCCCTTTTGGAAGTTAAATGCTACTGTGTGGGGTTTCTTTGGCATTTCCTCCCCCAGACAGATATTACATTTAATTATACTGTGATTGCTATTACCAAGTGGCTAAGCTATATACATCTGCTGGGTTTAATTTCTGTCTGACCTCACTTCAGTTTTACATTAACGTCTGGATCCATACAGCAAGATAGAGGTATAAATGGTGTCACAGGGAAATAGGGACAGGAATCATAGCTCATCTACACTGGATCCTTAAAATGGTAAGTCCAGTGTCAACCAATTACATGGCAAACAGGGTTTATCTACCTTATTTTTACTTACAGTAAGTCTAAAATTTGGCCCTGTGCTATAGCTTTAATGCAATTATGTTGTACAATATAGGAGATAATTAATGGAGTTTGATAAGGCAGACTTCCTTTTACAGTCCACAGTTGTGCAACCCTAATTAACCTTAACATAAGTGAATGACTGTGGTATATTTATAGAAAAATACACCTTTCGGTTCATAATATATTATATGAATAATATTAATAACAGCTACTAAAATATAATGCAATCAGGAAAGACCACATTGTGACTCAAGTGAAATCACCCTTGTACAATATTTATTGTCAATGTTACACATACATAATTCTCCTAGTAGATATGGAGATTATGATTGAAAAGCCCTCCTTTCATTCTGAGACTTAAATAGCAATATACAAAAATAACCGTCCATCGGGATCTTTTCTTTGTTCAAGTCCATTGGGGATTTCAATGAGGAGAAAGCTGTGCCTGCGTCATGTATTTCAATGTAAACCACTGTAGCTTTTAGTGTGAGGGTTTTGTTTTTAAAAGGAATTGTGGGCACAGCAATATACCAGTCATGCTTTACACCCTCAGGAGGCCAAAATCCATTGCACTGGAGCCTGGTGATGACACTGTGGTTAAGAGCCCGTTACTTGCATTATAAAATCCTACTTTTAGGGAAATAAAACTTGTCTGTAAAGGAAAATTTCAGCTCAGGAGCCACTGTCTTGATATTTTTAAGTATGTTAGCCTATTTATACATTATAATCTTAAAGAAAAGATTGGTCAGATTTGGGTGTTCATGCAAGCCACAGGTGGCTTTTATTTAAAAAAAAAAAAAAGCAGCACACCAAAACAAAACCCAGATAACCACATTTCAGGAAAGTTAGTAGGAAACTGAGTTAGTGAAATCTTTTTACATTTAGCTTACATTATCAGTTTTCTTCAAGAGAATAAAAACTTGGGAGGATTTGACAGTGATTAAGTGATCAGAAGCACACGAATTATGCCCAATGCGAGGAAGAAACATCTTTGACAGGCAATATAGATTTCTTAAAGCCTGCTTTATCTCCTTGGGTAACTTACTGTGATACTTCCTTACAGCAAGTCTTAGAGACAATGCCCAAATTCTTAGACAATTTTATCCAACGACTAATGAATTTGGTTAGCTTCAGGCTAGGATTGCTGTTCTGGATCCCAAATTTGATCATATGATGAACTGAAAATACAGATGATGGTAAAAAGGGACTCTTATTTGACATTACACTGCTTTTGTATGAACCATGTTGGTTAGAAATGGGAAGGATACTAGTGAGACTGGGCTTTTGAAGTAGTTGTATAACTAGAGCTTCAGAGTACAATTCTACGACCACATGCACTGAGTAGTCCCTATTTGTACTACATAGTCCTATAAAACTCAAATTTAAGCACGTGCTTAAATCTCTAACTTAAATACTTTTGCTGACCTTAAGTGTACTGCTGAACCAGGTTCTTAAAAAGTAGCTGGCATATGTTCAGTTCATAAAAATAAATTCACTATTAGAGCAGCAAACAAGTCGCAGGACCATATTGGAAAAACGCCAAATTGCAAAAAGCAGCATAAAAATTGCACAATGAATACATGATTACAAATTGAAACAGTAAAAGTTGAAAGTTATATAACAAATTCATTGCCATTCAGACAGTTGGAGCATGGGCTAATCCTGCTCACACCTCTAGCGCCCTGATTGACCTAGATTTCATTAAAGAGGAGTAGTGCCTGAAGAAATTGTGTGAACACTGAATCTCTTGGGGAGAGGGTTGAAAGCACTTTTTAAGCAGAAACAGAGCAAAGGGACAGGCAGGTCTAGGAAGTTATAGAACATTTTAAATCTTTATCTAGCCTCTTTCAGACAAAGGATATCTATGTGTATGGAACCCACATTTCAAAAGAGCTGCCTGCCTTCCTAAGTGAGAGAAAGGATTTAAGTCAGATTTATTGGCAGGATTTGTTTTGATCACAAGTGCTTTTTTCTGGCTATTTTGAAACTGCTCCCCACCAACGCTTGACCAGGAATGTTTGTTGATGCCAGCCTCTCCCTGCTGATATAACTCTGGTGCCCTCCTTCCTGCAATTGCATTGGAGTCCTCCATGCCATGTACAGGTGGCAGCAGAGACTGATAGGATAACTGGTCCTAGGTGCTGATTCACTCCGCCTCTGTTATTGGACACACCATGGACACCTTGCTGCATATTTTGGGGCTGGCACAAAGTCACCAGGGAAAAAGTTTCTTTCTGCTGCTCAAGATTCCCCGCTTCCACCCTCCACCTTCTCCTCCTCACTATCACTTCAGGTGGAATGATCACACTCAGGATGTTGGAAATCTGTGGTTCCCATTCTCATCTCCCCCTTAGGGGTTGAATACACTTGTTCATGTGCAGAAACAAACTCTTACCTGAGCATGTGTAGTTGCACATATGTTATAGAAAGTGTATTGGAAGGAAGTGGTTGCATGGGAAGAAAACTACAAACATAGCCCGGTCAAGCTGTAATTTGGATTTAGCAAACATGTTCACTACAGCTTCCAATAGTGCATTCAAATGATATGACTAATGTCTGTCATGTGTGTTTTCTCATCCGTGTGAGAAGTGTGTGCAGTGGCATGTCTTGTCATTGACGAGTTTATTTATTTATGTTAGAGAAGACCAGTTTGAAGAAATGCACTTTGTACATGGGGTGGAATTTGGTGAGGTTTGTGATGGTCCTTCAGGATTTCACTCCACAGACTGGCCCCCTGAGAAAATTATTTCTCCTATACAGATGAATTTTATCCTTATTGTAGATAATTCCATCAGGACAGAGGGGTGAAGTTGTCAGTCACAGTCTTCATCCCAGACCTTGAGGGGGGTCTGTTAGATTTGCTGTGCTCATGCCATGGAGCGCACTGAAGATAAATACTAAGACCTTGAACCTGATTCTACAGTAGCTTCCCATAACATTAATAAAGCGGAGAGCTGGTCTGATATGCTGGAGATAGCCTGTGTTGCTGAGGAGATTCACTGCAGTGTTCTGTTCTAGCTGCATTTTCAGTGCTGAAGTAGGGGTGGGCAAACTGCGGCCTGCGGGTTGCATGCGGCCCGTCAGGGTAATTCGCTGGCAGGCCACCAGACAGTTTGTTTACATTGACTGTCCGGAGGCATGGCCGCCCGCAGTGCCCATTGGCCAGGAACGGTGAACCGTGGCCACTGGGAGGTGCGGGCGCCCGTGCCTGCGGACGGTCAATGTAAACAAACTGTCTCACGGCCCGCCAGCACATTACCCTGACAGGCCGCAGGTTGCCCAACACTGTGCTGAAGGCTTCATGCCCCATATATTACACTGCTGTAGTTCAGGTAAGAGATGATGAAGACATGAATAACTGAAGCCAGATCAACATCTGACAGAGTGGGCTGGAGTCTCCTAGTCAACCGGAGATGATAGAAAGTATAATTGGGGATGCTGCTATGTCAGAGTTTAGCATCAGTGAGGATTCAAAAAGTACTCCTAAACTATGTACTGGCTTTACCAGTAGGAAAGCGAGAAGTGCCTTCAATCAAAGGAGACTGCACCACGGCTGTGAACTCTTCAAAATGCTTTTTTCAGCGTCAAGATTGCCCTAGGATGCCCAGAACTTCTTGAGAAGTAAATGTGCTGAACATTGGGATACACTGTTATTTGCTGAGCTGTTCTCCAAACCCATTTAGACAGTGTAGTATGGCTAATCACTTTCTCAGATAATAAACAAGTGTGGTTGTGTGCTAGATAATAAAACTACCTTTGGTATAAATTAATATGTACTGACTGAATTATCAGAGAGAAAAGGACATCACATACCAGAATCTCTGTTGGGTATCTCTCTCACAAATAACCACTACTTCTACATCTCTGAAAATATAATCCCAGTTGATGCCTCCAGTCACCTTGAAACAAACAGTCACTTCTCCCTTTAAAAATGACTTATATGATCACGTAGTCCTTACTCAGACAAAACACCAGCTAATTTCAATGGAAACATTCGCCTAGCAGCAGTATTAGGCCAAAAACTACTATTCTTATCTATCTTCATAAAACACAAAGGATAATACTGGTCTTAAATAACTTTAGTTCATTGTATACACAGAGGACTAAATTTGCCTTAAGACTGTGATGGGCAGCAAAAAGGGGAAATGAGTGTAGGTCAAACTCCTTGAATGTAATGCCAGCCTCCTGGTTAAGAGAGGGGTAAATGAGCATTCAGTAAACATGGTGTAGTGAGCACAAAATCTCAGTGGTTTCTGAGGGAAACTGGGGTGGCCAGACCCTAAGACTGCATATACTGCTAGGTGCTTTGCATAACGATAACAAAGATAGTTCTATTACATGGAAGGTTTATAGCCTAGCTAAGAACCATTTTCCCCACATACTTTTGGATATCTGCACAAGACAATTAAAAACATACACAGGAAAAGAACATTGCCATAGCAACTAAAGTTTTGACCTGAGATACAGTATGCAAGTTCCGCAATAAAATGATGTGACCAAATATTAGTTCAGATAACAAGTTGCTTATCAAATTATATCAAGCTGTTATTAAAACTGGAATATTTACAGTGAAATTTATGTTTCTAGAATTCAAATTGAGCTTTTATTTGTCCACTAAACAAATGTCATTCAAGATTTACACATTCTTTAACTGTCATCTGTGTTTATGAGAAAACCGCTTATTTATTCTTCACTTTGGGTTTTTGTCTTTTATGGTTTCACTCTATTCCAATGTTTGAAAGGTACCTGCCACATAGCAAGTGCTACAATCATCTAAATAATAAATACATACTACTACTAACAGACATGACTAGTTTTATGATAATTGTATCTTTATGTACAGCAAGTCATGCAAAAGCAGATTCTAGACTTACATGAATGTACTATTTGTACTTTTGTTGGAGTCTTTTATGTTTGTCAGTTCTGTAAACAGAAACTAAACTTTTTTTGTTGTCACATTTTTGTTGATGGTGCAAGTTTTGACAGATATGATAAAATCACAGAGCACAGTAAAAGATGTGGTCAGACAAGTCTGTCAAAAGAAAGACGAAATAAAGGCAATAAATGTGGATTTGGGCTGTATCCTGAGAATCACTCCAAACTATGCTGAGTGCCCCAAAAATGCCTATGAAAAAGAAAGGAATAAGTGTCCAGAAATATACTGTAGTGCAGAAGATATTAGTGGCTATTAATATTTAACTATTTTATATATACTTAGTTACATTATAGCTCATACCCAGTAACGCAAGTTATACGGCCAATTTTCTTTTCTATTAGTATATAAAATTCATAAGCATTTTAGCTGTGATTCCAATCAGCTGTGTATCTTTATACAAACTTAACATTTATACAGCACTTTATCTTCAATGCATTGTACAAACATTATGTAATTTTGAGTATACTCTGTCAGAGTATCAAGGTGTGGTATTACACTGGGTACTTGCACACCTTAAGTGTATTCTGAGGCATGAAAACATAAGTAGGGCAGAGAAAATACTGGTTTTATATCTTTGCAACAATTAGATAATGAATAAGCCCAGAATCATGGGTTTATACTTGTTACACAAACAGACAAATAATTCTTCCTCTCCTTGGGGCCATAACCTTCCCTTCTGAAGAGGAATTACCAAGAAATGAAATTCTTACGCTGACAATCTGCCACCTTTGCTCCTTCTGCCACATCTTGTAGGTGGAGTCTGGCAATGCAAAGTGGGATCAATGGTTACAGTCTCAAGAGGATCACCCTCTAGTGTTCTTGTAGCACATACAGCTATGAACTGTTCTCCATCCTACCTCCCTTCACCAAGCACTGGCACAAGAGTGGAGGTTAATACTGTTGTAAGCAGCACTGACTGTCAGAGGCATAATTAACATGAAGGGGGCATTACTATATGCACCAGCATGTTCCCAGTCTCCCCATCCCTATTCCTGCTGATTGCCCTCCCTTTTCCCACTCAGGTGAGTTCATGCACACATGCAGAGAAACATTGGTCTTTGCCCTTTGTGCATGTCCCTCTCCCACACCAACATCCATTTGCAAGAGATCCCAGCACCTTTGCTCCTCTGCTACCCCATTACTTTGCCCTTAACAGCCATTTTATAAAACTCTATTCTCAAAACCTTAGAAACAATCTCTCAACAAAGCAACACCTTCTTTGCTCCTTAATGCGTAGCAACTTTGAGTGTTATTTTCTGGTTACCATAAAATAAGCACCATGATCTCTCAATACAGCATGTTCAGGGTCCTTCAAAATGGTATTGTCTCATTCAAAACTTTGGTTCCTATGGAAACACCTTTCAGTGTTTAAATCTATTCAGTCCATTCTTACAGAGATAAGTTACACGCTCTTCCCTCTAAAGAAACTGAATTTGATGGTAGTGACAAGTAATAAAGAAGAGCTGCTGAAATCCCAACCACCAACAACACATACATTACTGATTCTCAGCTGAAATAAGGCAGAAGAGCAGTCATTTTCTAAGGATAAAATTCTACTGAGAAATATTTCTCATTTGTTTCTTTAAAGACACAGAGTGAAACCCTTCAACCATTGAAATCAATGGTAGAACACCCATAAACTTCAACTGTGGTAAGATTCCACTCCAGATTTTTCTGCTTCTGCATAGAGCTCCCTGTGAGCAGACCTCTATGCCTGTTCAGAGCCCCACTAGAATTAGCAGGCCTTCACACTGTTTTCAAAGCTCACCCATGCAGAACTCCAGGCCAGAACGGAGACTAAGAAAGGATACCTTTTCTTGAGTAAGTACTATGTTTATTTCTACAAACTTGAGAGACACTTTGTAATTGCCTGACCCATGATAGCCACCATGTACAGCTGTTGTGATTTACAATCTGTGGAGCAGTTTGACTTCACTGCGGCTTGTGCATTCAGGTAGTACCCTGAAACAAGAGGCTGATTCCCCTCCCTCCCTTCTATATTACTAGGGCTAACGTGGGGAGAGGGTGAAAAATCCCCAGTAACTTAATGCTCATGAGGAAATGTATTGACAGTCATGGAGAATGAAGTCCTTTACAAATTCACAGCCTGTGGCATTGCAAGCTTCTGCACATTACCCAGCCAACAAGCCTTAACTCTCTTCTGGGGGAGATGACCCATCACTAGTTAGCATAGCAGCTGTCAAGTTTTAGTAGCTTTTGGCTTCATTGACTTCAAAGGATCCTGAAGGCAGTTCCTGTTAAAACATTTTTTTAAAAATGAAAGCCTTTATTTTCAGTACTGTACCACCTACATAGGCCTATGGCAAAGATGCCGGAGGCTTTTCAGGGTGTTCTTTAAAAAAAAGATTACATCATTTAAAAAAAAAATTATTGAAAATCTTTTTTAGTCCTCTTCCCAAACATTCACTGTGAAAGGAGAACACTAAATAATGACACTAATTATGCAATCAGTTATATTTCAAGTGCAGATTTTATATGGTTAAATCTAGGACACAAGGAGTATATTGGACTCTTTCAAGGTTGGATTTTCTTGTCTGCTCATTAACACAAAGGATGTTTAAAATATAAGACATGTCAACGTGTTCCACGTGAACCTCAAGAAAGCATTTGTAAAATTAGGATTCAGACTTCAGGACCTGGGACCATGAGGATTCAAAACCAGTTCTGACTAATCTAGGATCCAAAATTGATATTAGCAAATTAGATGTAATCCTCATACTGTCTATTCAATTAAGGCATAATCAATGCCTTTAAGAATTGATCTTACTGGGCAAATACTATGTAGTTAGTGGAGGCAATTAAACCACTGAGTGCCCACTTAAACTATGCCCATTCATCTTATAGGGATTGGGTGAGACCATCAACAAGAAATCTTCTCTAGCAATGGGATGGAATAATTTGTGGATGTAATACCTAAATACTCCCTTATATTGGTGAAGACTTTCCTCAAGATTTTGAAAGTGGATAATAATGGGGAAAGCTGGTATATAATGTATTATCACAATCAGTTGAAGAGCATATACTGACGGAAGAAAGTACTAAATCTAACTGTTGTGAAGAGGAAGGGTCACTCAGTTGTCTCTCTGCCATCAGATAATGACTCATTGATTAAAGGACTTTGTGCACCACTTAAAATGGACCACTTTGTGTAGCTAGCCTTTACACAACACCACAATAAAGTAATATTTAATTTATACTAATATATATTGCAGTAGCACAGAGGCACTACCAACAACATGCAGGCCCTACTGTGTTGAGTGCTATTTACTGACCTTCCCTGTCTCAAAGAGCTAAAAACCCAAACAGACACGACAGAGAAAAGGCAAGAGAAGTGAAGTACTATCTCTGTTACAGCTGGGAAATGGAGGCAGGGAGACATGTATTGGCTTGCCCAAGGTTGCACTTCAGGCAGCCTGTGGAAGAGCTGGGAACTGAACCCAGATTTTCTGAACCACAGTGCAGTGCCTTGACCACAAGACTCTCAGCAGTAAATGAATGTTGTTTAGTCCCAGCTGGCTGGAGGGAAGGAAGATAAAAATATTGTTGTCCACATTGAACAACTGTGGGAGGCACACTAATACCACAGTGATAAGGAATATGGAATAAACTAGACAGACCAGCTACATGGCCAGCAGCTTAATGCTATAGACAAAAGGAGAAATAATGGGTCTTCCTCACCTACTTATTTTCCAATAGCCTATATTGTGATCAAAAGTATTTCTTGAAGAGAAGGAATGTCTATGTTCTTTACACATGTTGGTCTGTACTTTCTTTACATGGACTGGGAGATTTAGGTAGTGGGCTTCCCAGGACACCACCTTGAGTGCTGTTTTGAGGAGCCATATTAGATAAATAGGTAGTCTGGGGCTGGCAGGGAGACAGAAAAAGTATATGGAAGATACTACATTAGGGGTGCATGCATAAAATAATTAGCAAACCACAGGTATGGCTATAAACACCCTTTAAGTGCAGTTCAGACTCAACTTTTAGGAGTGAGAAAAAGGGAGGGTAATCCCTTTGGATCAGGAGTTCTCAACCTCGTTGTGACGTTATTGACATAAACTGTGACTATATAGATCATTGTTGCAACCAGGGTCTTGTACAGAGGAGGCCAAGTGGGCTGTCTATGGAAAGGTTGTAGTTTGCTGGTTATGATTATGCTGTCTGTATGTGTGTATCATTTTTGTATTTGAAGGTATGAATATTGGCTATGTATTTGTTTGATTCTAAGTAGCCTCAGTGAAGCATTTGGTCAGCTTCTTGAGAAAGGACTATTCTCAGTAAGTAGTCAAGAAACACATCAACTGACAATGGACTTTGGGAGACGCCAATCCACATCTGAGCTTTCCTGGTAACATTCGAACTAACATGTAAACAATGGTGTCGGCCTGCAAAAAACGGAATCATTCATAGACATGTGACTTGCCCAAGTGGCTACAGACTCCATCTTGTTGCTGTGATTTTGCACAGGAGAACAAAGGTGTTTCCACCCACAAGAGAATGAATATAAAAGGCTCTGGAAACCCCTCCATTTTGTCTTCAGCTGGCTCAGAAGATAGCCTCTCCACCCCAAAGAGATGCCTGAAAGAAACTGGAACAAAGGACAGTAACTACCATGGTGTGAGTGATTGCTGGACCCAGACTAGGAAGGAGTCTAGTCTGTGAAAGAAGCTTATTGGAACATCTCTGAGGGTGAAATCTATGTGCCCTCCGTGGACTGTTTCATATTTAGCCTTTGCAGTTCCAGAGGGTGCATTTAGATCTTCTCCTGGGGTGGTAGGTTTCCAATAAGGCAAAACTCATCCCAAAACTTCTATTGTACATCTTGATCCTCAAACTATGGTGCATTCCCACTTACTATATGGATAGTTGCCTCTTCCCAGTGTAACGCCAACAAACCCCAGTCGTCAGTGGGCAGGATTGAACCTTGGATACCTGAAGCTTATTGTATGAGCCTCTACTGCAGAGGTTCTCAAACTGCGGTCCATGGACCAGGAGCTCTATTCAGGTGGTCCGTGGATAGTTCCCTCTAAGGTGCGCAGCTGGCCAGCTGCACACGGGAGAATGAAGGGCCACCCACCTAATTAGTGGAGCTGCATAGGCATATGAGGAGAGGCTGAGGGAACTGGGATTGTTTAGTCTGCAGAAGAGAAGAATGAGGGGGGACTTGATAGCTGCTTTCCACTACCTGAAAGGGTGTTCAAAGAGGATGGATCTAGATTGTTCTCAGTGGTAGCTGATGACAGAACAAGGAGTAATGGTCTCAAGTTGCAGTGGGGGAGGTTTAGATTGGATATTAGGAAAAACTTTTTCACTAAGAGGGTGGTGAAACACTGGAATGCGTTACCTAGGGAGGTGGTAGAATCTCCTTCCTTAGAGGTTTTTAAGGTCAGGCTTGACAAAGCCCTGGCTGGGATGATTTAGTTGGTGTTGGTCCTGCTTTGAGCAGGGGGTTGGACTAGATGACCTCCTGAGGTCCCTTCCAACCCTGATATTCTATGATTCTACGATTCTATGATTAGGTGCCTGGACCCTGGAGAAGACTCATATGTAAGGTGAGGTTGTGGCCTTGGTGGGAATAGGGGGTAGGTGGGAGGGGGCAGTGGGATGAAAAGGGGAGGGGGGACTTGGGATGTGCAAGGCTGTGGCAGCCAGAGAAAGAGGCAACTTTCCCCAGCTTCAGGGCTGCTGTAGCAGGGGAGAGACCCCCCTCCTTCCCAGCCCATCTTGGGGGCTGTTGCTGTGGGGGAGAGAGGGAGAGACCCCCCTCCTTTCCAGTCCCAGCTCAGGGGCTGCTGCCAGGGAGAGAGGGCACATCCATCACATTAGAAATGTAAGACTACTGATATTAAAATATGAGTTGTGTGCCTTTATTTGTAGAACAAAAACCATTAATTATTATTAAAGTTTTTTATATAGCGCTTTTATCCAAAGCACTTTACAATAGTTAGCTAACAGTACAAACAACATTTGGAAAGATCATTAAGTGGTCCACTGAGACCCTCAGCAGTTTTCAAGTGGTCAGCGGAAAAAAAAGTTTGAGAACCACTGCTGTACTGCATGAGCTAAAAGTCACTTGGCTATTAGCTAAGGTTGTAGCAGATTCATTAAACTCTAGCTGGGATAGGTGCCACTAGAGGAGGACAGAGTGTCACACCAAGCAGGCATGGGTTACACCAACACTGTTGAACATTCAGTCAATCTGATCTTCTGGCAACCTCTTTAACTTTAGCAGCCCCGGTGAGGTGCTGTATGTCATTTAACAGTCAGGTGAGGTGCTGTATGTCATTTATGGGGAATGCCATAGCCCTCTGAGATACATTTCACATGGACATAAACCAATCCATATGTGAAACAAATAGCCTTTGATTATGAGGGAATGTTAATGCCAAAAATAGAGGGTAAAGGATACAGTGATAGTTATGGGTGGAAAGATGAAAGCAGAGGGAGATGGCCTCGTGGGAATACATTCAGATAAGCACAAATAGGACAATGACTAGAGAATTCACTTATCAGTTTTAGAATAATGCATGAATGTTTTTAAATGCAACTATACAACACAAAGCCAAAATTAAGCTGCCAAGTTAAAGCTCATATCCCAGGGGTCTATAAAGTGCCATTTTTATTCAATTACTCAAAAAAAAAAATCTGAAAAAAGTATGAATTTCATTATGTTTGCAAAGGAAACAATCTAGTTTTCATTAACTCATCAAATGCCAGTGTGGCTTAACAATACAGCACTTTAAAATAAAGGTTTATGAGAAACTTGAACATTGCTAGTTATTTGAGGGAAAACATACTGGCAAGGTGAAAGGTCCACAGCTGGCCATTTTCTACCACTATGGTCACTGTGCAGGCTAATGCAATAAGTCATGAATCTACAACCAAACTGGCAACTCAAGTTCCAAGCATTGAAAAATGAAGTTGCTTTTTATTTATTTTCCATCTTTAAACCAAATCCCACAATCCTAGGAAATTCACTAAATAATCAGAATGCTAAAATTAAGGTTGTGCACACAACAATAAACATTTTGTCATGCCTTTAGGCACACAGAGTTACAGCTGAGCTTGCCATTTCTTGATTTTGGAGTGCTTAACCATACAACCATATCATTTTCTTATACAGAGGGTGGCGAGCCAAGCAGAGGCCATTGTCTTTGGAATCTGCAAAGAGGACAGCATGTGCTAATGTTCCTCTGACTATGAGCTGGTGGTTCCCAATATGAAAGAGGTTTCCCATCATACAATGTTAAGGTAACAGATATTTTAGACATAGGAAATGCAGTGGATCTAATTTACCTCGATTTCGTAAGGCATTTGATACGGTTCCATATGGGGAATTATTAGCTAAATTGGAAAAGATGGGGATCAATATGAAAATTGAAAGGTGGATAAGGAACTGGTTAAAGGGGAGACTACAATGGGTCATAATGAAAGGTGAACTGTCAGGCTGGAAGGAGGTTACTAGTGGAGTTCCTCAGGGATCAGTTTTGGGACCAAACTTATTTAATCTTTTTATTACTGACCTTGGCACAAAAAGTGGGAACGTGCTAATAAAGTTTGCAGATGATACAAAGCTGGGAGGTATTGCCAATACAGAGAAGGACCAGGATATCATACAGGAGGTCTGGATGACTTTGTAAACTGGAGTAATAGTAATACGATGAAATTTAATAGTGAGAAGTGCAAGGTCATGCATTTAGGGATTAATATCAAGAATTTTTGTTATAAACTGGGGACGCGCTACTTGAAAGTAACAGAGATGGAGAAAGACCTCAGAGAATTGGTTGATCACAAGATGACTATGAGCTGCCAATGTGATATGGCCGTGAAAAAAGCTAATGCAGTCTTGGGATGCATCAGGCAAGGCATTTCCAGTAGAGATAAGGAGGTGTTAGTACCATTATACAAGGCACTGGTGAGACCTCATCTGGAATATTGTGTGCAGTTCTGGTCTCCCATGTTTAAGAAGGATGAATTCTCCCATGTTTAAGAAGGATGAATTGGCTTGTTTAGCCTAACCAAAAGAAGGCTGAGAGGAGATATGATCCTCTCTATAAATATATCAGAGGGATAAATACCAGGGATGGAGAGGAATTATTTAAGCTCAGTACCAATGTGGACACAAGAACAAATGGCTATAAACTGGGCATCAAGAAGTTTGGACTTGAAATTAGATGAAGGTTTCTAACCATCAGAGGAGTGAAGTTCTGGAACAGCCTTCCAAGGGAAGCAGTGGGGGCAAAAGACATATCTGGCTTCAAGACTAAGCTTGATAAGTTTATAGATGGGATAGCCTAATTTTGGCAATTAATTGATCTTTGACTATAAGTGGTAAATATGCCCTATGGCCTATGATGGGATGTTAGATGGGGTGGGATCTGAGAGGATAACTCTCCTTCTAACCTGCCCTGGAAGCAGTGCTTAATTCATAATAAAAGAGGTGCCAGGGTTCAAAGCAACACTTTTACATTGATAACTGATGCAGCAAAAGATGTGCCGGAGCTATGAACTGCCCAGCGTAGAGGTTCCAGGGCTCAGCCCTGGCAAAAAATTAAGCACTGCCTGGAAGAGAACCTCCCCTTTCTTCATCTTTCTGCAGTTGTCTTCTAGAAGGGAAGGACTGATGTCCTGCTTTGGTGGATGGACTATTCTCCTGAGGTGAGAAGGCCATCAGCAAAGCCACTATACCCTTGAATCCTGGACATTCTTTGGGTACGGGGAATATGTATAAACAGCCTTCCCTTAGCACTGAAGAAGGGAGAAAGACACTGCCAATTTTTGCTGATACAAAGTTTTCCCCCTCCCACTGCCCCAATCACAAAACACACCAAAAATACAGCCACTTCTGCTAAGAAAAATTAGCAAAATGAGGCAGCTGATCCTAACACTTGTTACCACAGGAGACAGGTACAGCCAGTCAATGACTCAGAGCCATGTGACTTATCTAGTCATAATTTGAAAGCAGTAATGAAGAAGTTTTCTGCATTTTTTCAGTTATTTGAACAGAAAAAAAATGAATTAATATTTCACCCACCATTAATAAGTTTTAATAATCATTCTGGCACTTTAGGAGTCACTAAAGGATTGCGTGTG
Source organism: Caretta caretta (assembly GCF_965140235.1). NCBI lineage: Eukaryota > Metazoa > Chordata > Testudines > Cheloniidae > Caretta > Caretta caretta. Next base: position 61,354,240 of record NC_134208.1, on the reverse strand, counting down.
TATGTTTGTTTACATTCTTCTTGACTGTCCACCTTCAGCAATGACAACCAAAGGGATCTCAAGTTTAGGAGATAAAAGTTGTGAGGGGAAGTCAGACAGCTCCAAAAAATTAGAAATTGAGATGTAGAAGATTCACAGAAGGCTGCAGCATCCAGAAAGGTAAAGAAAACAAAACTAAGTGGGTTGCTAGATTAAAAACAAGAAGTCATGACCTGATGCTGAGAAGAGGACTCATGTACAGTTTAAGCAATTCAAGTAGCATTTCCTTAATGCAAGTCTGGTTGGAATAAAGAAGAAGAGATTGCTAAAGTCAGCAACTGATCGTATAAATTAATTCTAGAGGCAGCAGGAAACATTTTTCAGATTGAAGGACCTCAGATGTGGAGTTACTTATGAGATCTTTGGTTTTAAAAGGATAATACAATGAAACTTAGTGAGTTGATTTATATTTCTTGTGTTTGTAGTGGCAGGCCTTTACTGACCACACATAACTGGGTACTGTAACAGAGACACACATTTCTTGCAATATTTTTATAACACTGACAGCATGATACAACTGTATGTTTATTATTAGATTCTCCAGGCCTGGTACTCTTTTATCCTCCCACTTCCTGTCATCAAGTGGACAAGAGTCAGGCTAAAAGAGACATGAAAAGGATTAGCAATGTTTTAAGAAAGCAGGAATTGGAAAGTGCTGTGAGTCTTCTTCAGTAAAAGTGACTGGCAGAAGAAGAAACTATACCTTAATAGGAGAATAATCTAGTAGAAATCTGATATAGAAACTGCTGACAGTGGTAGGGTTGCCAGGCGTCCAGTTTTTGACTGGAATGGCCAGTTGAAAAGGGACCCTGGAGGCTCCGGTCAGTGTCGCTGACTGGGCTATTAAAAGTCCGATTGGCAGGGCTGGTAGGCTCCCTACCTGGCTCCGTGCGGTTCCTGGAAGCAGCGACATGTCCCTCTGGCTCTGAGGCACAGCCAATGGGAGCTATGGGGGTGATGTCTGGCGGGGAGGCAGTGTGCACGGTGCAGAGACACCTGACTGCCCCACACCCAGGAGTTGAGGGACATGTCGCCACTTCTGGGGAGCTGCCCTGAGGTAAGAGCTGCCTGGAGCCTGCACCCCCTCTCATACACCAACACCCAGCCCAGCCTGGAGCTCCATTCGGCACCCCAATCCCCTCCCAGACCCCACACCCTCTCCCAGACTCCAATCCCCTGCCTCACCCCTGAGATCCCTCCTGTACCCAAACTTCCTCCCAGAGCGTGCACCCCACATCCCCTCCTACACCCCTGCCCCAGTCCTGAGCCCCACCCACAACCCCCCATGCATCACCCTCCCCCACACCCTGAACCCCTCATTTCTTGCCTCACCCCAGAGCCCACACTCCCAGGCAGAACCCTCACCCTTTTCTGCACCCCAACTCCCTGCCCCAGCCCAGTGAAAATGAGCGAGTGAGGATGAGCGAGTGACGGGGTTTGTGTGTGGAGTGAGCGGGGGTGGGGGTGGGGAGAAGGGCAAGGGCAAGGGTGTTTGGTTTTGTGCAATTAGAAAGCTGGCAACTCTAGACAGTGGTGACCAGAAACTCCTAATACACATTTACTTCTCCGTCCTACCCTCAGGCCACATGACAGGTTGATACAGTTTGATGACTGCTTCAAAAAAGATCAACTAATGTCAGAAATATTAGTAATGTAGACTGTTCCCTGCATCCCCTCCTCCTCATGTCTCCTCCTTAGTCTGTAGGCATCTGCCTTGTGTTCTCATGACCTTAGCTCTGTATGTGACACTCCCTCTTGGATAGGACCCTTTGACCAAAATCTGTGACTAACATTCCCGATTTCTTTCACCTTGGCTACCTTTCTGTCTTGAGGTTGAAGACTTTGCTCTCTTCTGTCCATAAAGTTACCCATGCAAAAATTCTATGATCGTGTAGTCCTGTAAAAATTAAACAAAGCAAAATCCATCATCACCATACTAAAGCAAAAGAAATGGTTCAGCATCTCTGACCTGAATATTTTGCAAAAGTCAGCAAAGTAGGCTTACCTTGGCTTAGGTACAGTGAAAAGCAAAGGGACACCTTACAGTTCTAGAATTCTGCATTCTCCTCTCGCCATTTTGGTCAGAAGTACAAAGACCCTACTTTCTGCTACTCTATCTCTTACCAGTTCGAGACCTTTTCCAGATATATTCCTCAAGTTCCTTTGACATGGCCAATTTATACGCCTAGACATTCCTCACAAATGGGATTACCCGGTTGCTTTTGTTTATTATCCTACCAACATCCTTTCTCCCCGCTCCCACATAGGTATTTATGGATTGATCCATAATAGGTTTCTGTAAACATTCTGGATCTTCAGAATGAGTGTCTATTGTTACAAAGAAGGTCTTTAAAGGATGTTAATTAGCATCCCTAAACTGATTAACTTTATCCTGTAAGCAGACAGCTTCTGGCATGCCAGGTGAAATCAATTCAACATCTCATTATAGATTTATGCAAATCACTCTTAGCATAATTCTGCTCCAGATTAAATATCATTTACTGACAAATACCAGACTCTCTGCCACACACTGGGATGATGAGCTTCACCAAATAAACAAACCTGCAAGCACCTCTCAGATTTTATGCTGAAAATTACCTCTCTTGCACCCTAGGAATTTTATACAATATTCAAACACTGACAATTCAGATCTTATATTAATGTTACAGTTTGTTTTGCTTTGATGGAAGTCCATCAGACATGGAAAGGGAATTTCTTCTTTTTATTTTGGAATTCAGTGTTCCACTCACATTGTCACAAATAATTAGATCTACTTCCCTTTAGGCAATAGATGTCTGAGTTGCTTGGTGTCTAAAGCAATGTGTTAGTGTTAAGGTTTTTTCTGGTTGAATCTCTTTGGCTCTTCTAGCATCTTAGCAGCATTAATTTTTCCATATTTATGTACATTTGCACCCAGCATGGTCTCTAGGCACATATTTAAAAAATTTTAAATCACGAAGTCTATCCAAAACATGTCAGAACATGAAACAGGACTGTGGGGCAGTGGAACTCCCATCCCACTATAGCCCCAAGAAATACAATTGCACCCAACATCTCACCCGTCTGCCAAACGTTAACTGTATTGTGGAAGCACACTGGACAGGGATTCCATGACAGCTAGTTTCAGGGACATGCTCAAGGGAAGTTGCACAGAGTGCTCCTGTCCCACACTAGCCGCAATGACAGGAGTGCTAGCAATAATTAAGCACTTTTATTTTAGCTAGGGGGACATGGACTGTAAAGTGTTTGGAGCTTCTTTGGGGGAAAAGGAGTCTGGGACCCTCCAGTTAAAGTGAAGGGATGAAGAGATTGATGAAAGTGACACTTCTCTTCTCATCTCCTTAAAATATGCAAGACTGGCATCAGAGCTTGAAAATAATTGATTTTTCAGTTTGCTGACTAACCCCAGACAAAAAGCTGTAACAAATTCACTTTTTTTTCCCCCTGGAGAACTGAAGTAAAAAAGTTTGTTTCATGACATATTTAACTTCCAAGTTTTTAAACCTTTTTTTAAATAAAAAATTGCATCACTATTTGCCACTCAATAGCTTTTGCTCTTGTCCACCATCCCATAAATCCTCAGTCTATGCATGGTTTAGGAACAGATAGGAACACTGTTTCATAACTCTGAACTTCTAATGCATTATCTGAATAGATCTCTACTTGCGTTTTTGTCACCTGCTAGCCTCCCCACCTACAGTAATCTTAGTCAGTTTAAATACTAGTGATTAACATCCAAGGAGTCAGGCTATGGGTAACCAGAGAAATTCTTCTTTGGAACATCTTGACACCAAGATTAATAGTACAGGTAGATTATTCTGAGTTCAAGGGGCATATTCATTGTCATTAATTTTGTTTAAATGGTTAACTCAAACACACGTTAATGGTGCTAGTTGATAAATTACTGCAGCCTTGGGACTATAGCAATGTATGTGCCTATCTTTATACTTCAAATAATTTGTGTTAGTTGTTCCTCTATATATTATACAATAATATATTAAACTCTTTCAGACTCTAGTCCTGCAATTGGATCGCACAGTAGCCATCCAGAGCTAATAAAATGATGGAGATTATGCCAGCATTTAACCAGTAATTGAAGTCCTCTGAAGAGACCAGAACAAAAACAAAACAAAAAAGCCCATAAATGTCATATGTAGGAGAAAGAAGAGCTAAATGAGGAAGGCAGCTGGGGATATTAGACACTTTTCGGTCATAGCTAAATGAATGAGAGATATAAGGGTTGGTCACTAAGTGTGAAAAAAATAATTCCGTAATCCTCTGGAATAAGTGAATTAAACCAGACAACTCTCTTACAATTCAATTTTTTTGAAAGCTGCTGTTATGGAAATCTAGCAGAGTCCTTATATGAGCCAAAAAGCAATGAAGTTTGAAATCTAGGAGAATAAGTCTACCATTTTCTTATATATGATACAGGCACTCTGCCGATTTTAAGGCATTTGGCATTGAAAGCATTTGTTAGACCAAATATATTTCCTAGTCAGTTCCTCAAGAGGATTCAGGTAGTATAAAACCTGAAAAAGTTAATTAAAGCTAAAAAATGCATTTATTTTTAGAAATATATTCTTCCAATCCATCTCTCTAGATATTCCTTAATATTTTGTAATAGTGTAAGTCAGCTGGTAGAGATTTGATCTTTAATTCGTATGAGTATTTTATAGAAGAATTAGCCCATTGAAGTGGAAATGAATCTCCTAAAACACTTTAACAGATTGAGATATAGATAGCAAAAGCCTGTGTTTTGTCATAGTTGATTTCGAAACCAGAATCTGCCTAAAATTTGGACATAAATTAATCAAATTTAGAAGGCACATGGCTGGATTAGCTGTAGAAAGTAACAGTGTAAGCAGCACACTGAGCTACCTCATGTCCCTACTCAATTGTTTTTATTTTATAGTCTCTGTTACCTGACTTTCTGGAAGCACACCAGTCTTATTTAAATAAAATTCTCAATTAATTATTATTATTAATATAAAGGTGAATGCAGACAAGCCTGCCTAGTTCTTAATTCAGGCCTGAGCCAAACCCCACTGAAGTCAATGGGAGGATGCCCATTGATTTGAGTGGACTTTGGATCCAGCCCAGAAAGCTCTGCCAAGATCTGTTAGTTTTGTTTTCATCCACTTACTGAAAAATCACCTAGAGTTCATTCCTGCAAGGTGCTAGGTGCCACCTGGCAGATACTGAACATCCTCAACTTCTACTCATAGTGTTTGGAATTGATTTAGACTTTGCTAAACTGTGAAGAGAAACTGAAGAAGCATTGTTTATATTTATGAGTAAGTTGAAAGAGAAATTAATATAGTCAGGCAGGGTTAATTAAATGCAAGTTACTACTAATACTTAACCCACTTGGGAGAAAATAATCAGCACTGTCTGGTATAACTAATTAGAGTGCTTAAAAACACAGGCAAGGGGCAGGGTGAGTCAGTTCTCTGAAATCCTTTTCCAGAAGCTTGTATAGAGGATACAAGTTATTTGACAACAAGAACTAAGAAAAGTTTTTCAAACTGAACTGATGAAACCCTTAGGGGAGGATTAGCTCCAGCAAGAAACAGAAGAAAAAAAGAGAAAGCAAATGACAAGGAAATATTTTGCCTTCTGTCCTTTTCTAGTCCTTGGATTCCAACCAACATTTATGCTTTGAATAATATGAACAAACATTCTTATATCCCTAGCCAGAATGGCCAGCAATTCTCAGACGGGAAAGCCAGAAGAGCTTTGATTGAATCATTATGACACCAAAGCATGAACAGGTGCAATGTGTTGGATAGCTTCATGGGGAAATAAATGCTTTCTTATTCAGTCAGAAAAAAAGAGAGTTATTGTTAACAAGACAACAGTTGCTGTGTTATTTAAATTATCCTGCTAAAAACATTTTTTCCTGACACCTATTTCCCATACCATGTCTGAACAACATATGAGCAAGCAACGTGACATCCAAGAAGTCAGATGAGACAATCCATAAGTGTAGGCAGTTTATAGATGTTTAATTTTTCATGTCATGCGTTTATTACAATGCATGTTCCCTCTAGAGCAATAGTCCCCAAACTGTGGAGTGCACCCCCTAGGGAGGCATGGAGGAAGGTTCAGGCGGGTGCGGTGGGGCTCCGGCCAGCCCCCACGAGCGGCTGGGGAGAGAGCACCACCCAGCCCCACTCAGGCCCCAGACCCGGCCCTGGCCACCGGCTTCAGGCCTTGCACCCAGCCCCGGACTCCAGCTCCCAGCTCCTGGCCATGACCAGGTAATGGGGGCAGTGACCAGAAAAGTGTGGGGACCACTACTCTAGAGTAAACTGACCTATAATGACCTTGCTCAGTGGGAGTTAATCCAGGTCTGAAAATAAAAAAACAAAACCCTCAATTAAAAGCTGGTTTGGCCGTCAATAGACACGACAGCTGGTGGAGAAAAAATATTGATGTGGAACTCTGTTGTGGCTTTAATACACCATAGGGACATAAGCAGCAAGGTCCAGAGTTGTCAAGGGCAACCTGAGTACCCGAGGACCACTAGGGAAGAGCATACTCGAGTGGCAAGTTCTACACTCTTTAAAAGGGTGCCTGGCATATGCCAGGTTGAGTCAGACAGCTGGTGTCAAATAGGGACAGGTCAATGGCCCCGCTCCTCACTCATTAAAGAATGTAGTATTGCTGGCTGTGCCGTAATTCCCTCTTCATGCTCGGCGTTGAGGGACTGAGATAGTGACTGCCTCTCATACAGGTACTGCTATGTAGGCAGCTGATGAAGAGGCACCTCTTTTTGTGCCTCTTTGCAGAGTCAGTCCCAACCTCACCACTAAAGTCTACATCCCCTTGTGGCTCTCCCTTAGGCTGTACACTCAGAAATCCCCAAACGCTTCTGAAATGTGGGCAGTTTTCAAATCCCCGTTCACTAGCTTCATAAAGTCCATTCAACAATAGTGATGAATAAAGGACAGCCAATTAAAAAAAACAAAACGGACTTGCTTACCCTATAACTTGTTCTCTGAAAACAGAGATCACAACAGACCCACCTTCCTCTTTTCTGTATGTTTTTTGCTGACATTAGCAACTCTTCAGGACAGTGATACTCAGATCTCAGTGGTTTGGGAGCCAAATTAGTGACCAACATTACCCAAAAGACCCACAGCAGTATGAATATACTTTTATTTTATTCTCACAGACCAAGTATTCTACAATTGGTTAATAACATAGTAAAAAGGATCACGATTGGTTAATAATTAAATCACACACTGTTTTAATACCATGTGCTGCAAAGAGATGCAGGAGACACATTAAAGAGCCACTTGCAGCTCACAAGCCTCAGTCTGAGTATCGCTGCTTTAAGACAAGGACTTATCTTATTGAAGACATTTAGGTGCTTATAATGGGGACACTCACCTCTTGAATGCCTCCTAGAGGTACTTCAGTTCTTTTCTTGACTACATTTGGCACAGACCAATAGATTATATAACAATGGTTTTCAAACATTTTGTATTAGCAACCCATTTCACACAGCAAACTTCTGAGTGTGACCCCCCTTATAAATTAAACCCACATTTTTTTATATTTAACACTATTTTAATTTGATATTTGTATGATTGTTAATATCATTTTCCACAGAAGACTTGCTAGCACAGACTTCACAGTGAACTTGCTAGTTAGCTGGGAGCTTTGAAAAGTGTCTAACAAAAATACAGATATCAGTTTTCACAGCAGACTTGTTAGCCAGTAAGTTTGCTGTGAAAAGTGATATTTGTATGTTTGTTCATATTTCACAGCAGACTTACTAGTGCAGACTTCACAGCACACTTGCTAGCTACCTGGGAGGCATGTACTCGTGACCCCAACATAACCTTGTAACCCCCTGAGGGGTCACGACCCCCAGTTTGAGAACCGCTGTTATAGCGTGACTGTTCTCAGCTCTAAACTGACCATTAACAAAAACCTTAAGTCACTCAAAAACAAAATTTAGTAAGTTTGCTGCATCAGAGTCCCAGAACTGGCTTTTTAAGCATCAGTGGTCTGATCCTGAAAACCCTGTATATGTGGAACTCCTGATTACTTGAATAGGAATTTTGTGTGTGAAAAGCTTATAATTTTGGACCTAATTCTTAAGTTTCATGGGGTGATGCAAAAGTTTGCATTTGCTGGCCCTCAGGAGCATTGAACAATAAGCCTGAAAAAGTACTAGTGATCATCCTGACACTTACAATTCCTCATACCTTGCAAGGGATTTCCCTCAGTATGAATTTTGTTGAGTTTTGGGGGTAAACAAACTCCACCCTCACACCTGGCAAGAAGAAACCATGGAAATGACATAGGCTCTTTGATAAGGTACTAATTTTTTGGACAGCACATTGACTTAAATAGGCAGCTCAGGAGCCTACAGATACATATGCCCATGAAGAAAAGGAGTACTAGTGGCACCTTAGAGACTAACCAATTTATCTGAGCATAAGCTTTCGTGAGCTACAGCTCACTTGAGCTTATGCTCAAATAAATTGGTTAGTCTCTAAGGTGCCACAAGTACTCCTTTCCTTTCCGAATACAGACTAACACGGCTGCTACTCTGAAACCTGTCAATATGCCCATGAGTAACTCTGGTCTTGTGCGTAATGCCACTGAAGTCAAACTCAGTTAAAACACCACCTTAGTAGAAGTCATAGTGAATAAAGTAGCTCATGGAATTAGTGTTTGTGACTGCGCTCAATCATAACACATTTATCATAACTTCGGATGTGTGGTAGTGAGAAATATCACATCACCTTATATCATCTTCCAATAATTGCATGTTTCAATCCACTTGTTTCATGCTTGACTGAAAATCAGAATTGCACTGGAAATCGACACAACTTGCATTTCAGTTCAATTGAATTGGTTCATTTAAAAAATCCATTTAAGTTATTTACAGTTTTGATCTGACTTCTCTAATTTACTTTGGTATGCACTACTGTACACAGTAGTATATGCTCATAGTTTTTTGGGGATAGAGAAGGACAGAGTGAGTTGATGTCTATAAGGAGGGTGATTCATCAGTTTTATGGTTTAATGATTCTGGCTATCAGGGATGCGGATAGGTTGTTCAATTTGTGGATTATATCTTTAATATTTGTCTAAATAATCTAAAGCATTAGACAGGTGCTTTTTTACCTCTTGTATCCAATGCAATAAAGAAATACTCCAGTTAAAGTTCTAAGAAGATGGCATCAATCTGAATTTTCTATGGTTTAATTTAAAATTATGTAGGAAGATATTGAAATGTGTAGGTACAAATGAAGCCTGGGTTATCAGATGATCCTTAGGAAGAAATTGCAATATAACAGTAGACAGTTTTGGGTTTTTTTTCACTTTTTAAAATAAAAATGTTATCAGAGATAACAAGCTAAATTATAATGGATAACAATGAGTAGCAGATATGAAATACAGAGCCAAAACAAACACTTTTAATAGTTAGGAGGTGAGAGCAGTAGTAGTTCAGTGCAACTGGTGTATGATCTCTGGAGATCTGAGTTCAAGGTGAATTAGTTTGTTTGTTTACGTTAGACCCCATTTTATGCACACCGTAATCCAAACATTTTGGCACAATCTGGTGTTCTTGATAATCTCTGCTCAGAAGCCTCAGACTGTAATAACGAGAGTATTATGGGTCAGGATGGAAATACATTAACAGAATTGTGTAGGGAAATTTACACGGTGGCTGCCAGCACTGGTGCTGGCTCACTTTGATGATAAATTCACTCGTATATTTGATATGAAATAAAAGCAGTTTGTATTCTGTAACAGCCATTTCAGATTTTTCTTAGTTGTAGAAAACCAAAAAATGACATGAATAGTGCAGGGAATATGAAAAACAGATACTTATAGAAGTACTGATCTTTTTCTTCTTTTGTAGCTTCCATTAGTCTGTCATAATGGAGTATTACAGCATACCTTATGGCAATGTGACTGTGTATTCACAGGGTATATGGTACATTATATATCAGGGAAATTTTCTCTTGTCATAACTGCATGGTAATATTTTGCTCAGTAGTCACTCTCTCTGCAGTACTCCTACTGAAATGAATGGGAGGGACACAAATGTAGGGATAGAATACCTGACAAAATTTGGCCCTCAAGCAGTATATTCGTGGTATATCTTGCAACAATGTATTTTAAGACTATCAGAATAACATTGGCCCCCAGACATGCTTTAATGGGAAAGGGCTGCCAGAAATGTAATATTTGAAATTTCCCTTATGATCAGAATAGTGTGTTGGAGTAAGTCTCAGTGGACTATTCACATATTATTGCAAACATTTTTTAAAGCCACAAAGTAGAGTTACAATCAGCTGACAAATGCCTCTGTGCCTCTGCTTCTCTCCACTCGTACCACCACAGTATAGCTATACACTCACACTCAGATTTACACACCCTCAAGCCCTCTCCCCCTTGCACTGCAGGACTGGATGAGCATCACTGCAACTAGAACCCTGCATGCCCCAGAAGGAGAGGGGGTAGGATATGCCTTTTGTGCCTTCTATAGTGACATCAATGAGGTCAGTACACAGCTTTGTTTGTTAGGTAAATAATACTGGAGGATCAGCAAAAGAGCAAAAAACACTATGAATGGAATCCCAGCTTGTTGATTAGCACAGTGCAAAGGAAACAAAATGTGGCCACGAGGTGTCTAACAAGGAAACTAACTACACAGCTAGGAATAAATAGGAGTTTGTAGCTTGTGATCTAATCGACGCCCAGTTGCCCTGGTTATCTTTCACGTTTTTCATTACTTACCAGGTGATTTTGCAGCCTTGTAAAGCCTTCAAAATAGGGACTAATTTACAGATCTGAATTAGTGATCCTTTATTCTACTTAAAAAGAAAAGGAGTACTTGTGGCACCTTAGAGACTAACCAATTTATTTGAGCATGAGCTTTCGTGAGCTACAGCTCACTTCATCAGATGCATACTGTGGAAACTGCAGAAGATATTATATACACAGAGACCATGAAACAATACCTCCTCCCACCCCACTGTCCTGCTGGTAATAGCTTATCTAAAGTGATCATCAAGTTGGGCCATTTCCAGCACAAATCCAGGTTTTCTCACCCTCCGCCCCCCCTCCTCCCCCCCACAAACTCACTCTCCTGCTGGTAATAGCCCATCCAAAGTGACCATTCTCTTTAAAATGTGTATGATAATCAAGGTGGGCCATTTCCAGCACAAATCCAGGTTTTCTCACCCCCCACCCCCCTCCAAAAACCACACACACTACTTGTTACCAGATAAGGTCAACAGATACAGTCTCTCTGCACTTTCATTACTAAAGTATGCTACTCTTTTAAATCCATTCTTAAAACTCACTTCTGCTGAATTGGCTACAAGTTCTTCTCCACTCCCTTAAAGTATCTTCAGGTTTCAAACCCCAGCATTTCCCTGGGTCACTTTTGTTTTGTGTTCTGTCTGGTCCAAGAAATAATTCTCTTCTCTTCTGGCTCTGGGATCAAACACATTACCTGGATTGTGGCAGCTAAACAGATGGAGTTGCTAAAACGAATGTATTTTAACAGACAAATGCCAGTCAACATTTCTCATTTACCTCCGCTACACAGCCCAATCCTGAACCCCTTTCTCAGGCAAAATTCACATTAAAACCAATGGGAATTTTGCAAAGTAAGGAGCTCAGAATAGATTATGCATCATCAGGAAATGTATATTACATCACTACAGGGCAGCCTATCAATTAGTGTAATATATGGAAAAACACACCACAGTTCTTGTGTCTATAGCCATTAAATTAGGAGGCAGTGTAGTATAATAGATATGAAGCAGGACTGGGTACTAAGAAACCTGGATTCAGTTCTCAGCTCTGCATCTGACCTGCCGTGTCACTTCCCCTTTCTGTACCTTTGATCCCCCTTTTATCCTTTCCCTGTCTTAACTATTTGTCAGTCACCATGGATTTGTCAAGAACAAATCATGACAAACCAACCTGTTAGCTTTCTTTCACAGGGTAAAAAATCTTGTGGATGCGGGGAAGCAGTAGATGTGGTATATCTTGACTTCAGTAAGACTTTTGATATTGTCTCGCATAACCTTCTCATAAACAAACTAGGGAAATGCAACCTAGATGGAGCTACTATAAGGTGGGTGCATAACTGACTGGAAAATCATTCCCAGAGTGTAGTTATCAGTGGTTCACAGACAGACTGGAAGGGCATAACGAGTGGGGTCCCGCGGGGATCAATTCTGGGTCTGGTTCTGGTCAATATCTTCACCAGTGATTTAGATAATAGCACAGAGAGTTTGCGGATGATACCAAGCTGGGGGGAGGGGGGAGGGCTGGGTTTGCAAGTGCTTTGGAGGGTAGGATTATAATTCAAAATGAGCTGGCCAAACTGGAGAAATGGTCTGACGTTAATAGGATGAAATTCAATAAGGAGAAATGCAAAGTACTCCATTTAGGAAGGAACAATCAGTTGCACGCATACAAAATGGGAAATGGCTGCTTAGGAAGCAGTACTGCGGAAAGGGATCTGGGGGTCATAGTGGACCACAAGCTAAATATGAGTCAACAGTGAAATGCTGTTGCAAATAAAGCGAACATCATTCTGGGATGTATTAGCAGGAGTGTTGTAAGCAGGACACGAGAAATAATTCTTCCGCTCTACTCCATGCTGATTAGGCCTCAACTGGAGAATTGTGTCCAGTTCTGGGTGCCACATTTCAGGAAAGATGTGGACAATTTTGAGAAAGTCCAGAGAAGAGCCACAAAAATTATTAAAGGTCTAGAAAACATGACCTGAGGAAAGCTTGAGAAAATTGGATTTGTTTAGTCTGGAGAAGAGAAGACTGAGAGGGGACATGATAACAGATTTCAAGTACATAAAAAGTTCTTACTAGGAGGAGGGAGAAAAATTGTTTTTCTTAACCTCTGAGTATTGGAAAAAAGCAATGGCCTGAAATTGCAGAAAGGGAGGTTTAGGTTAGACATTAGGGAAAAATTTCCTAACTGTCGGGGTGGTTAAACACTGGAATAAATTGCCTAGGAATCTTGTGGAATCTCCATCATTGGAGATTTTTAAGAGCAGGTTAGACAAAAACCTGTTAGGGATGATCTAGACAATACTTAGTCGTGCCATGAGTGCTGGGGGCTGGATTAGATGACCTCTCGAGGTCCCTTCCAGTCCTATGATTCTTTGATTCTATGATCTGAAGAAAAGTATGCCAACGGCCATTTGTATCTTTGAATATCTCCCCTGTCTCAGGAACTGTCTCTCTCACCAGGTGACTGTGCTGCACTCAGCCCTGTGGGGATTTTGGATGGGTAGGTGCCACTGTAGTACAAATAATAATAATACGTTTAGTTTGATTTGGGTCCATTCGTGAGGTGACAAGCTGTATCATATGGCAATAAAACAGGCATATTGCCCTAACTTCTGAGCAATCAAAGGAGAGGTTTCAAGTAGACATTCTAATCACTGGGAGCAAAATGACTAAGGAATAGGCTCATTATATACTATGCAATATGTGGTTTATTATATATATATATATAGGCCAAGATTTTAAAAGGTCACTGATTTTGTGTGTTTTCAAATTTTTGGGTGCCTACTTGAGACAACTTAAGGAGACTTGTTTTCAGAAAGTGACTCACTATCTTTATATTTGGTATCCCGAAAATTTTGGAACACAGAATCACTAGTCACTTTTGAAAACCTTTGCTATTTAAGATATTATATGGACTATAAAAACTGTAATATAGTTTATAGACCATAAAATAGACAAGAGAAGGCATCCGATGAAGTGAGCTGTAGCTCATGAAAGCTTATGCTCAAATAAATTGGTTAGTCTCTAAGGTGCCACAAGTCCTCCTTTTCTTTTTGCGAATACAGACTAACACGGCTGCTACTCTGAAACCTGTCAATGTATTGCAAGTAATCTCTTAAAATAAACTGTGCAAACACGATAGTGCCTGATCAAAAATAAAGTTCAACTAGCTCCTAGTGATGATTTGCATACAAAAAGTATTACAAGTAACTTACTGCTAATTGTCTCTGTGCCATTTTGTAGAATTCATAGGGTTTAATGGCACTGTAAGTACCACATTCTTAATATGAGAATTATACCAAAAATAAATATCAGACAAATATTTCAATTTAAAGTTAGCTTCCTAAATCCATATTTAGACATCCAAATAAGACCCTGATCCTACAAAGATGTATTCATTATTCTGACCTTTATGTGCTTTTAGTGCTATTGGCTTCAATGGGAGTGCTCATCGTGCATAAAGTTAAGCATCAGCATAAGTCTTAGCAAGACCAAGACCTAAAAGTGGCCTGATTCTCAGAAGTGCTGAGCACAGACAAATCATGGTTGAGGTCAATGGGAGCTGCATTTGATCTGCTTTTCTGGAAGTTAGGCCACCTTCATGGAGCCTAGCTTTAGAACAGGCCTGAAAACTTGGGCCATATATTCCAATGGCCTTGTAGTAAACTCAAGGTTGTTTGTTATTTGTTCAACTAATATAAGCGCTTTATTGTTGTAATATTTTGTACAAATTAAAATCCAAGTATAGTAAAGTCTTTCCAATCTATTGAAGTCAAAACAACTTAGTTTGCCCGCTCCCCTCCACCAAAGAGAGTTACCAAGAGCGTGGTTATGTTTCTCAGTTTTCAAGACACATTGCATATCCTTTGAAATGTAAAGAAGGGGGAAGAGATTGTACTTCTTTCCTGATCGCTTTTTGGATTTACAAAGGCCATGCCAACATACTGTAGTATAAAAATAGTGAAGAACAAGATGAAGGCCTTTCCTTTAGTCTACTACTATACATTCCGTGGGTGGAACATGAGAGCCAACAGTCTTGTTTTACATTGCTAAAGCAGCATTAAACTTTACAGACATGTAAAAGTGGAGAAACAACTCCTGGGAAACAAATGACAACATGTCTATGACTGAAGAAAAGGAGCACTTGTGGCACCTTAGAGACTAACCTAAATTTATCTGAGCATAAGCTTTCATGAGCTACAGCTCACTTCATCAGATGTAGCTCATGAAAGCTTATGCTCCAATAAATTTGTTAGTCTCTAAGGTGCCACAAGTACTCCTTTTTCTTTTTGCGAATACAGACTAACATGGCTGCTACTCTGAAACCTGTCTACGATTGATGTCTCTATTACCTAACGTAGCCTACTTCTGAGAAAATAAGTCTTTTTTTTTAATAGAATTTTTTGACTTACTATGACTTAAATTCAGATCCTGATACTGTGGATTCTTTAGACACAGGTAATGAAATCCTTCCGAGCACCTGAAATTCACAAATGGCATTCTTTACGCTGCTTTAGATATTAGCAACAGCCCCAGACTACAGCAGCAGGAAGACACACAAGAGCTGCACTTGATTTTTGGCAGATTAGTGAAGGAGAATTAGATTTTTAGACAATTTTTTTTAAAATTTTGCAACTTTTAAATTACGATTACTGTTGCAGTAGCACCTACTGCCCTAGCTGAAACTAAAGCCCCATTTGCGAGGTCCTAGACAAACACACAACAAAATACAATCTCTGCCCTGCAGAGCTTACAAAGCAGACAAAGGCTGAGAGAAAGGAAGTATTGGAAGTGCCTCCATTTTACAGCTTGGAAATAGGGAGATGAAATGACTTGCCTCTGCCAGAACTAGGAATAAGAACCCAAATCTCCTGAGTCCCAGTCAAGTGCCTTCATTTACATTTGATAATGGTTTGAATCATAAACATTTTTTAAAGAATCTTTCAATTCACCTGTAATATTCACACCTTAATCAGTTTTCTACTTTTGTCTTTCAATAAGTTAGTTAATATCTCTGTGTTTGATGTACAGAATATTATTTTGTAAGACCAAAGTATGTCTGACCCTTCACACCAACACTGCTGGGAATGCTGGATCAGGACAGCAGTCTTTTGGCAAAATTCCCATGGAATAATATGGGCTCTGAGTCTGGACCAACGGTATGGTTTTTCTGTTCATTGAATGGATTTATTACAGCGGCACCGTTAGTATTGTGGTCAGAGTCATACCAGCATTTCATAACTGTCAGAGATTCATAACTTGATTACAGAATTTTCTTTAGTTTGAAATTGGGCATATGAGGGCAGAATTCAGTACCCTTTTAAAAAAGACCAGTTTATGAAATTGTATTTTACTATTGAAGAGATAGGTTCAAATCCTGACTTGACTAACAAGTAAAAATGAGTATAGTAGTATAATTATATTCCCCACTTGTGCCTATCATTTGACAAGTTTCTGTATAAGTGGCATACTGTGTTCAAGAGAGGCTTAGGACTAGAATAACAATGTCAAGGTTTTTTAAGACAATAATTGGCTGCATTACATTTCATATAACAATAACAATATAGATGCCTTGTTCCAGAACCTTTTGCTCATATCATTGTATTTCTGAGTGACATAAAGAATGGTGTCAATTGGTCTGAAATACATGTGAATGATGGAGTTTAGTAACTTGCATTAATTTAGTACGTGCCCACATTCACTTTGACTGATCTGGTATTGTGCATATAGCATACCAAGCCCTGGTGAAGCAGGTTGGAACGCTGAATGAGTGGAATGAGTGGAATCCACATGCAAAGTACCAGTGCAAGGTCCTACACTCCATTTAAGTCTCATGTTGGGGTGACATGAGGAGGAGGGACAGCAGCAAAGTGGCTGGTGGGGCTTGATTTCATCTCCACATTCCCTGAGTATTTCATTCACATTAGCACAATTTATTCAGCCTCCTATTCTATTCTTTCAGGTTCAAAATTGATTGGGAGGAAAAATTTAGACAGAAAATGTGAATGAAAAATGAGAATGGTTTAAGAAGAGTTTATCACACAGCCAAAACTCCATGATTGCGTAATAAAGAAAGAGGACAATTTTGGATAAAAGTCCACCCTGTCTAAGAGGAGAATTGAAGGCAGCAATTAGAAATAATATTTATCTAAAAAAATGGGAAAAGGAAAAGTAGATAGGAATGAACATAAATTAGAAGTTATAAAGTGTAGAAAATTGATGAAGCTAACTATATCAAGGGGAAAAATTGACTAAGGTTATTAAGAAAGAGATTTTTAAATATGTGAGCAACAAAGGAATTATTAAAATGGTATAGACCCATTACTAGATGGAAATGGTAAAATTGTTAATAAAGATGCAGAAATTTCAATAAAATATTTCTGTTCTGTATCTGAAAAGAAGCAGGATGTTGTACTCATATCACATGAGGATGATAAACTAACTTCTAGTCCATTACATCTAAGGATGATGTTATGCAGCATCTCCCAGGGATAAACATTTTTAAATCAACAGGTCTGGATAACTTGCATGCAAGAGTCCTAAAAGAATTGGCTAAGGATATATCTAGCCCTTTGGTGTTATTTTTTATCAGTCTTTGTATACTGGGGTAATTCCAGAAGAATGGAGGCATGCTAATGTTGTGACAATATTCAAAAAAGGGCAAGCAGATTGATCCAGGACAATTATAGAGCACTTAGTGTGACATCATTATTGGGAAAAATAATGGAAAAAATACAGGATTCAATCAATATGGAAATATATGATGGGCATGAAATTAATTCCAGTCAACATGATTTTACAGAAAATAGGTCCTTTCAAATAAACATGATTTCATTCTTTTATGAGATTACAGAATTGGTTAGTAAAGGTAATTGAGTTGATTGTCGGGCTCAACGGGTAGTGATGAATGGCTCCATATCTAGTTGGCAGCCGGTATCAAGTGGAGTACCCCAAGGGTCGGTCCTGGGGCCGGTTTTGTTCAATATCTTCATAAATGATCTGGAGGATGGTGTGGATTGCACTCTCAGCAAATTTGCGGATGATACTAAACTGGGAGGAGTGGTAGATACGCTGGAGGGGAGGGATAGGATACAGAAAGACCTAGACAAATTGGAAGATTGGGCCAAAAGAAATCTGATGAGGTTCAATAAGGATAAGTGCAGGGTCCTGCACTTAGGACGGAAGAACCCAATGCACAGCTACAGACTAGGGACCGAATGGCTAGGCAGCAGTTCTGCGGAAAAGGACCTAGGGGTGACAGTGGACGAGAAGCTGGATATGAGTCAGCAGTGTGCCCTTGTTGCCAAGAAGGCCAATGGCATTTTGGGATGTATAAGTAGGGGCATAGCGAGCAGATCGAGGGACGTGATCGTTCCCCTCTATTCGACATTGGTGAGGCCTCATCTGGAGTACTGTGTCCAGTTTTGGGCCCCACACTTCAAGAAGGATGTGGATAAATTGGAGAGAGTCCAGCGAAGGGCAACAAAAATGATTAGGGGACTGGAACACATGAGTTATGAGGAGAGGCTGAGGGAGCTGGGATTGTTTAGCCTGCAGAAGAGAAGAATGAGGGGGGATTTGATAGCTGCTTTCAACTACCTGAAAGGGGGTTCCAAAGAGGATGGCTCTAGACTGTTCTCAATGGTAGCAGATGACAGAACGAGGAGTAATGGTCTCAAGTTGCAGTGGGGGAGGTTTAGATTGGATATTAGGAAAAACTTTTTCACTAAAAGGGTGGTGAAACACTGGAATGCGTTACCTAGGGAGGTGGTAGAATCTCCTTCCTTAGAGGTTTTTAAGGTCAGGCTTGACAAAGCCCTGGCTGGGATGATTTAACTGGGAATTGGTCCTGCTTTGAGCAGGGGGTTGGACTAGATGACCTTCTGGGGTCCCTTCCAACCCTGATATTCTATGATTCTATGTAATAGACTTTTGTAAGACCTTTGACTTTGTGTTGCATGAGATTCTGATTAAAAATCTGCACTACACAAAAATCAATAAATCACACATTAAATGGATTTAAAACTGACTGACAGATCTCAAAAAGTAGTGATCAGTGTGGAATCATCATGGAATGGGGTTCCACAGAGTGATACATATGGCAATTTCCTGCAATATCATTGGAGGATCTTACTATATTAGATTTATGTATCATTGTGGGCCAGAGCCAGGGATTTTATGTAATTTTTTGGGGGAGGATGACCACAGCTCCTCCAGAAAATAAGAATAATGGGAGTGGGCCGTGATTAGTGCAATTCATTCAGGTTATAACACCACAAGAGAAATATCACCACTTGGAAAGGCTCACATATACTAGTTCAAACTGGATTTACCAACAGCCAAAGAAAGAACTTTTGGATATTTAGCCTGAGTTTAAGATGACTCAGAACCTTCTTTCTAATCCAGCAAATGAACAGGACCTTCTGTCCAAGGGGGACCCCAATCCCTCTTTGGAATGATTGGAAGGACTTTGACCTAATGAGGGCCCATTAGACTAATGGGAGACCTTTGGTCACCTTGTATTATCCATATAAGAACTATTATTGTTATTTTATGATTTCTCTGTAATGCTTTCACCTTAATAAAGGTGTGTTTATAAAGATCTGTGTGGTAATTTGTGACTGCTGGTAATTGCAGCTGTTTATCACCTTCAAAGAGAAAGCAAAGCACAGATGCTGGCCTGTTTAAGTAGTCTGGCTTTCTGGGAAAATCACGGTGTAGGCAAGGAACTGTGCAGCCTAGAAAATCCACAGTCAGAAGGGAGAGAGTCAGGGATCTCTGTCTAAAAGACATGATAGCAGAGAAGCCAGGAAGCTAGAGTGTGTGCCCTGGGTGGAACACAGAGGGGGAAATACAGGCGCAGTTGTCCTGAACTGTGACACAGGGATTAGTGCTATGCCCAACACTATTCAATGTTTTCCAGACATAGATGTAAGCAGAGTCAGAATGAGTTCTACCTTGACATCTGTTGGTGAGCTGTGGAAAAGGACTTCAGGGGCTGATCTCGTTTGCATGGGCACACCCACCCTGACGAGCATGATGGACTGCTTGCCTAAATGGTCACTTTGGCTACTGTGGGATCCCCAGTCTCTCTGTCATTGGGGCAGGAGTAATAAAGGGTTGTTATCCTGATTGTGTGTGTGGTGGTGGGGGGGGGGGTGACTATTGGGTTGCTGGACTTAAGACCCTGAGGGAAAAAGGACACTGCCAAACTTACTTGGGGGTGGGTCTTTTGCTCATAGTTGGTGTTATGAATCCTGTTTGTGGTGTTTCCCCAACATAATGCCGCATTGTTTCCCTCCTTTATTAAAAGGCTTTTGCTACACTCAGATTCTGTGCTTGTGAGAGGGGAAGTATTGCCTCTTAGAGGCACCCAGGGGGGGTGGTATGTAATTATCCCAGGTCACTGAGTGGGGGCTCGAGCCAGTTTTGCATTGTTTTTGAAACGGCACCCCTAGGTACTGAACCCAGCCCTTGTTGCTGCCAACTCTGATGGGCAGAATGGTTACATAAGTATAAAAATCACAACTGATAAAATTTGTGGCTGACACAAAAATTGGCAGAGTGGTAAATGACGTGGACAGCCTAGTCATGCAGAGCTACCTGGATCATTTGGTAATCTGGGTTCATTCAAACAAAATGCACTTTAATAAAGCCAAATGCAAGGTCATAATCTAGGAACAAAGAGTGAAGGGCATACCCACAGAATGAGGGCTTGTATCCTGGAAAACAGTAACTCTGAAAAGGATTTAGGGATAAGAGTGGACAGTTCTACAGGACCTCCCAATGCAGTGTGATCCTCTGATGTATAAACAGGCCAGTAGTGAGTAGGAAGGGGGTGGAGATTTTTACATCTGATTATAGCGCTGGTGAAACTGATACTGAGTGTAAACGTGCCTTTGTGTGTCACAACTAAGAATACCAAATTCAGGACAAACTGCTGAGAAATAAGGCAGACTCACCCCAAACTGATGGTTATTCCTCCATAAGATATATCAAACCAGCAACAAAAGTAAACTTCTGTCTCATCACACTGGCTAACAAGAAGTCAGGAAAGCAGTTTCCCTAGGCGTTCCAGTCCTTGTATCACCATCAAAAACAATGAATTAAAAGATGAGTGGTTCTTTAAAACCAGGCTCATCAACCAAAAGGTTCTTCTGATCCCAAAGGACCAGCCACACACCCAGGTCAATATATAACTCAGATCTTACCCAATAATCACACTGTTGCCAATCCTTTAGTATCTAAAATCTAAACGTTTATTTATAAAAAGAAGGAAAGAAAGGTGATAGTTAATTTTTTTATTAAATAATTAATAATTAAATAATTTGCAAATAATTGCAAAGTTCTTGGTTCAGGCTTGTAGCAGAGATGGAATAAACTGCTGGCTTAAGTTAAGACTCTGGTTGCTTCCAAATCATTGAAAGGTCCTCCTCAATCCCTTGGTTAGAATGCTTCCATAAGCATAAATTCATAGTCCAGAGGCTTGAGCAGGAAGGAGGCAAAATGGAGGATTTTCCAGGGCCTTTTATAGCTTCTGCCATGTGGAGTGAAACCCATTGTTTCAAACAAAGCCATCAGCACAGCTAGTGGAAAATCACAGGTGACAAGATAGTGTTTGGAGTCACATGGGCAAGTCACATATCCATGCATGATTCCGCTTAGACACAGTAGAAGCCATTACTTATACCTCAACAGCACGTTCACAGGAAAGTCCATTCAGGGTAGATGGGCATCTTCCACTGTGAGTTAAATGTTCTTTTGATGGGCCACTCAATTTGAATAGTCCTTCCCAGATGTTCTAGCTAACTACCTTGTGGGCATTACCCCAGGAGCAAACATTTGAAATCCAGGTACAGAGCCAATACTCATAGCTTCAAATACAAAAATGATACATGTATAGAAATAGCATAATCATATTCAGCAAATCATAATTTTCCATAGACACCTTACTTGACAACCGTTGTGCAAGATTTGTTGCAAATATATAACACTGGTTGCAACAATGATCTATATGTTCATATTTTAATCAGCTAACGTCATACTGAGATACTCCAAGCAGTTGTTGTGGGCAGAAAAGAGCCACAAAAGTTATTCAAGGGGTAAAAAAAATGCCTTACAGTGAGACACAAAAAGCTCAATATGCCGAGTATATTAAAAAGAAATTAGAGATGAAATTTGATTATGGTGTACTTATGTATCTTCACATGAAGAAAATATTGGTTACTAAAGGTCAAGAACATAAGAATGACCATACTGGGTCAGGTCAATGATCCATCTTGTCCAGTACCCTGTCTTCTAACAGTGGCCAATGCCAGGTGCCCCAAAGAAAATGAACAGAACAGGTAATCATCAAGTGATCCATTCCCTGTCGCCCACTCCCAACTTCTGCAAACAGAGGATAGGGACACCATCCCTGCCCATCCTGGCTAATAGCCATTGATGGACCTATCCTCCATGAATTTACCTAGTTCTTTTTTTGACCCTTTTTTTATAGTCTTGACCTTCACAACATCCTCGGCAAAGAGTTCTACAGGTTGACTGTGCATTATGTGAAGATACATATGTCCTTTTAAATCTGCTGCTTAATAATTTCATTTGGCGACCCCTAGTTCTTGTGCTATGAGAAGGCATAAATAACACTTCCTTATTTACTTTCCTCACACTAGTCAGGATTTTATAGACCTCTATCATTTTCCCCTTAGTCATCTCTTTTCCAGACTGAAAAGTCCCAGTTTTATTAATCTCTCCTAATATAGCATCTGTTGCATACCCCTAATCATTTTTGTTGCCCTTTTAAGAACCTTTTCCAATTCCAATATATATTTTTTGAGATGGGGGTGACCAGATCTGTACATAGTATTCAAAATGTGGGTGTACCATGGGTTTATATAGAGGAAATACGATATTTTCTGTCACCTTATCTATCCTTTTCCTAATGATTCATAGAATATCAGGGTTGGAAGGGACCTCAGGAGGTCATCTAATCCAACCCCCTGCTCAAAGCAGGACCAATCCCCAATTTTTGCCCCAGATCCCTAAATGGCCCCCTCAAGGATTGAACTCCCAACCCTAGGTTTAACAGGCCAATGCTCAACTCACTGAGCTATCCCACCCCGGCAACTTTCTGTTAGCTTTTCTGACTGCCGCTGCACATTGAGTTGATGTTTTCAGAGAACTATCCACAATGACTCCAAGATCTCCTTCTTGAATAGTAAAAGCTAATTTAGACCCCATCATTTTATATGTATGGATTCACCACGGGAAAGTCATGCCTGACTAATTTAATTGCCTTCTATGATGAGATAACTGGTTCTGTGGATGAAGGGAAAGCAGTGGACGTGTTATTCCTCGACTTTAGCAAAGCTTTTGACACGGTCTCCCACAGTATTCTTGTCAGCAAGTTAAAGAAGTATGGGCTGGATAGATGCACTACAAGGTGGGTAGAAAGTTGACTAGATTGTCGGGCTCAGTGGGTAGTGATCAATGGCTCCATGTCTAGTTGGCAGTCGGTATCTAGTGGAGTGCCCCAAGGGTCGGTCCTGGGGCTGGTTTTGTTCAATATCTTCATTAATGATCTGGAGGATGGTGTGGATTGCACCCTCAGCAAGTTTGCAGATGACACTAAACTGGGAGGAGTGGTAGATATGCTGGAGGGGAGGGATAGGATACAGAGGGACCTAGACAAACTGGAGGATTGGGCCAAAAGAAATCTGATGAGATTCAACAAGGACAAGTGCAGGGTCCTGCACTTAGGACGGAAGAACCCAGTGCACCACTACAGACTAGGGACCGAATGGCTAGGCAGCAGTTCTGCAGAGAAGGACCTAGGGGTTACAGTGGACGAGAAGCTGGATATGAGTCAACAGTGTGCCTTGTTGCCAAGAAGACCAATGGCATTTTGGGATGTACAAGTAGGGGCATTGCCAGCAGATGGAGGGACATGATCGTTCCCCTCTATTCGACATTGGTGAGGCCTCATCTGGAGTACTGTGTCCAGTTTTGGGCCCCCACACTACAAGAAGGATGTGAAAAAATTGGAAAACGTCCAGCAGAGGGCAACAAAAATGATTAGGGGACTGGAACACATGACATATGAGGAGAGGCTGAGGGAACTGGGATTGTTTAGTTTACGGAAGAGAAGAATGAGGGGGGATTTGATAGCTGCTTTTAACTACCTGAAAGGTGGATCCAAAGAGGATGGATCTAGGCTATTCCAGTGATAGCAGATGACAGGACAAGGAGTAATGGTCTCAAGTTGCAGTGGGGGAGGTTTAGGTTGGATATTAGGAAAAACTTTTTCACTAGGAGGGTGGTGAAACACTGGAATGCGTTACCTAGGGAGGTGGTGGAATCCCCTTCCTTAGAAGTTTTTAAGGTCAGGCTTGACAAAGCCCTGGCTGGGATGATTTAGTTGGGGATTGGTCCTGCTTTGAGCAGGGGGTTGGACTAGATGGCCTCCAGAGGTCCCTTCCAACTCTGTTATTCTATGATTCTATGTATAATTGGCATTATGTTTTCCAATGTACATTACTTTGCATTTATCAAGATTGAATTTTGTCTGTCATTTTGTTGCCCCATCACGTGAGGTCCCTTTGTAACTCTTTGCAGTCTGCTTTGGACTTAACTATCTTGAGAAGTTTTGAATCATCAGCAAATTTTGCCACCTCACTGTGTACCCCTTTTCCCAAATCATCCAGGTTCTTTAAATTAGCATAAGAAGAACTAATGGCTGGAAGTTAAAGCCTGACAAATTTAAATTAAAAATATGTGAGGGTGATTAACCATTGGAGTAAGGGAAATGGTGACTTCTCCATCTTTTGAAGTCTTCAGATCAAGACTGGATGCATTTCTGGAAGAACTACTTCAGCCAAACAAGTTATTGTGCCCAATACAGGGGTGCTGGAACAATCTGTATAATGGGGGTTCTGAGAGCCATTGAACGAACTATAAACCCTGTATATGATGGAATCCACTTCAAGCCAGGGGTTTGGCAGCACCCCCAACACCCTAGTTTCAGCACCTATGGCTCAATATGGGGGTAACTAGGTGAAATTCTAGGACATGTGTTATATAGGAGGTCAGCTCTAAAAGTCCCACCTGGCCTTAAAATCTTTTAATTCTACTACCCTCATCATCATAACATATGTGCATCTTCCAGTAGCACATTAGCTGAGGTGACTAATATCTGTCACATGTGGTTCATTCTCTGTTCCACCCTCTTCCTGGTGGAGCATTGTGTGTACAGTGTAGTGTTTTGGTTTGTTAATTTTTCTTTTCTTTTCTTTTCTTTTCTTTTCTTAAATGTACGTGCAGCTCTGTTTATGACAGGCAAAGCCTGCTGAAGAAGCACACCTTGAATTTGGAATTTCCGGTGATGACGCTTATGATGGTCCTTAGTTGCTTTGAGAAAATTTATGCAGGTTAATTGAAATTCACACAATAGAAGCTGTGTCTTCTTCTGCCATGGCTAAATTTGGCACCAGAAGTGCCCAGGACTATGTGGGTATCAATTAAAGTGTATGGAGGGTGGTGGGGATGGGAGGTGGAAGAAATAGTCTAGCCCTATCTTATCCCCTTTTGCTTATGACGTTTTTTATACACCATCCTTTCTGCCCCTTTATTTACATACATACTGAATGAGGACAAGTTATTACTTAGCCACTCGCCTTCTGGATAACTTACACTATCAGGTTTCAGAGTAGCAGCCATGTTAGTCTGTATCCGCAAAAAGAAAAGGAGGACTTCTGGCACCTTAGAGACTAACAAGTTTATTTGTAGCTCACGAAAGCTTAGGTTCAAATAAATTTGTTTAGTCTCTAAGGTGCCACAAGTCCTCCTTTTCTTTTTACACTATCAGTTACCTCACTTTTTAATTTGACTTGGTGACATCCAGAGCACCCACTTACCTCAAGCTGAATTTGGCCATATATTTGCTGTAAAAAAATAAAGTAAAGATTGTAAAGTAAAGGCCCTATGTGGCTGCACTGGAATATAAAGCATTACCCCCCTGCGTGGCTTACTCCAGTCACAGAGCTATATAGGTGGAGAGAAAAGGTTGCCCTGGTTATGTTAAAACCTAGTGAATGCTGAAATTGTGTGTTGGTCCTGGGCTGACCATTTGATCATAGATTTTTCAATGTGAAAAACTAATGTCCTAATTGCATGATAGGCTTTCAGATATCATTTAAAGCCTGTATGAGTTTAAACTGACTTTTGATATATTTTGTGACTGACCAGAATGGCTCACAATGAGATGTTCCAGTCTCCACTGTGCACATATGTTATCATTTCTAAGATCTTTTTTTAAGTCTGATGTTTGTTTGTTTTTCCTTAAACAAAGCAAAGAGGAAAAATCAGTATTTAAAGAATACTATTATAACTAACAGAAAGCAAGAGAATGCTAGACATTCAAAGCCCAATTTTATTCTCCATTTACTTTTGTTCCCGGGATGGGATGTCAGTACAAAAGACGTAAGATTTTTCATGCTGGGACCAAACTGAAATGACAGACATTTATAAAAGCAGCAATTGTAATTGTCAGCATAGCCCTTGTTATAATTAAATATATTTGTGTTTGAATACGAATGTTCTCCCTTCACCAGACGGTGCCTTTATTTTTAAATGCTGTGTCAAATGACACCAGTTCGCTGCAATGGTGTTGAACGTAATATCCCAAATTTAGTATTTTGATTTCACTGTGGGAGCAGGTGGGAGGAGAACATTAGCTGTGAGAGAAAAAAATGCTTCCATGAAACAAATGCAAGTCATTTCTTGATAGGACCAAATCCTGCTGTTCTTAGTTGGATCCAATTACTAGTGCTCTGGACAAAATCCAGGTGCACAGGCTTGGAATAGATGACTCAGCTGCGTGATACAGTTTTACTTTCCACTTGCTGAAACTTTGTGCATAGCCTCATGAAACAGCTGACCTAGGTGAAAAGAAAACAAAAACAAAATCCTGCCAGGAGACTGCTGTTAGCTGGAGAGTGAAGCAACACATGAGCCATTGCATGCTTCCCCACTGCACTGCTCTGCCTTAGTACTTGAAAGTGCAGCTTAATAAAGAGAAGAAAGGCATCACCTACTTAGTTTTACATAAAGTAAAGCAAAAGTCATTGTGCCAGGCATCAAGGGAAGAAAGTACAGATATCAGAGAGCTGGTTTAACTAGTCTGCAACTTTAGTACACCAGAACATAAGAATGGCCATACTGGGTCAGACCAAAGGTCCATCCAGCCCAGTATCCTGTCTACTGACAGTGGCCAATGCCAGGTGCCCCAGAGGGAGTGAACCTAACAGGTAATGATCTAGTGATCGCTCTCCTGCCATCCATCTCCACCCTCTGAGAAACAGAGGCTAGGGACACCATTCCTTACCCATCCTGGCTAATAGCCATTAATGGACTTAACCTCTATGAATTTATCCAGTTCTCTTTTACACCCTGTTATAGTCCTAGCCTTCACAACCTCCTCAGGCAAGGAGTTCCACAGGTTGACTGTGTGCTGAGTGAAGAACGTCCTTTTATTTGTTTTAAACCTGCTACCCATTAATTTCATTTGGTGGCCCCTAGTTCTTATACTATGGGTACAAGTAAATAACTTTTCCTTATTCACTTTCTCCACACCACTCATGATTTTATATACCTCTATCATATCCCCCCTTAGTCTCCACTTTTCCAAGCTGAAAAGTCCTAGCCTCTTTAATCTCTCCTCATATGGGACCTGTTCCAAACCCCTAATCATTTTAGTTGCCCTTTTCTGAACCTTTTCTAATGCCAGTATATCTTTTTTGAGATGAGGGGACCACATCTGTATGCAGTATTCAAGATGTGGGCGTACCATGGATTTATATAAGGGTAATAAGATATTCTCAGTCTTATTCTCTATCCCTTTTTTAATGATTCCTAACACCCCGTTTGCTTTTTTGACTGCCCCTGCACACTGTGTGGATGTCTTCAGAGAACTATCCATGATGACTCCAAGATCTTTCTCCTGATTAGTTGTAGGTATATTAGCCCTCATCATATTGTATGTATAGTTGGGGTTATTTTTTCCAATGTGCATTACTTTACATTTATCCACATGAAATTTCATTTGCCATTTTGTTGCCCAATCACTTAGTTTTGTGAGATCTTTTTGAAGTTCTTCACAGTCTGCTTTGGTGTTAACTATCTTGAGCAGTTTAGTATCATCTGCACACTTTGCCACCTCCCTGTTTACCCCTTTCTCCAGATCATTTATGAATAAGTTGAATAGGGTTGGTCCTAGGACTGACCCATGGGGAACACCACTAGTTACCCCTCACCATTCTGAAAATTTACCATTTATTCCTACCCTTTGTTCCCTGTCTTTTAACCAGTTCTCAATCCATGAAAGGATCTTCCCTATTATCCCATGACAACTTAATTTACATGAGAGCCTTTGGTGAAGGACCTTGTCAAAGGCTTTCTGGAACTCTAAGTACACTATGTCCACTGGATCCCCCTTGTCCACATGTTTGTTGACCCCCTCAAAGAACTCTAAAATAGATTAATAAGACACGATCTCTCTTTACAGAAACCATGTTGACTTTTGCGAAACAATTTATGTTCTTCTATGAGTCTGACAATTTTATTCTTTACTATTGTCTCAACTAATTTGCCCGGTACTAATGTTAGACTTACCGGTCTGTAATTGCCAGGATCATCTCTAGAGCCTTTCTTAAATATTGGCGTTGCATTAGCTATCTTCCAGTCATTGGGTACAGTAGCTGATTTAAAGGACAGGTTTCAACCCGTAGTTAATAGTTCCGCAATTTCACATTTGAGTTCTTTTAGAACTCTTGGGTGAATGCCATCTGGTCCCAGTGACTTGTTACTGTTAAGTTTCTCAATTAATTCCAAAACCTCCTCTAGTGACACTTCAATTTGTGACAATTCCTCAGATTTGTCACCTACAAAAGACGGCTTAGGTTTGGGTCTCTCCCTAACATCCTCAGCCATGAAGACTGAAGTAAAGAATTAATTTAGTTTCTCCACGATGACTTTATCGTCTTCAAGTGCTCCTTTTGTATCTCGATCGTCCAGGGGCCCCACTGGTTGTTTAGCAGCTTCCTGCTTCTGATGTACTTAAAAACATATTGTTATTACCTTTTGAGTTTTGGCTAGCTGTTCTTCAAACTCCTTTTTGGTTTTTCTTATTACATTTTTACATTTAATTTGGCAGTGTTTATGCTCCTTTCTATTTACCTCACTAGGATTTGACTTCCACTTTCTAAAAGATGCCTTTTTATCTCTCACTGCTTCTTTTACATGGTTGTTAAGCCACAGTGGCTCTTTTTTAGTTCTTTTACTGTGTTTTTTAATTTGGGGTATACATTTAAGTTGAGCCTCTATTATGGTGTCTTTGAAAAGTGTCCCTGCAGCTTGCAGGGATTTCACTCTAATCACTGTACCTTTAATTCCTGTTTAACTAACCTCCCTCATTTTTGCATAGTTCCCCTTTCTGAAATTAAATGCCACAGTGTTGGGCTGTTGAGGTGTTCTGCCCACCACAGGAACGTTAAATGTTATTACATTATGGTCATTACTTCCAAGCGGTCCTGTTATAGTTACTTCTTGGACCAGATCCTGCGCTCCACTCAAGACTAGATCGAGAGTTGTGGGTTACTGTACCAGCTGCTCCAAGAAGCAGTCATTTAAAGTATCGAGAAATTTTGTCTCTGCATTTCGTCCTGAGGTGACATGTAAGAAACACTTCTGAGAACTATCTGCAATCAGTAGCGTAGCCAGTGGGGGAGTGGGGGGGGGGGAAGCGCCTTTTTTAATTTTTACTCACCCGGCGGTGCTCTGTGTCTTCAGTGGCGGGGGTCTTCACGTGCTCCGGCTCCTCAGCGGCGGGGGCCTTCACTCGCTCCAGGTCCTCGGCGGCATTTTGGCAGTGGGGGCCTTCAGTGCTGCCAAGGACTCGGAGCGCTGCCTGGTGAGCACAAGCGAGTGGCACCTTTTTTATGTCCCCTGCCCCTAGTCTCTCCACCTAGCTACGCCACAGTCTGCAATAACTTGACCAGTGCAGGTGACTCTTTCTTCTATGCTCTAAGCCACCTGGTGCAGGGTTGACATCAGCTTGGGAAATGTTAACATGAGGTTTCTTTCCTATTTGGACTGCAAGCAAGTTTTTCTAAAACTCGCACGAACCAGAAATTCCATAAAAATTTTATATTGAAAACACAGCCAGACACATAGTGTATCTGAAATGAACTATGTGCCTTTGGAAGCCTTGGCAGCTGCTGAGTGAACTTGACATGATTCTTGTCAGCGACACTGCTGCAATTAAATGGTGAGCAGTGGTGACACAGACAAGAATCATGTCAAATGTATTCAGCAGTTGCCAGGTCCGTGGGTCCCTGGCAGCCTCAGCATGCAGACTGCTTCAGGAACAGGGAACTCAGGGCTTCCAGAATCCCAGGCCAGCTGATTCCCTGGGCTGCCAGACTCCCCAGGCCAGCTGGCTCACCAAACTGCAGGAGTGGAGTGGCCCAGGAGTCTGGAAGCCCTTGGGTCCCCAGCCTTGGGACAGTCCACATGGTGGGGTGCCCTGGAGCTGAAGAACCTGGACCCAAGTACCCAGTAGCCCACCAGGCGAGCTGGCAGGAAACTATGCTGGCCCAGACAGATATAAATCTCTCTCTCCAATGTTTCACCCCCAGGCTGCAGGGAAAGATAATGTCTGTTTTTAGGCCAAGAGAGACTTCTGTAACTGTAGAGATGTAAAGTTGGGTGTGGTTGGAGGGAACGGGGGAGAGTTAAGTAACGTGGAAAGTAGCAGCCACAAAATATTTCTTTAAACCAAAAGAGTAGTTATCTGACCCATTTTGTTAGCTGCTTGGTAGTTTTTTCTCTCATATAAAATTGGGAATTTTTTTTTTGCTGAGTGTAGTGAGACATTGAGGCAGCCCTCTTGACTTTAGATGCATAACTTGAAACCACACCTACCACCACAGATAGTAATAATGCAGATATTTGAATGATTGATTAAAAATAAACCTGTACAGCTGTTCATCAGTAACTTACAGAATCCAATGCTCCAATTGCTGGAGACATATCAACTGCAGTGTAATAGAGGCTACATGCCTTATATGGCCACAGACTGTATGTAGGAGGGAGATTGAACAGGAAATCTCCTGATCTGTTTCTCAGGAGTTGACTCATGGTTAGGTTCTGCACCCACAGAGCTGATTCACTCCCTTTCCCCCTGCTAAATAAGTTTGTGTTATCAAGAAATTAAACATAATTGAAGCTTTGCAGTAGGTTGTTGTGACCTAAAGTTACACTGGAAATGGGTATTTTTGCAGAGAAACATTCCAATTAATTTTTTCATGAAAATTTCGGCAGCAAACATCTTATCTTTACTTTCACATGGGCTGACAATTTTTTAAAGTAATACAAAACATGTTTTCATAATTTTAAAACCTCTCAGCCAATAAATGCAACATGTCATGTCAGATAGGAAATTTACTGTTGAAGTGTCTATCATTAAATAACACAGTGCAAGTTTTTGCATTACTAATGCAACCATTTAACGGTTTTAGAAAGTAAATGTTCCTGTAGGTGTAACAAAGACCTCAGTGCTTTGCATATGAACTACTCTACCGGCTAAATAGAAGGTGTAGCAAATAGGGAAAAATAATTGTTCCTTTAATAGCACTTCTCAGGTCTTTTGAAGTTTGGGAAACATAATCCTTCTAAAGAGACTGCAACTAAGTGCTGAAGTAGTAATATATCAAATGTATGTAATTATTCTGATATCCCTCTTTTACGGGTAATTTACAAACACAGATTTTTATCCTGACTGACAATGGCTTTTACTGTAGAGTGGGAGTTTAATATGCCCCTTTTCTGGGCTTGAATTTTTTTATTTTTTTTTGGACAGAAACAGAAAAAAGAAGAGAATAGAAAAGTGTGAGGGAGTAGGGGACATAATGACAGGTGGAAGGGAGAGAACTCAGTCTTAAAATTCGGCAACACACACACACACACACACACACACACACACCCCTTTCAATTACATTTTGAAGAAGGGGCAAAATAAAGCTGCTTCTGCTACAATTCAAAGAGCATAAAGAAAGCAAATGAGCTGGAGTTAAAAACAAATGATACAAAAGTAGCCACTAAGGGCCGGCTTTTATGTATCTTCATTCTGTGACTACAAATCAATGCACTTGCAGTTTTTCATGCACTATTAGTTGTGGGCATTAATGACAGATATCCTTTTGACTAAAGGGTACAATTGAGTAGTTAGGCACCTAATGGACATTATTTGTGCTTTGTTTAAGTATTGATGTAGCCATGTTGGTCCCAAGATATTAGAGGGAGTGGTGGGTGAGGTAATATCTTTTATTGGATGAATTTCTGTTGGTGGAAGAGACAAGATTTCAAGCTACACAGAACTCTTTTTTAGGTCATTCATTTTTCTATGTCTGCAATTAAATGGCACAAGATGGTGCCTGCAATCATCTTTCAGGACAAAAGGAGAGGCAGTTTTAACAGTCAAGATGTAAAAGTGAAATCAGTGGAAGGTTTGTCCAAGTAATGACTTTAGCATTTGGCCACAAGTTAGAGAAGATTGGAACAAAGAGAGAGGACTTGCTGTGAACCCAGGAGACAGTCATTTCTTTTGGCAGTATGCCACAGAGACACAGCACCTGAGAAGGTAAAACATTAAAACAGTATAAGTACATAGTATCTTCACCCAAAGATGAACATGTATCTCTGGTTAAACATTTTTAACAGTAGGTTTAGGAGCATCTATTGTAGGCATATGAACAACCTGAAAGACCTGGGCTAAGTTCTGTCCACAGTTCTCAGTGATTGGAATGGGAGCTTCTTGCATACATATTAACCCCTGTGTGTTAAATAAGACCAGGCAAAGCAGACTATGTATAAAAATGTTTCACAGTGTTGGAGCTATATACATGGACTGGGACCTTTGTTGCAAGTTAGGATCTATATCACCCAAGTATTCAAACTCAGAAGCCTAAAGTTAGATACCAAAATCCACGTTTCAACACCTCAAAGTTAGAATGCTTTTTATGTAGAGGTGCAGAGAACACGAGGACACCCACTCCCTTTCATGAAAAGATTTAAATACCCAACAAATTTTTTTGGAGTGGTGTACCTTATTTGGGTACCAAAAATATGGATGCAGGTGTCTAACTTTAGGACCTGAAAATTGAAAATTTTGGTCTTTTTCTTTGTGCTCCAAATTTATAAGGGAAGAGTGTATTGTAGTGTACAATAGCATCAAATCGTCATCATGATTCTCACATTGTTATGTAATATGTGAGGATTTTGCACCATGAATATTTTTGGTCCCTCTGAAATTCCCCAGCTGCTAAATATTGAATGCCATCAATAACTGAAGTAGCCATCTGGTAGGTGCCTTTATCAAGCACAATTCCTTTAAGCCTGTTGCTTGATTCAAAAGGATCACAGTACATGACCAGGATAAAAAGTCATCTTCAAAGTACCTTTCTGCTGAAGGTACTTGTCTAAAACATGCTGTATATTCTCAGTGTTCTACAGTATGCTGAGAGGTTTGGTGCTGCTCTGGTACAAGCGAAATACATTTATTCTTCCCTCTATTTTCTTTTAGCGATATATTCAAGTGCATCAACTATTGTATTTCACAGGAGCACAGCATTTTGCAATGGATGGCATTGTATTACTTCATGAAATCAGAAGCAGAAACATTAGTCCATCTTCTATGAGGAGAGGAGGCTGCATAGTTTGGAGGGCCTCCACCTCAGTAGAAGGGGAACCAATCTCTCCAGGAACAGGGTAGCTGGAGAAGTCAGGAAGGTGTTAAACTAATAGCAAAATGGGAGGGTAAAAAGAAGGAAGATATGAGCACTCAGCACAAAAGAGAGATGCTGAGAACAAAATTAATCAAGGACCCAAAGGACACAAAGAGAAGAAAATTTTGAATGGCCTATGATAGGAACCTGGGTAACAAACAAGAGAAATTGGAATTGCTCATTTTTCAGTATATATTTGACCTAGTTGGTATTACTGAAACCTGGTGGGATGATTCACACAACTAGAATGTTAAAAATCAATGGTTATAACCTATTTAGGCAGGATTGAGGAGGAGTGGCACTCTATGTCAAAAATGGCATTATCTGTTTCCAAGTCACTGATAACTTCGAAGAAAATGATCTTGAATGCTCATGGATCGATGTCCGAACAGATACAGCACAAGATGGGGTATTAGTTGGTGACTGTTACAAACCACCAAATCATACGAGGGAACAGGCTGACCACCTCCTTATATATCTGTCCATAATGTGTAGGAAAAAACCTGTGTGATTATGGGGAACGTTAATCTGAGTGACATGCCGAAAGTCTTATGCTGTCAGTACTAAAACATCCTTGGAATTTCTAAACATTATAGATGACAATTTCCTGACTCAAAAAGTGTTGCAGTCAATGTGGACGAATTCTTTATTAGACCTTATTTTAACAGATAAAGAGGAACTGATCACAGAACTAAAAATGAATGGTAGAAAAGGTACAGGGGATGATGACTTGATCAGATTCATAATGGGCAAGCAGAACAAAGGCCAAACCAATAATACATGGTGTTTAATAGGGCCAATTTCACAAGGCGGAAAACAATTATGAGTCAAATCAGCTGGGAGGAAGAACTTAATTAGAAAACTGTGAATGATAATAGGGAATCATTTAAGAACATCTTACAAGATACCCAAAAAGCTTCAATCCCACAATTGAGGAAGAAGGCTATACTGGTTAAAAACAGACCTGATTTAGAGTAGCAGTGAAGACACACATAGTATTATAATTATAATATTATAAAACAGATGAAAGAAAGGGGAAATTGATAGTAATGAATATAAATCAGAAGTTAGGAATTATAGAAAATTGACAAGGGAAGTAAACAGACGGAGAAATGTATGGCCAGCAGTATTAAGGAAAATAAGGAGGTTTTTTT
This sequence comes from Caretta caretta, assembly GCF_965140235.1. Classification (NCBI taxonomy): domain Eukaryota; kingdom Metazoa; phylum Chordata; order Testudines; family Cheloniidae; genus Caretta; species Caretta caretta. The sequence continues at coordinate 61,319,407 of NC_134208.1, read as the reverse complement.
AAAATACATTAGGAACAAAAAGAATCCAAACAATGGTATTGGTCCATTACCAGATGGAAACAATGGCATTATCAATAATAATGTAGAAAAGGCAAATGTGTTCAATAAATATTTCTGTTCTGTATTTATGGGGGGGAACCCAGCTAGTTTACTCTCATCAGATATTGTGATAGCACTCTTTCCACTCCACTAGTATCTCTGCAGAATGTTAAATAGCAGCTACTAAAGTTAGACATTTTAAAATCAGTAGGTCCAAGAGTTCAAAAAAAGCTGGCTGAGGAGCTCACAGGACAGTAACGCTGATTTGCAATAAGTCTTGGAGTGCTAGAGAAGTGCTCAAAGACTGGAAAAAAGCTAATGTGCCAATTTAAAAAAAGGGTAAACTGGATGACCCAGGTAATTATAGGCCTGTCAGCCTGACATCAATCTGAGTAAGACTGAATAATGAATTAAAGGAAGGTTAGGTAATTAATACAAATCAACATGGGTTTATGTAAAATAGATCCTGTCAAACTAATTTGATTTTTTATGCAAATACAGGTTTGGTTGATAAAAGTAGTAGTGTTAATGTAATTGACATCTGTAAGGCATTTGACTTGGTACCACACAACATCTTGATTAAAAAACTAGAATGATATAAAATGAATATGGCCCATACAAAATGGATTAAAAACTGGCTAACTGATAGCCCGCAATGTATAACTGTAAATGGGGAACTGTCATTGAGTGCAGTTAATTCAGTGGAGTTCCTCAGAGATAGTATCTTGGCCGTATGCCATTTAACATTTTTGTCAATGACCTTATGAAAACATAACATCATCACCAATAAAGTTTGCAGAGGACACAAAAATTAGGGAACTGGTAAATAATGAAGAGGACAGTCACTGGTTCAGAGTGATGTGGATCACTTGGTAAATTGGGTGCAAGCAAACAATACGTGTTTTAATAAGGCTAAATATAAATATATGCATCTAGGAACAATGAATGTCGACCATACTTACAGAATGGTGGACTCTATTCTGGGAAGCAGTGACTCTGAAAATGATTTGAGGGTTGTGGTGGATAATAAGCTGAACATGATCTCTCAGTTTGACCCTCCTGTGGCCCAAAGAGCTAATGCAATCCTGGCATGTTTAAACAGGGGAATCCCCAGTAGGAATGGAGAGGTTATTTTACCTCGTATTTGGCACTGGTGTGACTGCTGCTGGAATACTGTGTCCAGTTCTGGTGTCTACAATTCAAGAAGGATGTTGATAAATTGGAGAGGATTCAAGAGAAGAACCACAACAATGATTAAAGGATTAGAAAACGTGCTTTATGGTAATAAACTCAAAGAGCTCAATCTATTTAGCTTAACAAAGAGAAGGTTAAGGGGTGACTTGTTTACAGGCTATAGGTATCTACATGGGGAACAAATATTTAATAAAAGGCTCTTCAGTCTAGCAGAGAAAGATACAATACACTCCAGTGGCTGAAAGTTGAAGCTAGACAAATTCAGACTGGAAATAAGGTGTGAAATTTTAATGGTGAGAGTAATTAATCACTGGAACAATTTAATAAAGGTTGTAGTGGAGTCTCCATCACTAATAATTTTAAAATTGAGATTGGATGTTTTTTCGAAAAGCTCTGCTCTAGGAATTATTTTGGGGCAGTTCTATGGCCTGTGTTATACAGGAGGTCAGACAAGATTATTACAATGGCCCCTTCCTGTCGTGATCCATGGGCCTCAAACCTGGGTGTGCAGAAACGGCCATGTGCCAACCCTCTACTTGGCAGACTGCTGACAACTGCTTACCCAGGACCCACCAAGCCCAGCACCAGTTTGAGGCTCTGCCCCGATGTCTTATTGGTGGAATTCCAGAGCAATCAATTAGCCAGCTTATTCAATTAATTATTATTATTCAATCAATTACTTATTATTAATCAATTGGCCCTACTTAAGACAGCAGCAGGAACAGGGAGCTTTCTGAACAACTGGGATCCACCCTGCTCTGGACTGTGTGCCTTGTGCTTCCTGCTCCCCAAGCTTGACTTCCTGGCATACCAGCCCAGCTTGACTCCTGGCAGCTGACTTGTGGTTCTGATCTCAGTTTGTCTCCTGCTTCTAATCTCCTGGTATCCTGACCCAGCTGACTCTCGACTCCTGACTTTGGACTCTGGCTCTGTCCAATAGGTCTGGCTGCTTAGAAATCAGCCATGACAGCTTGTTTGGACCACAATAACCCTGTAGGACCAAGCCTGGTGGAAGAAGGATGGATCCAGCTGCACCGCCACAGCCACTGGAAGCATTGGACTCACCCGAATGGGTCCTCTGCCTCCAGGCAGATAATCAGGCACTACAGGCCCAAGCTGCTCAGGTGACTGGGGAAACCAGCGGCTGCAGGAACAAGTGGGGCAGCTCAGCGCTAAGAATGCCGTGCTGTGAGGACTGCCTGCAGCGCCTTGTCCTGAATGGGGCCATTGCCTGAATGGTTTCATAGGAACCACTGGTGGTTCTGGGGCTTCATGAAGCAATGCTGCCTTCTGTTCCTGATGCATCCCAGATCCTGTGTCTTTGACCAGTCCAAGGTGGCTTTGGTAATCAGCCTGCTGACAGGAGATGCATTAGGCTGAGCTTCCTCCTTTCTGGAAGGCCATAACCCGGCACTGTCAAACTGGGATGCCTTTCTTCAGTCAGCATCAATCATCTTCAATGATTCACACCAAGCTTAAATGGCTGAGGCCACCCTGAGGAGACTTCAGCAGTGGCAAGGCACAGTAGCCTCCTATGCAGCATGCTTCCACCTCCTCAGAGGGGATAGAGAATGTAATTAAGTACTGCAGCTGTACCAGCATCAGTGGGGTTTGCAGGAAGAAATCAAAGATGAACTTGCCCACATAGAGAAGCCTATAGGCCTAGATGCCTTTGTGGACCTTGCCCACCGCATACACGAGTGGCTGTGAGAACAAAAGAAGAAGAAAAGAGGTTCCCTGCAGTCTCTCTACCCGCATACTGTGACCTCACCTTCTGTATCACTTGCCAAAACCATGGAAGCCAATCTGGCTCATCAGCAACTCACTCCTGAAAAAAAAGAACAGCGCTGTCAGTTCCACCTATGCTTCTATGGCACTGAACCTGGCCATGTCATCTCAGCCTGCCCGGTCCAAACTTTTACCAGAAATTTTCTCAAAATTTTCAAAACAAGCCAAGCCCCTCACTATCCTACTATCCTACTATCCCACATAAGAACGCCCAGTTCAACTGGTCGCCCGAGGCCCAGCACGCATCCGAACAACTAAAGCTTGCCTTCACCACTCCTCCGGTATTTGCCCACCCACACATGATCTAAGTTTTCATTGTGGAAGCTGAAACCTCTAGTACAGTGATTGGTAACCAACCCAAACAAATACTGCACTCCACTGCCTACTACTCGAGGAAGCTTACCCCTGCTGAGTGAAACTATGAGATCTTGAACAAGGTGCTTTTGGTAATTAAGACTGCCTTTGAAGAGTGGTGACTCTATTTGGAAGGGGCCTGTCATCCAGTCCAAGTATTCATTGATCACAAGAATCTGGAGTACCTGCACAGGGCTATGGCTCTAAACCAATGACAGTTCCTGTGGGCCCTATTCTTCTTCCAGTTCAACTTTATCTTCACCTACCACCTTGGAACTAGAAAAGGCAAAGCTGATGCCTCTTCCTGAAGGCATGGCTCTGATGCACAAGGCCCCAGTCCGGAACCAGCCCACATTCTCAAGTCCCATAATTTCCTCCACATGACCCCAGGACCTGCTCATGCTTGTCCACTCTGCCTCTGTCTCTGGAATTCCACCTGACGAGATGGCCATTGTTGACTGAGAAACACACAACACTTGGGTGGGAATCATGTTCATAAGGGATCACGTCTCTGTTCTGCCCAGACCTAGGAAAGTGGTGCTTTCAACTGTGCCACGATTCCACACTGGCAGGACACGTTGGGCAATGTAAAACCCAATGATTAACGTCCCGCTGTGTCTGGTATCCCCATATTTGCCACACAATAGAGACATTTGTTGCTTCCGGACAGGTGTGTGCCCATACCAAGATCCCATGCCAGAAACCCTGCAGTCTCCTCCAACCTCTGGACACCCAATCTCTGAACTGCCAGAATCCCGTGGTTTCATGACCATCCTGACAGTGGTGGATTGCTTTTCGAAAATGGCCAACTTCATTGCCTGCACAGGTTTACCTTCCACAGAGGAAACTGCCCAGCTGTGGATAAACCATATAGTCCATCTTCATGGTCTCCCAGATCACATCACCTCCGACTGGGAGCCCCAGTTAATTGCCTGTTTCTTGCAGGAGCCCCTACATCTATTAGGGGTCTACAAGAACCTGTCCTCTGCCTACTATCCTCAGGCAAATGGCCAAATGGAAAGAATCAACCAGATCCTAGAGAATACTTACGATGCACCACCTTATACTTCTGATACTTACACCAACCATCACCAGGATGACTGGTCTGCCCTATTACCAGATGCTGAGTTCTGATATAATAATGCAGACCATGCATCCACAGGCACAGCCCATTATTTGTCAACGATGGGTACCACCCCTAATTTCACCCACAACTACAAACATTCTCCCCCAACCCATCAGCCTTGGACTTAGTACAACCCATCCATCATATCCAAGACAGGGTGAAAGGACACCTTGAGAACACAAAGGAGGCATAGGACAAAAGGTATGGCTTTTTACAGAACACCTCTGCACAGACAGACCCTCTTGGGAACTAGCTTACTTGTGCCTTGGCTCGTAGCAGATTCAGTGACAAATCAGCCTGGTCACCTTCAAGCTCCAGCTCCCTCAATGCCTTAGAGTCTATCTGATATTCCATATCTCACTCCTACAACCCTACACTGAGAACACATTTCCCCATAAAGTCGCATCACTGCCAAGTACAAGGTCAGGAGGAACACATTGTCCCCAAAGCTCTCAATTCCAAGGACAAGAAGGGTAAATGATGGTACCTGATTGACTGGGAAGGTTATGGCCCAGCACCTCCTGCCGGCCGGTGGCCCTTCCAATTAGCCCCTCCCCTCTTCCCTCCCAGTGCCTCCCACCTGCTGCAGTCAGCTGGTCCACGGCATGCAGGAGGTGCTGGGTGAGAGGGGGCAGAATAGGGCAGGAAGAGGTGAGGTGGGGGTGGAACGGGGATGGGAGGAGGTGGGGTGGGTACAGAAACAGGCAGGAGAGAGGTGGGGCCTTGGGGGAAGGGATGGAATGGGGGCAGGGCCTTGGGCAGAGCTGGGGGTCGAGCACCCCAGACGCATTAGAAAGTCAGTGCCTCTGGGGTGATGTCATGGCCCACTGGCTTTAAACTCAGGTCTGTAGGATCCACAGAAGCAGCCATGTGCCAACCCTCTACTTGGCAACCTGCTCCCAATCACTTGCCCAGGACCTATGAAGCCCAGCCCCAGTGTAAGGCTCTGCTCCTACTGACAGAGTCCCAGAGCAGCTGATTGGGCCACTGGCTCTACTTAAGCCAGAAGCAGGAACAGGAAGCTGTCCAAACAACTGGGATTCCCCTGGTCTGGACTGTATGCCTTGTGCTTCCTGCTCCTGGTCCCCCAGCTTGACTTCATGACATTCTGACCTGGCTTGACTCCTGGCATCTGACTTTGGTTAAATAGGCCTGTTCACTGAGTAAGGCACACCCAGCATGAATTAGACTTTGGTTGGTTTGGGGTACTATTTAATAAAAAAATAAATAAATAAAAGCCTCCAGGATTTCCACGCTCACAAATGTTCAAGGTGGTCTTCACAATAGCAAGGGCAGAAAAAGTTAGCAGATACTTCAAAGTGAAACTTGTGGGCTCACAAAATTTTTATCAGACCAAATACTTTGTGGAGCTAGGGTTTGTTTTGTAAATATTCTCTTTCAAGCAATATATGCAGCATAGTTTGTTGATGCTTCATGAAATAAAATGGATTGTTGCCGAGTACAAGCTGCCTTTTATCTCTCACTTTCATTTCTATGTGAACATTTAGCCTTGGATTTGCCTACACTTCCCCTCCCCACAACACCCCCTCAAAAAATGTTCTGACTGAAGCCATAAGACAGTAGTCTCACTCTCAGGCCAGTTTTAGCATCTCCTTATAGTTCCTAGGCTTGGAGAAGTTAGAATTTCCTGCCAGGTGTAAGATTATCTTGGGCTTTCTGTTGTCACATATAAAAACCTAGTGAGAAGAATGTTACGAAGACAGGTTTGTGTGTGCTGTCAGGCGCACACCAGAGAGCAAGCTACCAGGCAAATGGCAGAAAGCCTGTTCTGAACTTGTGGCCAAAGTTCAGGACCTGAAGAAAAAATGGTCACTCACTTTCTTGTGGTTGTTGTTCTTTGCGATGTGTTGCACACCTCTATTCCACTGTAGCTGTGTGCCTGTCTCGTGCACTGGTGCTGGAGAGTTTTCCCTACTGGGACTGAGAGGGGTGGCTATGCATGCGCTCTGGCTTCCCCCTTGTGATCTGAGCTGAGGGTATAAAGGGTGCAGGCACCCCACCCATCTTTATGTTCCTTTGTACCAGAATCCAGACGCTAGACTGTGATGCATCAGGGAAGGAGGATGGGTTGTGTAATGGACATATGCAACACATCTCGAACACCAGCCAGGAAGTGAGTAACCATTTTTATTTCTTTGCGTAACTGGATATATTCATTACACTGTAGGTGACTCTCAAGCTATCTTCAATGGACATGGGACTTGGTGTCTCATCAGAAGAGGGACTGCTGGACTGCTTTCACCACATTTGCATCTTCCCTCGATGCTGTAGTAACTGCACGGTGTGTGGCAAATGTGGGTTCCAAGGACCATGTTGCTGCCTGCAGAGGTCCACAATAGGGCTATTTCCCTCAAATGCCATGGAGCTTGAGAGTGCTGTAGTTGAATGTGCTGACAGCTTCCCAGGGGACCTGATAACCTCGGCAGCACAGCAGGTCAATTCACAGGTGATGTCACATCACATGGAGGAAACTGTTTTGCATGCAAGGGTAGAATTGCATGTGTGACTAAAAATTTCATGGCACATTACCACTCCTGACACATGCTGTCTGATCTGCCACCCCTAGCCTAATTCAGAACAGGGCCTTTCTGCTCGATCTCCCACATTCCAAGCTAGTGCCCTAACCACTGGGATATGGAGTCAGACTCTTACTCTCTCTCCCCTGGCCCCCATAAATATTTCATTATTTATACAAGGCGGAACAGCTTCAATGGGAGAGACTGACAGAGACCCACTCCGGAATAGCCAATAGTCCAACAAAAAACATCTTGCTGAAAGAGTTGTAATCAGTTCTAGTTAAAATACAGCCCTATGCCCTATTCATGGGACTGTGTGGAGTTGGCCCTGTGACATACCCCGGGTACAATCAGGACTGATGAACAGCTGTGTCACCTCTAACCTGGGATGCCCTTTACACTGCTTTGCTGTGAAAGCAGCCACTCCTGGTCTGCTCGCATACAGGCTCCAGCATGTAAGTTACTCCAAGTTATACTGTATGAGTGCTATAGCCAGCCACTCTTGAATTACACTGCAGAGTGACACCAGAAAACTCCCAGTCCCAGACTTTCCTCAGAAATGTGTGTCTTGTACTGTCCAGCTCTCTCCTGGACAATACAAGCTCATATAAAGTCATATCATTTTCATTTTATTAATAGAAAATGATATGCACAGATCCTATTATCTCAAATAGAGTTTCCCAAACACTTCAGTTCAAACATGCTGGTTTAGATAAAACTATAAAACAATTTATTAACTACAAAGAGATAGATTTTACGCAAATACAAGTAATTAGGTGTAAGAATCAGAATGGGTTACAAAAATAAAAATAAAACGCATCTAATGCTTAACTTAAGCTAAGTGAAAGCAAAGCAAAGTCTCTCTCATCACATGTTTCAGCAGTCTTACTGGCTGAATTTTTTTCAGTCAGGATTCCTCTCCCAGTCCAATGCTTCTTCCTTTATTCTTCAGGAGTTGTGGATGCTGTAGGTACAGAGAAAGGGAGAGATAATTTGGGGTGTCTGCTCTCCCTTCTTATAGTTATTTCTCTTCTCCGAGAAGCATATCTAGCTGAGATTCAGGAGACAGAAAGTCTGTGTGGACAGGAACCCCAAGCTGTGTCTTTGTCAGGAGGTAGATTTTTCGCCCACACTCTCTTTCCTGGCAAAGAGTGACCACTTAACCCAGGTGATCTGATTTTGCTGACATCTGACTGAGGCATCAGCTTGCCTTTTGTCTCTAGGAAGCTGGTTTGTGGCCTCTCCCCAGACTTAAAACATGTCTTAGTTATACCATGCCACATGTATTTTACCAGGACAATAATGACCTGCAAAGTATGAATTTTCAAATGATACCTCACAAGGAATACTTTGTACAAAATGTATCATAGTCCTGTAAAAGGGGTGAACACAGGGGTACACACCATCATAGCCCCTATCTAGGAAAGGCAAAATTCCTCCTCTGAATTGCCACCCTCTACTGTTGGGGGTGTGAGTAGAGAAAGATGTTCTCTGGCTCTTCAGGGTATGCAGAGCAGTCCATAGGTGTTATGGAAAACTGCTGTAAGTTAGTGGCTCTAAGTTGCACCAGGTGCCAGCCAGGCTCACCTGCTGGGTCGAGAATCCATGTGATGTAAACATGTCTTAAAATTACTTTTGCCCCTCTTTGACATCTGGGTGCAGCTCTGAATAAGGGCCTAAGACCATGATATCTGATTCATCTGAAGAATGCCCTTGCACTCTAACCAAAAAACAATTTTGAGAAACCCTCACAGACCCTTATTACAATCACTTTAATTGATTTATAAAAATAATTGGAACTCAAGGAAAGCCAGGCAGTATTTTTTAAATGCAAGCTACCCTACATATTGTTTTGGTACAAAATGCTCATAGAAAGGAAGGAACACACGCATAAATGTGTCATCATAACAACAGCACATTGTATTACCATTTCTGGCACCTTTGTCAACTAAAAGCACTCTGGAGACTATCCTCAGATAGCGTCAAGGTCTCAGAGGAGAATAACACTGTCTAATATTCAGAGTAACAGCCATGTTAGTCTGTATTCGCAAAAAGAAAAGAAGTACTTGTGGCACCTTAGGGCTTATGCTCAAATAAATTGGTTAGTCTCTAAGGTGCCACAAGTACTCCTTTTCTTTTTACTGTCTAATATTGTACACTCTTTGCCTCCAGGAAAACAAACTCTGAAGGTGAGTGTCCTATGGAATGTGAACTCATAGAAGGGAATAGTTATATCGTAAGAAGGATTATTTTTCTTTGTGTTTGGACAGCACCTAACACATGGGAACTGCCAAAATAAAAAATAGTAATAGTTAAACCCTCTCAAAAGTCAATGCAATGAAAACAACCCTTTTCTGTACAGGGTAATAGAACCTTTCAGTCCACAGGAGCTCAAAGCCTCTCATATAACACTGTAAGTAAGTGAAGATCCTATCCTACTCTGAACAGAATCTATAAAAATTCTAGTCTATAAAAACCCCTTCCTGGAGTTCATCTTTATCTGTAACTCAGACGACAAAACAAAAAGCTGACATGAAGCTTTGTCCCTATGCTTGGTTGTACCTAGCATTTCTCTACGATGGGCAGTCTTGGACACAGGTTTCCTCTGCTCAGAGAACCAATTCCTCCTCCCTCCCTTATATCCAGGATAAAGTTGTAAACAAGTCACACTTGCCACAAGTCAGCAGAGATCCATCAGCATCTCCTGGCAGGGTTGCAACACCTGTTAACCAAACAACCCTTCCACCCTTTTAAGAAATGAAATGCACTGAGTGGTGCAAACTATAAATCGTACACAGTAGAGAGAGGTAGTCTGCAGATTAGTTATTGCTATATACGTGAATGAAAATGAGCAATTCAAACAATTTAATACAATTCTTTGAATATTTCCTGGAGTCAGTCGTGCAAGAGAGGCCTTGTTGGAAAGAGTGGGGTGAGCTAAAGGATAGCTCACCAGACTAGGACTCAGAAGATGTGAGTGCTAGTCCCAGTTCTCCAACTGGCCTGTTGGGTGACCTTGGGTAAGTGTTAGGTGGTATTATTATTTATTATTATTAATTACTATTATTTATTATTTTATTAGAGAGATTTGACCTTGGGGCTTATAGCAGGGTCTTAGAGCCCAGACTCCAGCCCAAGTCATAACATCTATCCTGCAGTTAAACAGCTCCATACCCTGAATCAGGCAACTCCAAGTCAGTTGGCATGGGGCAGCTGTGGGTTTTTAATCGCAGTGTAGGCATATCCTTAGAGGCCAACGTTATTACACTAAGTAGACAGTACAGCTGGTCAGAAAGTGGAGGTTTTTCCTCTGGGAAAAAAATGACTTTTCATCAAAAAGCAAAAACAAAAAATGTTGTTGACCGAAAAAAAAAAAAGTTTCCATTAGGAAAATCTAATCTATTTTGTTTCCTGTTGAGGCCACACAAATCTAAATATTTCAGTTTGTCAGACGAAAGTGAGACATTTCATTTTGGGGCTGTTTGACATTCAGTTATGTCCGCCTGTGCTGCTGCAATACATCATGGGAGCTGAAGTTCAGGTGCCTCGTGCTCCCATACTCTTCTATGGCTGGACTCCTGGCTGACTACATCTCCCTTGAGGCACGTGTGACACTCTGTACCTCAAAGTAGAACCCAGGAAACCCCATATTCACCACTGTCATATAATTATGATACGCTCTGTACAAAATATACCTTGTGAGATATCATTTTAAAAGTCTTGATTTATTGAATATTAATATCCTGTTGGATTGTATGGACCATCATTGTATGTGAAGTTATGAAGTATTGCTATAAGTGCTATTGAAATATGTTGTGAGGTTCAGAGATGCCCACAGCCAGACTTTCAGTAAGGACAAAGAAGCACCCATAACTGACCCGATGGGCATTGATGGCCCATGAAAAAAGAATCCACTATCCCAGAGGGTCCTTAGTGAAGGCACACATGCAAAGGAGACCGCTCGACCAATGAGACTACCTAACCCCCGTGTCACAGCAAGCATCTTTCTAGCAGCTGGAAGAAAGTATAAAAGAGGCAGTGACAGCATCACTTGGCCTCCCTCCCACCCCCAATTGCAACACCTGGAAAATCATCTGGAAAGAAAAGACTTGGAATTAGGAAGATTGGTCCAAGACTGGAAAGAGGTCTAGGCTGTGTATTGAGGAATTGCGACCTGCTTGTACCATCTGTTAGAGTGAGACATTGGTTGATTCAAATCTTGCTTAGTCTGAGTTAGAATTAGACTGCAAATTTATTTTTATTTCTTAGGTAACCAACTTTGATTTCTGTGACTGCTACTTATAATCACGTAAAATCTATCTCTCTGTAGTTAATAAATCTTTTTTATATTTTACCTAAAACAGTGTGTTTTGGCTGAAGTGCTTGGGAAATCTCAGCTCAGATTACAAAGTCTAGTGTGTGTCCATTCCACACTGAGGGAGTAGCAAAGGTAATGAACTTACATTGGTGAGCCTTCTGACCAGTGCAGGACAGTACAGTTCTGAGGTGTATGTTTGGAGCTGGGGAAAATTGGCTGGAGCCTCTTTATTGATGAGTTCATGAGTATCTCGGAGATCATTCATGTAACTCAGCTGGGTGTGTCCCTGAGTGTGGATAGTTGTGTAAATGCAGTGCCTGTCAGAGGCTTGTAGCTTGACATTAGCATCACAGTATGAGAGGCAGCCAAGGTTGGTGCATTTGGAGGGCTCAGTGGTCTCACAGTCCAGGTTGCACCCCGGGGACCTCATCACAGCACTACCACCTCCCTTCTTGCTGTACTGTTGCAGGGCACCAGGCAGGATATAGTCTGGCCAGAGAGCCCAGCCCATAGAAGAGAACAGGGGCATAAGACACCACAGGGACTCAGGAGGATCTATATGTCTTAATGTTGAACTTGTTTGACTTTTAACCAAAAAAGCAAACACCTGAAAATTTCTATGTATAGCAGACACTTTTAATGAAATATTTCATTTAGTCAAAACTAAATTTCCATCAAAAAGTGTTTCAATGCAAAATTTTTATTTAGTCCTAATAACTAAACCACCCTAGAACTTTATCACTGAAAATGTAAGAAGACCCCCATATTTAGACTTCATTTGATAAGGTACAAAGAAACCGAAATAAACATCTTAGGAAAAGACATCCAGTCCAATTTACTCTTGCATGGTTGCTGATCATTTCATCTTCCTGATTTTTCGTTATTGTTGTGATCTTTCTACATTTTCCTCCATCATTTCCTTCCACAAACCTGGGTGCCTCTTTAACACATTTATACTCTTTGTTTCAATAGGTTTCTGTTATCCAAGAACTTCTTTATACCAACTGGCAGAAAGCGCAGAGAGGCATAGAGTTTTGCAGGGATCCCCTGGGTCAAATATATACTCAGTAATTCACAAAAGGGTGGCATATAAGGCCTCTACCAAGAGCCAGTAGCCCACTGGTCATCACGATTATTGTGAAATTATGTATGAATAATATTTAAGAAGTTATATATCTATACTGAAAATTATGTTCTTTAGTGCTTGAAGTTAAAGGCAGGACACCAAGAGGCGATCTGTAGGGTGACATTATGGTACTTCTGTGTGTGGCGTGGCCTACCATTGCTGGTGTGATTTTGCATGTGCGAGATCACGCCAGTAGGGGGAGAGTGGCACACTTTTCAAAATGGTACCCTCTGTGTGTGATACTGACAAATGTGGACAAAACCACATTTGGTTTTGTTTCAGTACTGGACAGAGGACAAACCTCAGAAAAACAGGACTGTCTGGCTTAAACCCAGGTAAATGGCCTCCATAGTGACATGCCTCTGACAGGTTCTGGTCAGGCAGGGAGTAGTAGAAGCTTAGCTCTACTTCTGATCATTGTGTATTGTGTGCCTCATAATGTAAGTCTATTTGCATACTGTGCCACCAGCTAAACAAGATTGCAAAATTAACACGAGATTACAAAATCTGCAGGAAGGAAAACACAGCAGGAGGGTTAGATTAAAAGGATTACTCTGGTACATGAGTAGAATGCAAGGAGTCACACAGTATCTTTTTCCTAGAGGACAAGATGCCAGCATGGTTTGTCTCATGAACAAGGGATCACAGCCTTCTGGTTGTAAAGTGCTGGTGAAAAATACTTGATTAAAGAGGAGAGTGTCTTCTAATGAAGTCTAGACTCTAGAATGTGTGTTATGATTCTATTTTATATGTAACTATTTGTTTCCAAAATTTCTACTTGCTATCACTTGAATCTCTATTAAATACATTTTATTTGTTTTCACTATGAATTCATCTAAGTACTGTGTTAAGCAGAGCAGTGATATGAGGCATAACTGGTAAGCTGGGTATAGTGTTTGGGAGCAGTGAATCTGAGAATACTGCTGATGTCCAGGGGAACAGGCGCTAGACACTCCAAGAGGTTGCATGGATGGCTTGGGGGTTGGAGTGTGCCTATCACCAACCTGCAAAGGGACAGTGGAGCCTGCATAGGCATAGAAGGCAATGCTTGTGTTGTTTGTGGCCAGTGGAGATGGGGAGCTGACCCAGGGTTCTTCATATTAAGGGCAGGTGGTAGTGAGGTGTCTCATAGACCTTGGTACCCCTGGGAAGCCTCACAGCTTCTCTCAGAGTATAATGTTTCCACAGTAAAAGTTAATACCTACATATAGAAAGATCTTTACTCAGCAATGTAATTGGACTTGTACATAAATAAAAGCTCCCCCGTTTATTTTAAGTTTGGAAATACTAGATAAGCCCCGTTTACTGAGAATTAAAATACCGCCCTTATTTTTAAACATACCAACACAAATCAGAAAATTACTGGTTTACTGGACTCAACCGCAACTGCAGGACTGATGACCAGATTTGGTTGTATAAGATGCAAATGAAGAAAATGAATGTTAAAATTAAAGTATGCCATGAAGATGATAGATCTTGAAAATCATTGGCTTTCATCTCTGCCAGAGCAGATCTGAAGTCAAATGTGCCGTGGCGCTTCACAATTAATCAGAGACAGATCCTGATGAAAAGAAGATGAAAAATATCGCCTGGCTTGCTTTCAGGGTTTTTTGTTTTTTTGTTTTTTGCCAACTCTTTCTTTTCTGCTGAAGGGAAAGTCACACATGCACTTAGGGAAAACCTCAAATCTTTCTTTGATTTTCCTGGGCTGAGTAACAAAATGAATATTGAGACTTTCAACATGTTTTCAAGTCCAGCATGTACTATTCTGACAAAGAATAGGTGGCTTGCATTTATGATGCATAGTACTGGGTTTACAATGGAGCCAATGGCACCATTATGCCATGCTCTCACTCAAAAGGGGTCCATAAGGCCGCCTTCCTCCATTCCCACAGTGCAGCGAGAGGCCCAAAGTGCAAGGAGAACCCTGGTTACCATAGTGGCCAGCCTCCAGCCCCAGAGAACACCTTACCCTCCCGGCCACTGCAGGCCCAGCCAGCCCTGGGGTGGGCAGACTGCCAACCACCCCCACTCCCTAGAATATGATACATTGTATCCCCCTGCCACGCCCAGAGACAGACAATAACGCTCCAGCTCTCATCCTCTACCTGCAGGGATCAAGCATAGGAGCCAAGAGCCCAAGGGATTGTAGCTCCCTGCCTGGTAAGCCGGTCCTGGAGCAGGAAAGAAAGGACATCTCCCAGCATTCCTTGGCTGCTATCAACTGGAAAGGGAGCAAGAGGGAGTGGGGAAGCTGCCAGGGCTGGTGAGACCCAGTTCCCAGTCCCACCGTGGAGGAGGGAGGGTGAGCTTGGTGCAAAGCTGCTGCTCAGGAATACCTTCTAGCACCCCAGCCTCCGAAATCATCCAGGCTGCACCTTCTGCATGACTACGTGCTGGCTGAGGGTTGCATGGGAATTGGGGGCCTCTGCTGCAGATTATGGGCATCGCAGGTACTTAAATCCATGGCCTAGTGTAGGGAAGCACCTAACTGCAGAGTCTGCAGCTGCCTAGCTCCAGCACTGAGGATTGGGAGTCCCTAGTGCTGCCGTAACAAGGTTGAAGCATGCTTAGCCTGAGAATTGCCACCTCTCCCGCAGTTAATACCTGCAGGTTTCTAAGGCTGGCCTCTGGCAATTGGCCCCATGGCTGTAGTCAGAAAAGCTACAGGTGGCTCTGTGACTTCTGGGGGGTCATTAAGCTAGGAGCAGATAAAGAAACTGGAGTTAACCTCAAGGAACAGAGGTCACCAGTAGGAAAAGCACGTCAAGGGGAGCAGGGAAAGAAGAAGCAGGTCAGGCTTGCAGGGGAAGAATAAGGACCAGCTGGCTGGGGAGCATGTCCAAGGTAGAAGGGAAATAAGCATAGGGAGAGGTGGTGGTGACCACATAGTGGAATAGTGTGTAGATGGGAGCAGAGGGAGAAAGAAGGCTGGTGACTTAAGGTTCCCAAGGGCTAAGTGCTCACTGAGCCAGGGGTGGGAGAATGTTGTTTGCAAGTGGCTTGCTCAAATGGCAGAATGGGGGTTAGGGGAGGGATCTCTCAGAACAGATCAGGTATCTGCTGGCTCTGGAACTTTATTGAGCTGAGACCAGAACCACATACAGTGACTGGTGAAATAGGGTGGTACTGGAGACATGGCTACAGAACTTCTGAATGAGGAAGGAGATAAGTCTGTGGGGAGTTTCCCCTGATCACTATGAAAGTTCTGTTCACTGTGGACACTGGTAAATCCACATGGATACAGCTCTATGAGAAAAACTGGGGACAGAGGAAGCTGTGTATGGCAATGCACATGGTCTTGCAGAGGTGTGTGATCAAAATGAGAAATATCTCTTAGATTCAGTACCAGGTTTACTATGGAGACAATGGTGCTGCCACACCAGGTCCATACTTGCAAGGAGCCCTTAACGATTACATGGGGCCCACAAATATGTTTGGCACTGGGCCCACAAAAGGTTAATCTGGCCCTGATGATGCAGGCAAGCACTGTCACATGTGCAGTGTGTTGGGAGATCTTAGAGTTCTTCCCTGAACCTTTACAGCAGAAATTTTGTCTTACAAAACAAATAATATTTTGTTGCCACATAAACTAAATTCTCTCTCTAATGGGCAATATCAAAAGTCTCAGATACACTTACCCAGAGGATTTGAGAACGTTCAGATCCAAATTCAAATTTCAACCTTGTGGCTTAGATCCAACTCTTACATTTTCAACACTAGACCTGTACATGTAGTTGGGACTATCAGTGGATTACTCACAGGTTACTCAGTCCATATAATACTCCCAAACATGTGGGTTTGCGTGTACCAGATGAAATTACTACCTGAAAAAATAAAAAAAAGTATTATGAGAAAATAGCAGACTCCTTCCCCTAATCAAAGAGCCCAGAGTGAGGCGAGCTGGGGAAAGAACACCACTCAGGAGGAAATATGGTGTTTCTAGAACAGGGGTGGGCAAACTGTGGCCTGCGAGCCGATTTAAGACGGCCTGCAGCTCCTGCTGGTGAGCGGGGTCTGGCTTGTCCCTGTTCTAGTGCTTCAGCCGGGGCACCGGGTTGGGGGCTGCTCCATGTGGCATGGCCCCACTCCGGCACTCTAGCCAGGGTGTGGGTTCAGAGGCTGCACCATGTGGCTCCAAGAAGCCGTGGCATGGCCCGCTCTGGCTCCTATGTGCTCCAATGGCCCCCTCCGGCACTCCAATAGGAGCTGCAGGGGCGGTGCCTGTGGATGGAGCAACACACAGAGCCACCTGGCCGCACCTCTGCATCAGAGCTGGAGAAGGTACATGCCACTGCTTCTAGGAGCTGATTGAGGTAAGCGCCACTTGGAGCCTGAACCCCTGAGCCTCTCTCCATGCCCCAACCCTGTGCCACAGCCCTGATCCCCCTCCTGCTCTTCAAACCCCTCGATCCCAGCCTGGAGCACCCTCCTGCACCCCAAACCTCTCATCCCCAGTCCCACTCCAGAGCCCATATCCCCAGCAGGAACCTGCACCCCTTCCCGCACCTCTGCCCCAGCTCTGATCCCACTCCTGCCCTCCAAACCTCTTGGTCCCAGCCCAGAGCACCATCCTACATCCTAAACTCCTCATCCTCAGGCCCGCACCCCCTCCCACACCCCAACCCAAAATTAGTGAGCATTCATGGCCTGCTGTACAATTTCTATTCCCAGATGTGGCCCTCAGGCCAAAAAAGTTTGCCCACCCCTGTTCTAGAATGAGTGGGAGAAAGTGCACAGGAGGAGAAGGAGGAGGAGATTGACATGGCCTGCAGTTTATTTATGCTGGCATCAACGTCTGACAAATATTTTAATTTAGCAAATTTTTCAGATGCCTCACAAAATACATTTGCCATTGCTGTGAAAATTAGAATATTTGTCTTTCAACTTCTTATTTTTATTTGAACAGCACAAAACCAGCAATTCTTCCTGCTGCTTTTTGTGTGTGGAAGAATGAATGATCTGCCCAGCCTGGGCTGGAAGCAAGGAGTGACCCATACCTGCTATTTTATAGGCCCTGCCTAAACACTGAAACTCAGACAAATCCTCATTTGCCACTATGTGCACCCCTGAGGATGCCGTTTTAGTCCCTGATGGGCTACTCGTGTCCTACACATCATCCATGTAGCCAGTTACCAGGCCCAATGGTTTTCTTTGGCATAGCTTGCAGTGGAATACACAACAGTTCCAATCACTGACTTTTACTTCAGTCTTCATAAACAAAGCTTTATTGATATGCAACCCTAGACCCATTTACTCTCCGTCCCATCAACAGCAATTTTTTAACTCATTGCACTGGTGATATAACTTCCAAACTACTGCGTAGCAGGGAGTCAGACTCCTTCACGGATGGTTCATTGTCCAAAATTTGATTTTTAACTGAAACCAAACTTTATTGATATTGGTTTCAGAGAAGCATCCCTCTGTATACGTGAATGCTCCAAATCCAGAGCTAACACTGTTTTTACCGCTCCCCCCTCCAAATATATTCTCTCATTTCTGAAACAAATGGCACAGTCTGCAAGGGGCGTAATAGCATATGGCTCTTTCATTGAGGCTGAGCTTTATACTACTTCATAGTGAGGGATCCTTTAAAAAGTCTGGAAAATTATAAATTGGAATGTGATGAATAGCAAATTTCACTGAGGTAACTGATGAATAGGAAGGATGAAGATGGAAACAGGTAACACGAGAAAATTGGCAAGGGGAAAGGAGTGGGAGGGACAGGTCTGGGAGTGGGTATTTTAGACATACGGACATTGAATATGAATTCATCACATTTTAAATTTGAAGTGAAACTGGCTCTTTTTCTTTCCTTTAAACACACCCCAATGAGAAAATCTTGCTAACTGCATCAATAGCATGAACATACTGCATGAGCTTTCAAGATGCCTCTTTTCTGGTTGCCAGTATTGCTGCCAGCATCACTGTTCTCTGGCATTAACAAATATGAGTATGGAGTTGAAATTCGTTCACTAGGCACTCCAAGATGTCACGGGAGTACAAATGAGGTGATTGTAATGCATTAAGACATTTCATCTCTCCAAAATGAGAAAAACACCATGTCAAAAGGGTGAATAAATATGAAGAAAGTGATAAATATGCATTTGTCCTGCAAATTCGTTTGTTAAAGGAAGTCTTTGTGAAATATTAGAAGTCAAAGCTAATGTCAGATGAGATGCGGCAGTACCGACTACACTCTCAGGCAAGAAATGCCAAAGGGAATTTATGACAACTGTCAAGTGAACACCTTGATCTGGGTCAGATCGGGCAAACCAAGTGGGTAAAACCTGCATGTATCTAGTATTAGACAGTCACATGTTTGATTCATACTGTAAAACAATGTTTTCAAACCTAGCAAGTCATTTTCATTGCTTTATCTTTGTGCTGAATTTATGGTCTTTGTATTATGCTTACTAGAGCATGATATATAAATTATTCATATAGGTGGCTTATTAAGGAGTGTGTAGGAATTTTAGTATGCTGAACGTCATTAACACAGTGTAATCTAAAACTCACATATACAGCAATACACTGAACTTCAGTCCCTTGTTAAGGAGGATGAATGGTTCAGAAACTTTCCATACCCAGAGCCCTTCAAAACAGAGCAAAAATTCCAAAATGTTTTTCTGTTTGTGGTGGAGAGTAATAAATTTGGGGAAGTTCATATTTATCATCAAAATAACTACCCCCGTCCTATGGCCTGCTCCTCTGTTCCTTTGAAGTCACTGGTAAGACTCCTATTGAGTTCAGTACTGGAAGATCAAGTCACCAATATGCTAACTCTTGTCAAAGCCTGCCCATTTTTTCATCACTTTAGTATGCTTTAATTTTGGAGCACTGTATTAAAAACAGTGAGCCAGGCAGAGAAATGCCCAATTATAGAGGTATAGCCACGTGGTCAGATACTCCAGCAATTGACATGGTAGAACAACATAAACAGAAACGTATAATGTAAATAAGCTCTTCCCCCAAACTAAAATTATTTTGTTCAAGGACAGAATTTCAGCACTGCCTTATTAAAAAGACACGGCTGGACATCAGCTGATTCAATTTTGCATAGCAGTCAGAAAGTGATGGCACATTGTTTGGCTCAGTAAATGTCCTATAAGATTTGATGGGTTTTTCCCCTGTCCCGTGTGCTTTTTTATAAGTTACTGTGATATAGGCTATGTGTTGTTTTTGAAATTCTAAACTATAGGGACAATGGAATTGCCCTACCAGATCAAACACTCTTGTATTCAATTGAGTCCACTGTCCTATTTCTGACAGTGGCCTGGCATAAGATTCATCAGAAAAAGGTGTAACCTCCCTCCTACTAATACTATACAACCAGTAACTGTGATTAGTAGGGAAATTTCTTCCTCACACACTGCTTGGGTTAGGTACTAAAGTAAGAAGGCTGATATTCATTATAACACTTTTGCAAAATAAACAAATTCTATCATAGTTCATCTTCTGTTTACCTTGATGAAAGACTCAGTATTGTTGCCCCTTCTTCTGACACCAGTGTCCCATTCTTATACCACTGGTGCCCCTCTGCCAAGCAGTAGCAGATATCCAGGACCTCGCAGGTCAGCTTCCCAGGGTTAGAGAAATCAGTGATGCAGTCTGGGTCTATTCTAGGTGTAACATGTTTTATGTACACACACACTTAGCAGTCCTGGAACAGAGGACGTCAAACAGCATGCAGGGCAATCCGTACTTTGAGGAATCGTAGCTTAACTCCAATTCCTGGTTCCAAGGGAGTAATTCTGCCTCAAGAATTAACTGTAATCAGAGATCAAGGCAGACCACCAACTCCTGAGGCTTACACATCTCCCTCTTCAAGGGACTAGGGCCTCTACCCAGAACACTGCATAACCCAAACTATTATAATCCTTCTGCCAGGTATTGTTGGCAGCAGAAAGGGCCAGGTTCAATTTACTAGGGGTTCTTTCTGAAAACTTAAACATGACCAGTTTGAGCCCAAACCAGAAACTTGGGAAACTATATATACCACCCTTGACACCCTTGAAAGACAATACTTCTTTACTCACAAAACTGATCCTAGGAGTTTAAAACAAAGAAAACTTTATTGGGAGTGGGAATGGAGATGAACAAAATAAACTTTGGGAAAACAGCAATTCCTAAATTAGCTATATCGAACACGCTTCCAATGGGTCTTAACAATCGTCCCAACCCCAGTCCTCCTCTGGCCATTGTGGGTGGCTAAAACATTCCAGCCACTTCCCTCCTCCCCAGCTCCCACAATCACAGGTTGCTGTGTAGTGTTGGTGGAGTTCAAAAATTTTTGGAAGGTCATTTCTGCAGCCCCCAAGGGAAGTGCTGTCTGGGCTGCTCTGACCCAGCTGGCATGATTTGAGGTTTGATTGCCGGGTAGAGAGGCCTGCAGTTGGGTCCCTCAGGTAGGCTGAAGCTTTCTGTGACTTCAGCCCAAGCCTCCTCAGCACTGTCACAGGCTCAGCACAGTCCACTGCCTCTACGCTGCTTCAGTTCAGTTCTGTCTGTCCCCAGACTCAGAACAACCATATTTTAATGAATATGCCCCAAGCCACCACATAACTGAAAAATACATGAGGTCTGTTTCATGGGTCATTTCCCTTTGCTCACCAGCAGATACGGACAGAGAACTCCCTCCTGTATGGACCCTTGTCCACCTAGACTTCTCAAGCAGCTTTGGACCGCTCTTCTCCCTGTTCACCAACAGGCGTCAGTAATGAGCTACCCTACTCTTTAGGTCTTCAGACCATGGGGCTTACCCTTACAACAACACAGCATGTCTTCCCAAGACTGAACATTGTCTCACAGGCTGAGAAAAAACACTTGGAAGACCATGTGTAACAGCGCCACCTGCTGACACCTGTCATAATAATATATTTTACTGGCCCACAACAACCCTACACAATCTGAAATACAATAATAAAACATTAGAATAAATCACCTATTCAATGTTCCTACTTTTTAACAGTCATTTACTGTATTAAACCCTATAAATATCAGCCAGGCGATGAAAACTGATGGACTTTGTAAAGTGCACTAAATGTCAGACGATTCAGGCTATTTCATATCAGCAAATTCCAAAGCTGAGGGCCTCTCATAGAGCACATGTCAGGAATACCTGATTGACTTTCTGCATAACATTCATTATTTTATATGTCATGTTATCTGTGCTATGTCACCTCTTACGCTTTTCTTCTCTAATCTGGTCCCAACCTTTTAAAATTCTCTGCACATGGAAATCTCTCCTTGAATGTAATCATTTTGTTATCCTTCTCTGCACTATGCCCAACTTTTACTGATACATCCTTTTGTTCAAGGGATGACTGGAATGGAAAACAGTATTAAACATAAGGTTATACCAATGATTTACATAATTACATTACACTATTTAGCATTATTCTTCCTATCTTTACACACAACTCAACACCTTATTTGCTTCTATGACTACTGCTGCTCTAGATTTTTCTCTTGAAGAGGTTCAAGTAAAAACATACCCATAGCTACACTGTGAGCAGTTTGAAATTATTCCTTCTAAAGTACACTTTGGGACTTGGCTACATTCAACTTCCACATTGAATTACATTTGCCCAATTGCATAGCTTTGTTCAGTCCCTCTAGAATTACCTAGATTGTAAGTTCTTTGTTGGCAGGGTCTGTCTTTTTGTTCTGCATTTGTATAGTGCCTAGAACAATGGGCTTATGGTCCACAACTGGGGCTCCTATACAGTAAATATATAAATAAATAAGTTTCTCAATGTGACACTCTGTGCCCCAAAGAGATACTCGGCATACCATATTCAGCATGGTGATATAATATGTTTTGTACAAAGTATGCCTTGTGAGGTACCATTCTAAAAGTCTTTACTGTTGAACATTACTATCTTGTTAAGTTGTATGTGCTATCATTGCATATGAAGTTACAGAGTTTTGCTATGTATGTGCTACTGAAACTTGTTGTGAGGCTGGGAACACCCACAAGCAGCCTTTCAGGTACAACAGTAAAAAGGCCAAACAACGTTGATGGCCTATTGGGGAAATAGACACACTCACAAGGATTACCCCAGGAACTGGGTACAACAGAAATCTCTCAAAGATAGCACTACACAATGGGTTTGACCTACATCACAGCAAAAGAGCTTTCCAGCAAGTTGGAAAAAAACATAAAAGGGGAAAGTGACATCATGACTGGGCCTCACTACACCTACAACCGAGCACCTGGAAGCACCTTAGGAACAAAGACTGAACTGGGGAAGGGGAGCCCCAGTGGGAAAGAAGGAATTCTGTCTGCATCTGGAAGCTTGGTGGACTGTTTGCACTATCTAATAGGGTGAGACACTGCTTGATTAAAATCCTATCTAGTATATTAGGCTTAGATTGGGTTTTGTTTATTTGCTAGGTAATTTACTTTGGTCTGTTTGCTATAACTTATAATTACTTAAAATTTATCTTTCTGTAGTTAATAAAGCTATTTTATATTTTTACCTAAAACAGTGTGGCTTGAGTGAAGTGCTTGGGGACAAACGTCAGCTCAGGAAAAAGAATTGGTGCATATACACTTTCCTTTGTAGAAGTGGTGGACTGGGTAATAACTCATATATATTGGTTGGGGTTTTGACCAGGGTAGGATGGTACTGTTCCAGGGTGCTAGGCTGGGGAGCTGGGGGTATTTTGGCTGGAGCCTCTCTATTGTTGGTTCATGCAGTGGCTGGAAGAGCATTCATGAACACAGTTGGGTGTAGCCTCCTGCCTGTGGATGTTTTTGTGAGGGCAAGTTTGGAGGGCTTTGCAGCTTGTCACAATGTCAGAGGGAACCCAGACTGGTAAAACAGAGGGTTCAGCAGTACCCCAGTTCCAGGTTGCACCCCAGGGGGAGACCCCTCACACTCGCAATTATCTCAAGTTTTATCTGCTTTAGTAATTTTGTTTCATGTGAATATTTGACCATCTCAGCATTCGCCCTCTTCTATATAATTAAACCAACATATTTAATAGTCCTGAATGGACTATATATGGATCATTGAGGCATCTCACTAATTACAGTACAGACTCATTTACGCGCGGATGAGAGGAGTCAAGCCACCACAACCGTGTGTTAATGGACCACAGGTTAAGAGGGCCATGCATTTCCATCAGGAAACGTGTTCACGACTGATTCATTGCCTGATTGGCTTTCTCCAGAAATCGATACCTGCGCTATGCCATGATGCTTTTTAAAATGACTTATAAACCCCTTGCTGGCTTGGAATGATTCATCCAGAGGTGCAAGTAAGCCAGTACACCCTGGTACAGCATACTGGCAAGAGCCAGTGCACTGTACCGGGGTGGACCAGTTTCCCCAGGAGGCAATTTGAAGGGCCTGGGGCTCCCAGCAGCAGCTGGAGCCCCAGGCCCTTTAAATTGCCACCAGAACCCCACTGCTGGAGCCCTGGGGTAGCGGCGGCAGGGCTCCGGCGGCTATCTAAAGGGCCTGGGGCAGTAGCAGTGACCGGAGCCCCAGGCTGGAGCCCCGCTGCTGCTACTCCAGGGCTCCAGCAGCAGGACTCTGGGGACGATTTAAAGGGCCCTGGAGGGTAGTGGCAGCCAGAGCCCTGAGCCCTTTAAATCGCTGCCTGAGCCCTGCTGCTGGAACCTCGGGGCTCCGTTGGCAATTTAAAGCCCCCCCCCTTTAAATGACCCCAAACCACAGGGCTCCCAGCTGCCTTTGTAGCTGGGAGCTCGGGGGTGATTTAAAGGGCCCGGGGCTCCCAGGTGCTGCTACCACAGCCCTAGTCCTGGGTCCTTTAAATTCTGATTTAAAGGACCTGGGGATTTAAAGGCCCCACCTCTTCTGGTTGCATGACAATGGCTAAACATGCATGATACGTCTTTACCAATATTAGCGATCAAAAGGAAGAAGAAACACCGGTAGGCCTACAACACGTTTCCGCTCTGCACTTCCTGTCGATTATTATGTCAGTGAGTTAGTGAGCAAATCCGTAGTGCTACATAGCAAGTTCCTGTACTGCGTGTTAACGAGTCTTGCGTGTTAAATAGATAGCACTGGGAGGCATGGTGCTACCGTGCATTAAGCGGATTCGCGCGTAAACGAGTCTGTACTGTACCTCCTGTAATGACTTGGCGAATTTGTCTATTCAAAGTATAGATTCTGGTTGATGTTGTGACATTAGAATAAAATTGTTGTATCAGGGAATGCTTCGATGTGGATGCTGAATCCACCATTTGTGACATGGGGTGCAGTATGTATCTACCAGATTAGGGACAATGAAGAGGTGATGACTTTAACTATGCTTTGACTGAACAGTGGGCATGCTAAGGATGTTGTCTGGAACTGGATAGTCAGAGATGACAAAGCTGGTCTTTAAAAATGACTCACAGGAGGAAGAAAAGGGAAAAGGCTTTAAGAGGAGCAGGAAGTTTTAGGCAAGAGAGGGGAAGAGTCTGGTTTGACATTGGGACCAACCAGCATCAGAGAAGTCTAGTTGGGTATGATTTTGAAGAGGAACCATGAGCTCCAGGGGAAGGATACCAGTCACCCCAGAGGACTCTGTCCAAGACCAAAGAACTCTCCAGAGTAGTGAGGAAACTGAGGCAGAGAAAATGCATCTTGTGATGTATTGACAATTGCATTGGGATTACAAGGTATCATTTTAAGAGTGTATCTGCGTCTCTGTGTATGTTCATTTGATTGGAAGAGGGTGTGGGTTCCAGGTCCTGCTTGCAGGACTGGGGGCTATCTAGTGAAGTGTCTGGGAGCAAACTTAAAGCAAGCATAAGGCAAGTGGGGATGAGCTGTGCCTCGCTGCCTTATGGAGCAGTCAGTTTTCTTTCTCTCTGTTTTTGGGTTCTTGTGTACAATTGTTCTAAATTCTAAGAAATAAAGTAGTGTTACATTGCAACCTTCCAAAAAGAGTATTTATGTGTTTATTTAACTTCCTGGTGTGTATGCTGTACAGGTGTCTTATTATTTTGTCTAGATCTGTGTAGCTCTCATTTTACTAAGTAAAGAGTGATGGTGTTTTTGAATCCTGTGCAAAATCTGTGTGTCCGTTTGCTTTCACTCTTGCATACTCCTGAAGTAGTAAACTGTAAACCAAAAGGTTCATATCTTCAGTGAGATTCTGGGCAACATGTGAGAGATACTGGAGTGGGTTGCGGATGATAACATTATTTTAAGACACAAGGCAACTGGACTGCAGGGTCCCCATTTCTAGGAAGGGTGTCAGACACAAGGTCTGTACCTGGAGTGGGTGTCTAGAGGCCCAAAGCCAGGAATAATACTTAAACTTTGACCAGCCCCATCTCTCATGGCATGTGAGATTCAGAACTGGATCACAATCTGTTGAATGTCCAGTGGGAGAAGCTCAACTAGATCTGTGACACCTGCTCTCTTAGTTGAAAACTGACCATTTATTCCTACCCTTTGGCTCCCCCAGCTCTTAACCAGTTTCTAATCTAGTAATAAACTATTTTTCTCAACCAGGTATGAGAATTTGGCCCAATGTTGGCAAGTCCCTTAGTCCTCAAAGCAATTCTTCTGCTATAGCACTGGTCATAGAATCTTTTCTGCCATGGAATCTACATTATAACACTGAATACACTAAAATGTGTGTGCGTGGGGGGGGGGGGAATTCCTGCACAGCAAGTGGACCCAGCAGCGTTTTAAACATGAACTGTTGGTTCATCTAGTAGCTCAGCATCGTAGGCTGACAACACAAAGGAGGGAGACTATTATCACTGGCTAACAGTTTTAGTCAGCGGTCGGTCGTTATCTGCAAAATGCCACATTGTGCAAGGCCTCAGAGGCTGTTGAAGATCCCAGATATCCACACCACAGCAAGTTGTAAGCATTTAAAAAAGTCAGTTGGTCAACAGAAGCCCATTTGTTTTGTGAAAAGACTGTGTTAGTCTATAGCAAGGGAGCTCTCTTCCCTCTGTGAATCTATAACTTTATTCATCCCTAAATCGTTCAGATTTTTCAGCCTGGAGAGTTATGCTAGCTCAGTGCACAGAGAGCTCGCTTATCTTTCCTGAATAAATCCCTAAAAGATCACATTGGAGGGCTGCAGTTTGAAATGTTTTTGGAGTAATGTGGCTGAATATTTCTTAGAAATACTGCAAAATTGTTCAAACCATCCTTTAAAACTCAGCTTCTGTTTAGTCCCCGGTGCAGTAATCCCTTTATTCTTGACAGTATCTGAAAGGTCTTCCAAGTGTCCAGTTCTTCACACCCTTCTGCCCCACTACTGCTGATTTTTTTGTTTTATACTGCCAGCCTTAATGCTGAATGAGGCATGTGATTGGCCCCTTATAAATAATTGGTAATGACATGTCTGATAGTCTGCCCAAACATGATTAAGCTACATGTCCTAATGAGTATTCTCCCTCTCTGCCTGTTATGCAATCACATCTCTTCAGTTCAATATGGCCCATTCTCTCCGAAAGTGGCAGCCCACTCAGAAAACGCTCTGACACAGTATATCCAGAAAAAGATCACTCCCAGCTGGAAAATGTTTGAAGTCATATAATTAAAGTCATCCAAAAAAGCAATTGTAGATGGTGAAATTGAAAATGCTGTGAAAGAACACTCCCTGCCTTCTGGCACTGTTTATAAGGAGCGCAGGTAGCCTGCGCACATCTTCTAATAACATATGTTAAAACTGGATTATGGTAATAGCAGCAGTCAGTGGTGTGCTGGGAAGGTTAACTCGTTCTGTTAACACTTTGTTTCACTGAGGTGTAAACATGTCAAGGGAAGGAGGCAGTAGGAAATTACTGTCCCTGGAGAAAAAGAACCTATGTCCCAGTCATTCAGTCTTCTGAGAGTATCCGTGTGAGCCAGAATCCCTTAGAATAGAATCAAAATGTCCCTTTAGATTACCAAAACTGATTCAAAGCTAAGAAATAATCCTTGAAGAGGGGGAAGGAAGTTATGATTCCACAACACAAAGTTAATAACAAACTGCAAATCTTTCAAGTTCTTTCTTTAAAATTACATTTCAGAAATGTTAAAGCTATATTTTCACTTACTCGGTATAATAAACTCCACTTACAAGTATATCAGTTTCCTTGTTGACCTCTATTTTCCCTTTGTTTCTGCAACATTTTTCCATGTGTTTGACTGGTAGCATTAACTGATTTACTTAAGTCTGTGGCTTGTTGTTTTCTTTTTTCTTTTTTAAAATAAATAATCTGTCTTTAGTGACCTGTCCCTCCTTCACAAGAGGTAGGGTGCTTGTAACAGGCTGTTACAAAAGGGCTCAAAGGGTCCACACATCTCACCATCAATCATCCAGGAGGAGTCAGGCTAACTAAAGTCAAGCCACCACTACACACTTACTTGGTATAACTACATCACTAAGTGGTGTTAAAAATCCACACCCCTGAGTGAGGTAGTTATATTGGCCTTAACCTGCTCCACACAGACAGCGCTATCTCGGTGGGAGAGCTTCTCCCATCAACGTAGCTACCGCCTCTCGAGGGGGTGGAGTTACTAAGCGGACAGAGAGCTCTCTCCTGTCAGCTTAGAACGTCTTCACGAGAAGTGCTGCATTGGTGCAGCTGTGCTCATGCAAGTTTGTAGTGGCCTGCCCTAACTAGCTGCCCTCAGCACTAATGGTAAGAAAACACCAGGGGACTAGGAGCTGGAAGTCCACACTAGTTTTTCCAGGT
Organism: Caretta caretta; assembly: GCF_965140235.1. Taxonomy (NCBI): domain Eukaryota; kingdom Metazoa; phylum Chordata; order Testudines; family Cheloniidae; genus Caretta; species Caretta caretta. The sequence continues at coordinate 61,291,253 of NC_134208.1, read as the reverse complement.
GGGTTGTTGTGGGGACTTCAATAAATCTCTTAACTCCTTTCTAGATTAGTTTTCTCATCTATACGGTGGTGCTGATTCCTATTTAGCTAGCTCTCTCACAGGGGTATCATGATTGATTAATTAATCAATGTACAGAGATGAAGCTGAACAACGTGAAACATTATATAAGTGCTTGGTGTTACTGTGAAGCAGGTACTTTTCATATCACTAATCTCCTTACCAAGAGCCACAATTTCCCTGGTTTCAACAGAATCTGAACACAGCTGAGAAAACCAGATTCTGTAATTTTTAATTCAGACAGACATTTCAGACAATCCGTAGTGCACTCTAAGTGAAGGATGCATTCATATTTGGGGCCATATGCATTACCAACTCTTGTGATTTTATCATGAGTCTTGGGATATTTATTGTTTTTCTTAAAGTCCCAGCTCTTAGATTCATGTGATTGCATGGGAATCTCAGTTTTCATTCTTTTAAAAAGTAATTTTCTAGCCTTCATATTTGTAGGAAAAGACTTGAAAACACAAACCATAAATAAGCAAAAGACCAAAAATAATCCCCAAAAGAACCCATTTAAAATGTGGGGGATGGTTGTGGTTTGACTCAGGAATTTGAATGATTGGGGTTAGCAATAGTGAATATAGTATCCTTGATCCACAAGCATAATTCTCACTGACATCACTAGGAACTTAAGTTTTATGCAGCCAATGACATTTTTCAGAAAACCCTACCATGATGGGAAGAGAGGACTGTGCTCAGCAATGCATTACATAGAAATGCCTTTTAATTGCTTTAGGAATAGGATGTACCAGGGAAATCCAACCAATAGTTTCATTTCATTCTGTGAATTTTTCCTCTGGAACAAGTCTGGCCACTCGGATGTCACTTGGTAGGGAAAACAAGCCTATACATACAAAAGCATAGTGATCCAGGAGCCAAGTAGAATACGGAAAGAACACAGATTGATTGGATTCCATAGTACACATATATGACACGCCACACGGAAGTCTGTTGGAGGCATGATATCTAGGTTATACTGTGTTCATATCACACCAATAACTTTAATATAATACTTATGACAAAAAAACCCTCAAAGCTTTTATAAAATACATTGCATGTTGTTCCTCTCCATGCAGTGTGACAGGAATTAATTTGACATATATAAAATACATGGGCAAGTTCTGCTAGTTTGATGTGAGTCATTCCTTGGGTTCAACAGGAGTGATTACTTGAGTCAGGAGTGTAAGATTTGGCTCCTACTTGTACCAGGAAGAGTAAAAAATCTGCAGCATCAGAGTTCCATTTTTGGCATGATGCTAAAATCTGGGTTGCAAGTGAATGATTTCACTCTTTTCTTCCACTCTGGTTGTACAATTATATGACTTTCCCCATCAAACTTGCTGCAATGCCTCACTCTGTATAACAGACAACAAAATATCATTACCCAAACGGAGCGAGGCCTTCCACTCAACTCTTGGTGTTTCTTTGTTTGTTTGTCTGTCTCTTTGAACTCCACATCTGATAAATTCCAAAATTTCAGGGAATGTTCAAGGCATCAGTTGATTTTGGAGAAAATCAGAAAAACCAAAAGAGGGAAATGGGGGACACATGAAGCCCCTGGCATCTAGTTAGCAGACCCAGAAGCTTCAAATGCCTCTCTAATTGTCTGTAGACCAAAGAAGCAGTTGATGGCAGCCATTAACATCTTCCAACATAACAATACTCCTCCATCTTGGCTCTGCCCATCCTCCCAATACAATTTAAAAATACTGACACCCTGAATGACTTGCCTCCCAAATGGAAAGAAAACAAATAAGAATAGGAGCAATGCAGGGGAAGAGAGGGCACACAGAGTCCCTGACATGGGGGAAGAGATAGTCCATGAAACAGACGCGGTTGGGAGTGTGATAGAAAGCTTATGGGATGGAATATAAGAATCCCTGGTGTACGCAATGCACTTGGCCTCCAGAAATTATGAAGTGTGCAAGCCCCTAGAAGAAAAATGTAAACAACACATTTACTGCTATTAATTTGGAAGCAGTGATGCAAATATTTCACTGACTGGACGTCTTTAACTGATGAAGAGAGCTTTGACGGTCATTTATTCAAGTATTCAGCTGTTTTCTATCATTGCTTGACATGAGTCAGTAATGACTGGTGATGTATAAATAGAAATAGTCAGCAGTTCTAATGTAACTAATTAAAGATTTGCAAACCTCACGGTGTTTGCATTCACTTTTGATTTAGTAACAGCTGGAGAAAGTTTGTGTACCACAAATGTTTGCCACACACTAATTCACTAATTGTTATTGAGCTGGGAAGATTGCCATACAACTAATAGCAGCTTTCGCAACTGAAAATAAGCTTATGTAGTTCATACCCCAGATTTTTAGTGTGGTGGTGAGTTTATTTAATCACACTGCCATAAAGTTCTGTAAATGGTTTGATCAAGGAAATAGAAACAAGAATATCCCTGAGGAACCACTCTCTGGACACTTCATTAATCTTAAACATGGGCAAGTGATATTGAAGTGATGATTTCAATTCTAAGAAAACTTAGATGAGGCAGTTTTTTCCTGGTATCTTGCCTACACTTATAAGAAATGAGGACACTGAAGGGAACTATACAGTTACTGATTACTGCACTGAGTGAAAGGAAAATGTCGAGAAATACTCAGCCATAAAGAAGAGTTGGGAGAATTTCCATCAATGTGGTCTGTTTTAGGCTGTGAAAGCCTAAATGGAAAGTGCTTGATTTAATGGTAAGCAGATGAATTTCCCTGTACCAGCGAATAGGAATGAATCCTAAGAGGAAAATGATTAAAATCTCATGGGCCCATGAAAACTGAATCTTCATGCTCTGCTCTGAGGAAGTAAGTGTTTAAATCAGTACCAAGTTGGGAGAAAAAGTTAAATAAACTTGTCCAGTTTTAAGTCACTAATAAATAAACTACCTAAGTTTATATTTGTTGAACATAGATAGTACTCAACACTAAACAAAACCCCACAAAATACAGACAGACCCTTCTCCAACAAGCTTGCAATCTAAACAAGACAGCTGCAGTTTAGATAGGAGCCAATAGGAAGTTGAGAGAAAGGAATGAGTGATTTTTTTTTGCTTTGTTGTCTCATTTCTGATGTGCTCTTTACAAAAAATAAATCTTCAGGAAGCATTGGAAAGAAGTGGATTGGCTTGGCAGACTGGGGTAAATAGGGTAGTTCATAGATGCTGGAACTAGAGGTGCTGGGAGTGCTGCCATACCCATTGGCTTGAAGTGGATTCCATTTTATACAGAGTTTACAGTTTGGTTCAACAGCTCTCGGTACCCCCACTATAACAATTGTTCAAGCACCCCGGGGCAGTTCCATGCAAAGAGGAGGCATGGCAGAATGGGCCTGTTTGACACTGAAGTCATCCTCAATCCCCTACCCACCTGCTTCTTCTTCAGAGTGTCAGAGGTCATTGAAAAGGAGATTGTTGATTGTGGCAGAATTGCATAGGGTCCTACAAGCAACAGCAAAAAGGAAGGATTCAGAGGCCAGGGATGATGTGATCAGATCCAGATAATAATGATAATGGCATTTTGAATAGACTGGAGAGACGATAATGTGATATTTGAGTGGCCAAATATACCTTTATATCATTTGCACATGATTAAATTATGTGCATCCATATTTTGTCCTCCACCTTCCAAACATCTTCTTTGCTTTAGTTACAGAGAAACAACCCCTGGAAGATCAAGAGACCAACCAGAAAGCTGAGCTACTACTTTAACTTATACCAGGGACCAGCTTATACCAACATTTAATAAAAAAGGAACAATTTTCTTTATCCTTCTAGAAGAGTCCTCTTGAATGTAATGGCAATTTGTATCTCCAACCATAAAATACCTATTGGTCACTCAAAAACTCGAAAAAATTGTTTGGGTGTTGGAGAAATTTCTACAGCACCCTATTACATTTCTGAAGCATCATATTATTTTAATCTCTATTACTTTCTTTTTTTGCCTATTACGTGTGTTTTATTAATGCCAGTGAAATCAGAAATAAGAGGATGCTCATAGGTAATAACAACAAAAGAACAGAAAAACAAAATAGTGAAAGTTAAGTAATAAACCTGGTATGTTATAGAAGAGTGTGTGAGGTATCTGTCAGATTATGCTTATGTTTCCATATAAGCATGGACCCTATAATAGTGGTCAGTAGTTCCAATAATTAACTTCAACGATAGTGCTTTAAGACAATTCGTAAAACAAAATACTGTATTGGTGCAATCTTCGCCTAGTTGTCCAGTTGTCATTAATCAGTGTTTGTGCTGAAATGAAAGAGTTAGCTTTTCCCAGGGGTCATACCATTAAACTGTATTTACCAGCTTTGTGCCACTCAGAGAGGTGCGACATATATTCTTACAACAATGGGTCTGACCCTTGGGAGCATTGTGGAGCTCTTACATCTAGTTTTATCTGCTGTTCAAACAATAAGCTAAGCTAAAACAATAAGATACGTTTATTAACTACAGAAAGGTACAATTTAAGTGATTACAAGTGATGATGCATAAAAGTCAGGATTGGTAATAAAAGAGTAAAATGCAAGCTAATAACTAACTGAACAAGCTAAAGAGTAGCAGCTGTGTTAGTCTGTATCCGCAAAAAGAAAAGGAGTACTTGTGGCACCTTAGAGACGAACAAATTTATTTGAGCATAAGCATGAAGTGAGCTGTAGCTCACCAAATCTTATGCTCAAATAAATTTGTTCGTCTCTAAGGTGCCACAAATACTCCTTTTCTTTCAACAAGCTAAGTAAACTTAAAAGCAAAAGGTTTTGTCTTACCATACACTGTTGCACATTTCACAGGCTGGGTCTCCTTTCAGCCTGAGATTCCTCCTTAGTTCAGTTCTTTGAGAATTGTTGATGTCATGTTGTCAAGGTTCCTCCCCCACTCTGAACTCTAGGGTACAGATGTGGGGACCTGCATGAAAAAAACCCCTAAGCTTATCTTTACCAGCTTAGGTCAAAACTTCCCCAAGGTACAAAATATTACACCCGTTATCCTTGGAATGGCCGCTACCACCACCAAACTAATACTGGTTACTGGGGAAGAGCTGTTTGGACGCGTCTTTCCCCCCAAAATACTTCCCAAAACCTTGCACCCCACTTCCTGGACAAGGTTTGGTAAAAAGCCTCACCAATTTGCCTAGGTGACCACAGACCCAAACCCTTGGATCTGAGAACAATGAAAAAGCATTCAGTTTTTACAAGAAGACTTTTAATAAAAAATAGAAGTAAATAGAAATAAAGAAATCCCCCCTGTAAAATCAGGATGGTAGATATCTTACAGGGTAATTAGATTCAAAAACATAGAGAACCCCTCTAGGCAAAACCTTAAGTTACAAAAAAGATGCACAGACAGAAATAGTTATTCTATTCAGCACAATGCTTTTCTCAGCCATTTAAAGGAATCATAATCTAACACATACCTAGCTAGATTACTTACTAAAAGTTCTAAGACTCCATTCCTGTTCTGTCTCTGGCAAGAGCAGCATACAGACAGACCCAGACCCTTTGTTCCTCTCCCTCCTCCCAGCTTTTGAAAGTATCTTGTCTCCTCATTGGTCATTTTGGTCAGGTGCCAGCGAGGTTACCTTTAGCTTCTTAACCCTTTACAGGTGAGAGGAGCTTTCCCCTGGCCAGGAGGGATTTCAAAGGGGTTTACCCTTCCCTTTATATTTATGACACATGTGCAGAGAGATGGGAGGAGGAGAGGTGAAGTCAAGTGTTTTCCTCCCCCTTTATAGCTCAATTTCGTGTGCTAGAAACATCATTGCTGAGTCATGGTGACACACAGTCCATTGTGGACATGAGGTTTGAATTGTCCCTGTGATGAAATGTAAATTTCTTGTTTACATCTTCCTCCCTGCTGGAGTATTGACACTTAAATAGAAGATGGCCCTTTAACACCTATCTGGGGTGCTACTATTTCTCTGTCATTGAAAAACTGGCTTGTGTGTGTTACGCAGAATTACACCCTATTTCTGTAACAATCATACAATAGAATCATATAATTTTGCATATAGTGTCACTATGCATGCTTTAGCTGATTGAGCACCCTGGCCTGAAGGGAAAGGCACAGGAGAAGCCCCATCTACCTCCATAACTGGTATGTCATCCTGGCCTCTAGATCACTCCAATTCTCCAGTGGGGAGGGATTGGTGACAGAAAGGTAGACCTCCAGATAGACCAGTGGACCCATGCCCCACCAGCTGGCCCGGATTGCTAGTGAAAGGGAGCCCACCTACCACCCATTCCCAACCATCAGGCCAGAGCTCTTGACCCAGTTGACCCGGGCCGAGGAGATCAACAAATAGAGGGCTTAGCAATCCTCCATCCATGCCAAGTCTCCTGTGAAGAACACATCATCAGCACACACCAACTGGACCACTTGGAAGTCTGGCTCCCGCAAAATTAACTCCTTCATCCTCTTGCGAAGGAGACGGAGAAAGGGCTCAATGGTGATGGTGTAGAGCTGTCCAGACAGCAGAGCAGCCCTGATGCACCTCTGAACCAAAGATAGTGGGTTCAGCCAAGAACCAGTTGAGCTTGACCAGATGCTCCAACAAGGCATACAGCACCTGGAGAAAGCAGTGCCTGATGAAGCAGGACCAGACACCAAATGACCACTGAGTGCCCATAAAATACCTGTGATCCATCCTGTCTAACTCCTTTTCCTAGTTCTTGGGCAGGAGACCACCCCTGCACATGAGATGGAGTAGATCCTGGACCAGATAGAAATTATCAAAGATTGGCCATCCTGGGACGGTGCAGATCTGGTCAGGGTGGCTCATATCTGCCAGCATGGACTCCAGCCATAGTGAAATGGCTTTCACTACAACTGTGTAGTCTATGCTGGATGCCAGTTCCTTAGGTTGTGGCAGTCCTCCTTATTAGCCCGCAGTGTGAGCATGGCCCACCTGCATGACAGGTTGGAAGGTGTGCAGTGAATCAGGCAGGGTTTGCAGGAAGACAAAGGACAGCCTCCCGATTAATTCACTTGAAAGCAGCCCTGGAGAATTGGATTCTAAACCTGCCCTGGCCACACAGTTCATTTGTAATGCAAGTCATGTCACTAAACCAAGCTTTTCACAGTTGGTCCCTAATTGTGTGTTCCTCATTTTCTGAGTGCTTGACTTGAGACCTGGGGCCTGATTTGCAGAAGTGCTGAACATTCGCAACTGCAACTGAAGTCAATGGGAACCGTGCTTGAATATCTAAAGTGCTATATAATGCTAAATACATACTCTGAAAAATCCAGTCCCATATGTCTTAGACTGGGCACCAAAATTTAGTAGATATTTTTGACCTTAAACACTCTGTGCCTCAGTTCGCCATATGTAAAATGGAGATAATAGCCACTTGTGAAAATAAGTTCATTAATATTTGTGAATCATTTGGATACCATAGTGATGAGCACCATAGAAAAGCCTATGAAGAAATGAATAATTCTGACTTCATGGGACCACACATGGAATGATGGGGAGAAAACAACATAATGAATTAACAATAGTCCATTCAGTGCACTGAGTGAGGCAAAAATAGTCTGGAAAACATCGTATGTTATATAACTAAAGACTGTCTCATACTGCATACAGAGAAGGGGGCCAAGTGAAGGTTGCACAGATAACCTTAATTCTGGCATTTCCTAACTTTTGAATGCTTGAATTTGCAACCTTAGCGTAGATTTTAACTTAGTCTTTTGTTTGCAATAATATATAGATCAAATGCTTACTTTCCCAGGTTTCCAAAATTGTACATTTATTTCAGGCAGCTAATCACAATATTTACAGTCCAATAATAAATGTGTCAGTCAGCCATGCTTTTCATATCCATTTGAATGTTAATATTACATCTGAAGAGCTCATTAAAATAGCTATGTATAATTAGTCTGTAAACACCAAGTCTTAAGTGTTTTCGAACATTCTCTTTACAAAAGGAGACAGCCTTCAAAAATAGAAATATTCATAAGCACAACTCCATGTTTAGAATTAATAGATCAAAAAGTTCAAATTAAAATACTATTTGCAGTGGCTTTTCTATTGCACCAAAAGTGGTCTGAAAATGACCAACATTTAAGAAAAAAGGTCTTTTGTCACCTTAAATTAAACTTTGGTGCAACACACACACACACAATGATAGATAGATAATATGTCTATATATGTAGGAAAATCATATTCAGATAATTTTTCCCCCAGTGGTCATCACATGAAGGGTAAAAATCAGGTAGCTTCTATATATTTACTGTCAGAGATGTTAAATTCCAAAAGGAAGAAGAAGAAAGTTGCTTTATCATAGACAGTTGCATTTAAGTCAGTACAATGTGGTAAGGACATGTCCCATCTACTTGTGAACTGCAGCATGCCACCCAGGGCTGGTGCAAGGTTATTTTGTGCCCTAGGCGAAACTTCCATCTTGCGCCCTCTCTCCCCCACCCCTCCCCCCAGAGCATCACTTATTATAAACTTTCAAAAATTAATACTGCATAATGTGGCATTGTTCATTAGAATTAATACGTTTGGCTTGAAAATGTAATAACTTCATTGTTTAGTCTACATATTTAATGAAAATAAATTAATAACCTGACAGTGTTGACATTGTTATTGTTTTCACTTTGCACAACATAGCATGGATCTTAAAATAAATCACATACATTATACACAATACACTGTCACAGAGTAACGTTATAATTTAGAATTTATTTTTCCATGCTTTCAGTTTAGCAAATTTAGAAACAAGTTCCTCCAAGTCAATGCTGTGAGCAATGTCATGTTCTATTGACAAGGTAGATAGCCCAACATGTCTTTGTTGCAACGTTGATGTTCGCATGTATGTTTTTATCAATTTGAGCTTTGAGAAGCTTCGCTCACCACTGGCCACAGAAACTGGGAGAGAGTCAAGAGGATGTGAAGAACAATAACTGTGTTGGGGACACTATCTGTCAGCTTATTTTTCCATATGAAGTTCAATACATCTTGTGGCGATGCACTCTTTTGGACTCATCTTGCAATAGCTTGCAATTCATTGCACAAGTCAAATGCATCAATATTTTTGGATTCACCATGTTCCAAAGCTTGCTCCAGATTCAAGCAATGTTCCATAATTTGCTTTGTTGTTGTATTTTGCAAACTGTAAACATCATATAGGAAGCCAAATACTGAACTAATCTGCTGCATCAATGTGAATCTTTCTTCAACCAAATGTATTGCTGTGTCAATGACTGCAAAGTAAAAGTTCACTTTGAATTTTTCTTTCGGATTATAAATAGGTTCGTCATCTGCTTCATATGTGAACTGCTTCCTCTTTTTTCTAATACGGATTGGATCTGGTTCAAAAGTGCTGGTACATCCAACTCCTCCGCAAGTTCATCTGCATCTACCAACGTTTTCTCAAAGTCTGCATCACTTCTGCAGCACACAAGAAACTTCTTGGTTTCTCCAAGTTGATTAATGGCGTCACGTTTGTTGAATTCTTTCGCTTAAAGTTGTTTGCTAGTCATGTTGATCTCAAACAATATGTCATACCACACAACAAGAGAAACAAGAAACTAGAAATGGCTTTTGCAAGATCCTTTGCATTAACTTGTGACGTATTGCCAGATGATCCTGTTAGAGTAGTGTCATCATAGATCTCTATCAGAGCATCACAGATGTCACCAACCTGATAGCAAAGAGGTTTCAAAGCATCGATTGGACTTTCCCATCTTGTTTCACTCAATGGTTTAACTGTGACATTAGATACGTGGTGTGTTAGAACTTCCCAGCCACGTGTAGAAGCTGAGAAATACACATAAACACGCTGAACTAAATCAAGAAGGCTGTTGCCTCCAAGCAACACTTTGCAGCATCATTAACAACCAAATTCAATGTGTCTGTATTCACACTGTCAGTCTTGGGAGGACCATCCTGGGATGGATGGAGAGACTCAGCTAGGAAGTACTGCAGGGCCCTGCTTGCCCTACACTCCTCTCCCTCTCCAATACCACATAGTTGGAGCCAATCAATTGCTATTTGCATTTGAAGCCATTAATGCAGCTCTACATTTCCCTTTAGCCCTGATCTCTCTTTGGGGCATAGTGTCTCTCTGGCTTTGTCCTTCTCTCCCCTCCTGGGTCCTGGTTTGCAGACATCCCCAGCCCAGGGCAGCTCCGACCGTTCCCTCGCTGACAGAGGCTGGGGCAGGGAGAGGGGCACCGGGGCAGCTCAGCTCTGCGGGCTGCTGTCCTCTCCAGCCACCCACACACGAGAGGAGCGCGGACCAGCAGGCACCCAAGCTGTGGGGAAGCGCTTACCTTGGCCAATGCACCGGCATCCTCTTCCTCTGCCGTGCCACCGCGCAAGGCTCTTTTGTTCTCGGGGGCAGGGGGAGGGGTGAACGTGCTCTCCATGCCCCCCACTGGGGCTGAGCGTGGAGGCTGAGCTGAGGCAGCCGCCCATTTCCTCGTCAAGCCCTGCTGTCGCCGGGCTTGCTTTTTGGTGCCCCCAAATCTTGGCGCCCTAGGCTGTACAGTGCCACATCAATCTTGTGGTATAATACAAGGTATCACATCACAGTCCATTAGCAGGAGCAATAAGCCTTTCACTTTGAAATACATGCAACATGTTATATAATATGGAAACATCACTCACAATTTGGATCATCATTGTTTTCACTCTGTTGTGTTTTCTCCTACACAATTTTTTCATATAGTAAAAAGAAAATTTTATCCAGATCACCCCTCACATATATCTGACATTCCAAAAGTTGATACCATATAAATTTTCATGTAATTCCAAACTCATCCATACTGAGAGAGACAGTACCTCTTTTGAAATGTAGTGTGGTGGCCAGAGGATTCATGAGGCAATGGGAGCAGAATTATACAAGCCCTAAATTGCCATAATTTGTAGAGTTCCAAAAAATATTCCACAACGTTTCCCAAATCTATGGGTCAGATCCAACTGGCAAAAGCTGGAAAACAGTCAAAAAGTTGGGGGGGGGAACAACCTCCCATTCTTTTTACTGTTTTCATTACATAGTAAAAGGTAAGAAAGTGAGCTTCCCTGATAAGTTCCCCACTTTTTAAAATATCTTTCCCTTCTTCCTGCAGGCCCCCCTAAAAATTAAGTTTTTTTTTTTAAATTTAAGAAGCTAAGAAAACTGCATTAGATGATTAAGTGAACATTTTCATTTCAAAATTTCTGTGAGACTTTTTTCTCCCCCTGAAAAGGTTCTGTAAAAAAATCCCCCTTTACAACCAGCATTAGTATAAACTCTTCAGGAGAGGGATTGCATATTTATTCACTGTATGAAAGGTCTTGGATGCCTATCACACTGTAATAAAGGGTTAGAATGTTGCCAGAGCACTTGGCTAACAACCCAATTCTTGCAGAAACTGCGGCAAAATTTTCAATGTCAAAACCCAGTCAGACCTCGGTTTTATATCACATTTAGAAGACAATGAAGTGCACCCTAACTTGATGCTGGAATATGTCAGTACAATTTCAAAAGTCAGAATGCCATGTGCTGAATCATCAATAACCACTTGGAGTTTTCCTAATAGTGTCTCATGCGAGTATTGACTCAGCTTGAGCTTGATTATGTTATAAGATCTGATGAGATCACAGTTTGAGGGACGATAACTGGAGATACACGTTGGCCCAACGTAAGTCAGATAACCAGAAAACTCTGGTTCTTGACAGAATTCCAGCATCTTTGTAGAGAATTACCTACACAAGTTTGCACTTGTGTGGCCCATCTCTCAGTGTGTCACAGACCTACAGGCTTGCTCATGGGAAGGAGAAATTGACTTGGGAAGTAGCATCTGCCTCGGGCACCAGAGATCAAAACACAAAGTGAAATGAGAAACCGAACCTACCATCTCAATTTTGTGACCTGGGTCTGAAAAGTATTGAAAACAGAATTTAATTTGATTGAACAGAAGATAATAAGATCTGTGAGTGTCAAGTTGACTGTGGATTTTATGTGCCCTTTTCTGATAGCTGCAATTACAAAGGCATTCACACATATAAAAGAGAATGATCTTCAATAGTTGGGTGAACTTCCAGTGAACATGTCAGTGCTGACTGGCCACTGTTCAAAGAATGTAAAGGTAGGAGTGTCTGAATCCAAAATAGGAGTCTGACTAAGACCTGAATAATCATTGTCTGAAGAAGAAAAACAAACAAAAACACCTTAATAGTTTTACAGAGGTAAGTAGTGATGGTCCAATGAATGAATTAGCCTCCAAGGAGATGAAAAACCTGGACCAAATATGGAAATCATCCCTCCTATCTGATGAAAAATAAACATGATAGGATCTTCTCTATTTAAATAACAAGTAGACAAGACAAGACATCTATTACAATGAGATAAACTACATCTCTGAGATATGATACTTTGAGTTACCTGAGAAATAAAATTATCTCAAAGTCGCATGCATCATAGTGCCCTATTTTAATTATAAAACAATTTTCCATTTAGAAAAGTTTATTAAAGTTTTTTTCCCTTTGTGAGAGTGATGTGTCTATCTGTAAAATAATGGAATATGGAAAAATAAAGTGGTCGAAGCCCAGGTCTTCTACTGTATCTTTACTGAATTGGCAGACAAGTGTAGCAGCAAAATTCTTGCTACTACCCACATTGATTAAAGGTACTAAAACTAATAGAGTTTTTATAGTTGTCTTAAACTGCAAGAATATGGGCAGATCACTTCCAGAATTAACTGCTAATAAATGCCACAGAAAACTATAGCCATCACCAACTATCTATTCATCTTCACACCCTATGCCAAGTTACCTTCCTGTTCTCCATCTGCAGAATATGAGTAGCTTCCAGAAGAACCACTTACTGCTTACAGCAGGAGAATATGGCCCAGAATTATCAGGGGTCTGCACAGATTAATCCTAATTAATGTTCTCTTTTTCTCTCACCTCGCATTAACCAACTGCTTAGAGTCTGTCCTTGCCTTCCCTGTGATTCACATTGTTTTGGGGTTGATCTAGTATTTACACAGTTCCATCTGAAGCTATCCTCCCTTCCTTCTCTTTCAAAGAAACTGAGTAACTTCCTCTCTTTAAAAAAGCCTTAAAAATTCCACTTTTCTCATCTACTCCTGACTAGACTCAGAGCTGGACTGGACACCTGGATCTGAGCTCATTGAATTTTCAGGAGGTTCGGATTCAGATCTCAATCTGAACCCTGAGGCTCATGCCCATCCCTGTGTAATAGTTTTTATAAGGCTTTATTTAGGACACTACATGCAAATAAAACTTATTCTGTTGTATACTAATTGTGTAAGAAACTGAGGGAAAGTGTGGTAGTGTATTTTTGAAAACTGTAAGACAATTGTATCTGTTTGTTGAAGTCTCATCAACAGCTGTTGCCGTTTTTGATCATACGAAGTGGAATAAAGCAGGTCAGTCTTTGCATGAAAAACATTCACCTTATTTTTATTATAGAAAAGCTCTACTCACTTATTTTAGCCAGCATTTTCCTTCTTAATATTAGTCCTACGTAACACACAGGAATCGGTTCAAGAAACAGTGATAGTTCAGATACTAAAGAATAGTTGGAGTCTCTACATGTAGGAGGGTCAGTTTGCATCAGTGCATCATCTTGTGTGAATGTAAATTAATGAGGTATCCACAGATGTGTTCTCATGTCAGGCAGATGTGGCTGCATGTTTTTGTCCACAGCCTGCTTTCTTTGCTCACATTTCTCTTTGGCTTTTTCTGTTCTGCTATTTTTGATGGCTTTAACCGCAGACCAAGAGGTATGCCACTATCCTGATCTATTGGCAATAGCAGTTTCCCATGTATTTGGGTTGATTGGCCCATTTTTAGGTGAGCCTTGAGAGTGTCCATCTATCGTTTTTTTTGACCTCCCACCATACATGCTCCCATTTTCAACTAAGGGATAGTGAGCACAATATAACTAAACTTCAGCTGCCTCAGAGGAGTAATCAAACAAAAAACTTTCTCTTTAGAAGGAGATTGTAAAAAGAGGAAGCTAAAGTAAATCCCTTAAATCAAAAGAAATTAAAACCTTAGCCCTGGTCTACACTAGGAGTTGAGGTCAAATTTAGCAGCGTTAAATCGATTTAACCCTGCACCCGTCCACACGACGAAGCCCTTTTTTTCAACTTAAAGGGCTCTTAAAATCGATTTCCTTACTCCACCCCTGACAAGGGGATTAGCGCTGAAATCGGCCTTGCTGGGTCAAATTTGGGGTACTGTGGACGCAATTAGACAGTATTGGCCTCTGGGAGCTATCCCAGAGTGCTCCATTGTGACTGCTCTGGACAGCACTCTCAACTCAGATGCACTGGCCAGGTAGACAGGAAAAGGCCCGCGAACTTTTGAATTTCATTTCCTGTTTGGCCAGAGTGGCAAGCTGCAGGTGAGTGCAGGAGCTCATCAGCAGAGGTGACCATGATGGAGTCCCAGAATCACAAAAGAGCTCCAGCAAGGACCGAACGGGAGGTACGGGACGTGATCATGTATGGGGAGATTTCAGAGTAACAGTCGTGTTAGTCTGGGGGGCAGGGGGGGAGAAAACCTGGATTTGTGCTGGAAATGGCCCACCTTGATTATCATACACATTGTAAGGAGAGTGATCACTTTAGATAAGCTATTACCAACAGGAGAGTGGGTTTGTGGGGGTGGGGAGAAAACCTGGATTTGTGCTGGAAATGGCTCACCTTGATTATCATACACACTGTAAGGAGAGTGATCACTTTACATAAGCTATTACCAGCAGGAGAGTGGGGTGGGGGGAGAGAAAACCTTTTGTAGTGGTAAACACACATTTTTTCATGGTTTGTATGTATAAAAAGATCTTCTGTACTTTCCACAGTATGCATCTGATGAAGTGAGCTGTAGCTCACAAAAGCTTATGCTCAAATAAATTGGTTAGTCTCTAAGGTGCCACAAGTACTCCTTTTCTTTTTGTATGGGGAGAGGAATCCGTGCTATCAGAACTCCGTTCCAGTTTTCGAAATGCCAAAACATTTGTCAAAATCTCCCAGGGCATGAAGGACAGAGGCCATAATAGGGACCCGAAGCAGTGCTGCGTGAAACTTAAGGAGCTGAGGCAAGCCATTGCTCTGACGGAGGGAGGGGTGACTGATGACATGGCTTACAGGGTTGGCTTTACAGGGAATTAAAATCAACGAAGGGGGTGGCTTTACATCAAGGAGAAACAAAAACAACTGTCACACAGAATGGCCCACTCAAGGATTGAACTCAAAACCCTGGGTTTAGCAGGCCAATGCTCAACCCGATGCTCAACCCACTGGGCTATCCCTCCCTCCATTATTTCAGGCAGGACTGAATCTCCATTAAAGTTTTCAAGGTGCCCCTGACAGACCTCACCAAAACGATTGTCAGCCGTTGATTTCACGGAGGGATGGAGGGGGGAGCAAATGAATACAAAACAAATCTGGTGTATTTCTTGTTTTGATCTACTCCATCTATCTATCAGCATTAAGGTTACTTAAAAGCATGCTATAGCAGAGACAAAAAAGGGAGTAGCAAGGCAAGAAAAAGAAACAACCCAGATGGTTAAAGGGAAAGGTTCAATACAATGTTGATAAATGCAAAGTAATGCACATTGGAAAATATAATCCCAACTATACATATAAAATGATGGCATCTAAACTAGCTCTTACCACTCAAGAAAGAAATCTTGGAGTTATTGTGGATAATTCTCTGAAAACATCCGCTTCAATGTGCAGTGCCAGTCAAAGAAAACCAAACCTAGTAATGTTGAGAATCATTAGGAAAGGGATAGATAATAAGACAGAAAATGTCATATTGCCTCTATATAAATCCATTGCCTCTATCTAAATCCATGTCCACATTTTGAATATTGTATGCAGATGTGGTCCCCACATCTCAAAAAAAATATATTGGAATGGGAAAAAGTACAGAAAAAGGCAACAAAATTGATTGAGGGTATGGAACAGCTTCCTTATCAGGAGAAATTAATAAGACTGGGACTTTTCATTTTGGAAAAGAGACAACTAAGGGGGATTTGATAGAAGTCTATAAAATCAGGATTGGTATGGAGAAAGTAAATAAGGAAGTGTTATTTACTCCTTCTCCTAACACAAGAACTAGGGTCCACCAAATGAAATTAAAAGGCAGCAGGTTTAAAGCAAACAAAAGGAAATATTTTTTCACACAACGCACAGTCAACCTTGGAACTCTTTGCTGAGGATATTGTTAAGGCCAAGACTATATAACAGGGTTCAAAAAAGAACTAGATACATTCATGGAGGATAGATCCATCAATGGCTATTAGCCAGGATGGACAGTGACGGTGTCCCTAGGCCAGGGGTGAAAGTAAGTTAGAGGACTTACCGGTTGCCGGAGTCCTGAGCAGGGGGCGTACCCTCAACCGGAAGAGGCATGGCCTTAGCCGGAAGAGGCAGGGCCTTAAATCCCCGGGCCCTTTAAAGCTTGATTTAAAGCTCCAGCTGCAGTAGTGGTGGCTGGGAGCCCGGGGCCCTTTAAATCACCCCCGAGCCCTGGGGGCTCCTGACTGCCACTGCTACCCCGGGGCTCGGGCAGCAGGGCTCAGACGGGGATTTAAAGGGACCCGGGATGGTAGCAGGGGCTGGTGCTCCGGGGCCCTTTAAATCCCCTCCAGAGCCCCACCGCCTCTACCCTAGGGCTTCAGTAGCAGGGCTCCGGTGGGGATTTAAAGGGCCAGGGCGGTAGCGGTGGCTGGAGCTCTGGGGCTCTTTAAATCCCTGTCAGAGCCCCGCCGCCGCAACCCCAGGTCTTTAATTTGCCATCTGGAAAAGCCGGTCCCGGTACGACACACCGGCTCTTACCGGTAAGCTGTACCAGGGCGTACCAGCTTACTTTCACCTCTGCCCTAGCATCTGTTTACCAGAAGCTGGAAATAGGCGACAGGAGATGGATCACTTGCTGATGACCTGTTCCGTTCATTCCCTCTGAAGCACTTGGCATTGGCCACTGCTGGAAGACCGGATACTGGACTAGCTGGACGATTGGTCTGACCCAGTATGGCTGTTCTTATGTAAGGTTCAAGAGGTTATTCAAGCAAAACTAATATACTTCAGAAAATGGAAATGCAACCCTTGAGAAGTCAATAGAAAACAAGACAACTATCTCAGGTAAAATGCAAGATGGAAGTTATGAAGGCTAAGGAGAAAATTGAAGGGCAAATAACTAAAAATATCAAGAAATAAACAGAATGTTCTTTGTCTTATTCAGAATCAGAAATCCTACCATAGAATCAGTGGGTCTGCTGGACTGCCAACAAATAAAGGGAGCAATTAAGACCTATATGGATATTTCACAGAAGTGAAGGGCTAGACTGATATCCTCACTCAAAATTGAGAAGCACTTTAATCTGTCAATAGTCCCAATTTAGCATAAGTAAGGTTATCACAACCTTGCCCTCATTATATGTTTGTTTCAGTCTTCTAGGTTTAACAGAAAGAACGTTGTAGACATACCAGTGATTTTCTTTGTTGGATAAAATATTTCAATGATGTAGCTCTTTTGTATTCAAATCTACAACCCATATGCAGTCAAAACTCTGACTGGCTTTGCTGGCTTGGATATGACCAAGAAAATGAAGGAAGTGAAGGTGAAAGCTCTATCTTGACCTCAGTAGTTCAGCCTCAGTAAGGACCAAAAGTGAGGACCCTTTATATACAGGTAAGTGACCAGTCTTGATTATTATTACTAATTTATTTGATATTGGTTTTGGACGAGATTTCTGAATGATATTTTATAGATTATCTGACTGATACAGATAGGGTACCTCAGTCAGATATTGGACAAAACTGCATGTAAAGATATTGGACTAAATTCAGAGCTTACACCAATATATAGCCAAACAAACTCCATTGACCTGAATGGGAGTTTTTAGAAAGCAGGACTACAGGACTGGGTCCTATACAATGGTTAAATGTCAAATACCATAATGTCCAATAGACATTTTATTTTATGTTGATTTAGAAGGCTTAATAGCCTTAAAATGGTGTGACAGTTTCATAGAATATCAGGGTTCGAAGGGACCTCAGGAGGTCATCTAGTCCAACCCCCTGCTCAAAGCAGGACCAATCCCCAACTAAATCATCCCAGCCAGGGCTTTGTCAAGCCTGACCTTAAAAACTTTTCAGGAAGGAGATTCCACCACCTCCCTAGGTAATGCATTCCAGTGTTTCACCACCCTCCTAGTGAAAACGTTTTTCCTAATATCCAACCTAAACCTCCCCCACTGCAACTTGAGACCATTACTCCTTGTTCTGTCATCTGCTACCACTGAGAACAGTCTAGATCCATCCTCTTTGGAACCCCCTTTCAGGTAGTTAAAAGCAGCTGTCAAATCCCCCCTTATTCTTCTCTTCCGCAGACTAAACAATCCCAGTTCCCTCAGCCACTCCTCATAAGTCATGTGTTCCAGTCCCCTAATCATTTTTGTTGCCCTCCGCTGGACTCTTTCCAATTTTTCCACATCCTTCTTGTGGTGTGAGGCCCAAAACTGGACACAGTACTCCAGATGAGGCCTCACCAATGTCGAATAGAGGGGAACGATCACGTCCCTCCATCTGCTGGCAATGCCCCTACTTATACATCCCAAAATGCCATTGGCCTTCTTGGCAACAAGGGCACACTGTTGACACATATCCAGCTTCTCGTCCACTGTAACCCCTAGGTCCTTTTCTGCAGAACTGCTGCCTAGCCATTATGTCCCTAGTCTGTAGCGGTGCATGGGATTCTTCCATCCTAAGTGCAGGACTCTGCACTTGTCCTTGTTGAACCTCATCAGATTTCTTTTGGCCCAATCCTCTAATTTGTCTAGGTCCATCTGTATCCTGTCCCTACCCTCCAGCGTATCTACCTCTCCTCCCAGTTTAGTGTCATCTGCAAACTTGCTGAGGCTGCAATTTACACCATCCTCCAGCTCATTTATGAAGATATTGAACAAAACCGGCCCCAGGACTGACCCTTGGGGCACTCCACTTGATACCGGCTGCCAACTAGACATGGAGCCATTGATCACTACCCGTTGAGCCTGACAATCTAGCCAACTTTCTATCCACCTTATAGTCCATTCATCCAGCCCATACTTCTTTAACTTGCTGGCAAGAATACTGTGGGAGACTGTGTCAAAAGCTTTGCTAAAGTCAAGGAACAACACGTCCACTGTTTCCCCTCATCCACAGAACCAGTTATCTCATCACAGAAGGCAATTAGATTAGTCAGGCATGACTTGCCCTTGGTGAATCCATGCTGACTGTTCCTGATCACTTTCCTCTCCTCTAAGTGCTTCAGAATTGATTCCTTGAGGACCTGCTCCATGATTTTTCCAGGGACTGAGGTGAGGCTAACTGGCCTATAGTTCCCAGGATCCTCCTTCCCTT